>NC_133103.1:21684086-22284086 GCF_022965805.1 Primulina eburnea
TACTACTCATACCACGAAGGTGCATCTTCTTTTCGGTAGCTCATCACATAAGAGCTCCAAAGTTAAGCGTGATTGACTTGGGGCAATTTTGGGATTGGTGACCTCCTGGAAAGTTTCTCAGGGTGCGTGTGAGTGAGGACATAAGCACTCTGGAAAGACACGTCTTGGTATAGTGAGGACAGTCGTCAAATCTGAGGCATTACAAATACTTATGATGGATTCAAATCTTTTGCTCATGTTAGACTACGCAAATGGCATTGAGACAGACGTAAACATCAAAGAGCTCCACCAAAACCAGCATGTACATTAAATGAATGATATAACAATTATCTTATAGTATCGAAAATGTTTAGTTGTAAAATATATGTGTAAACTTATTAAAAATTTTAGATTATACTTTATCAAATCTACGTATATAGAAGATGCTTTCCATTTCTTATTGCTACGTATTTACGTTTTATTTTCTTTATAGTACATCAACTGCTTCTCTGTGAATTTCTTTTACCTACATGGTACTGAACTTTTCTTTCTTTCTTCTTACCACGAGCTCCAAGCAACTTCTGAAACGTCCACTACTAGTTTTTTAAAAAAGTATTAGAAATTTTTTTCTCCCTTGATACTCGGCCAAAATACATCTATATATTTATAAAATATTTTGCACTATTTTTATTATAAAATAAAACCACCAACTAACATTTGAAAATCAAAGGAAACCGTTTGAATCGTAAAATTGTCGATCGTTTGCATATCCTAAATTAACAAAATTGTTAAAACTAACACCCTCTCAAAAACCACTCATAAAATAAATAAATAATCGTAAAATCTTTAAAATAAATCATAATCGTAAATGCGGAAGACTAGAAGCGTTGGTCCATGGATTATGTGCATCTTCAGTCCAGTCAGATCAATCATCAAGGTCTCCATTATCATTATTATCATATCCACCTGCATCGATTACACCTAGTAAGTCTAAAGACTCAACACTCCATAATCTTGATGACAACATAATACATATACAAATCACATGCACCGTAAAAATACTTGTACTTAAAATAACATTTTCATGAAGATACATAAACATATACATTTTTCATAAACATTTTTATAATGATACATAAACTTTAAACATAAACATTTTCATATCAACATAAACATATTCATATTCATCACAAACATATTCATATTCGTATTCATATTCATATCATATTCATATTCGTATTCATATTCATATTCATATTCATATTCTTATCCATATTCTTATTCATATTCATATTCATTTTCGTTGAATTCAGGTCGTTAATTGTGACTTTCGTATTCGTATTCGTATTGGGCGATGGATCCATCTACATGTAACCATAGTACTGGGCGGCAGGGATATCAGCGACACTCTCACCCGTCAACTGAGCATTGGCCTTATGTATTAACATATAATGTTATTGGAAATACGATCGTCGGGCTCCTTCTGGGGCCTTCTCCCTTAAAAGAGCTCCCTCTGGGACTTTTTCCCTCACGATATCTCCATTCCCTCTAGGAACCCTATGGATCCTTAGAACCCATAGGACTTGCCCTTAACTCCAAAACCGAAGCACTACATAAGCTGCAAGAAACAGCCGAGAAACCCGCCTAGACTACCATTGAGCCATGTTCGTTTTTTCTCGAGCCACGCCCGAACCCTCTTGTACCAACCTCGAACCATACCCCCTGTGGACCCTACTGGACCATTAGAACCTCTAGGACCTGACCGTAGCCCCAAAACCGAAGCCCCAACTTCAGTTGCAAGCCACAGCTGAGGAACCCACATAGACTAGGACTCTTGTTTTCTTGCTTAGCCACTTAACCAGCGAGCCAGCCCTTGAACCACCCCGTCAAGTACCCTCCTAGGACCCTAAGGACCTAACCTAGCCCAGCCCAAAGCCCCATGGCCGAGCCATCTCTCCCTGCACAAGCTGTTTTACCTGTGTGACTTCCATGAGGCTTCACTGGTCTCAGCCCTGGTGCTCGAGTCCTAGCGTGGCTAGGACTCTCTCCCTGACTCATACCTGACCCTAGCCCAGCCCTGGTCCAGCCAAGCCAAGCCATGCACCAAGTTTCCCCCTTAACCGAGCCCTTGACCCTAAAACGAGCAGTTTGTTTCCAGCTTGTTTCTATTTTGTTTGTAGCGTGTTTCGTGTGTTCTAAGACCCATTCAGGCGTGTAAAAACAACCCTTGAACATCCCCTAATCATGGCAGCCCCTTCATGAACATATAAATCATGTTTTGATGCAATAATTAATGAGTTTAGACATATAGATGCATAAAAACGAAAATAATAAGAAGTGTAAGTTTGTTTTCATACAAAACATAATTAAATACATAATATGGTGTGATGATGAGTAAAACACACGACTATACGTTGACGAATCGAAGAACGATGACATGAACACGATGACTTGAAACTCTTGCAACTTTTGACGCTTTCTCTTGTTTGTTAACCTTGAGTGCTGTGATTTTTTTGAAGTGAAAAGAGTTCTGAATTTTTTGTGGAAGGGGGCGAGTGTTGAGTGTGAGTTATGGGGTGATTTTAGGCTTTAAATAATTAATTAACCCACTAACAATGGCTTAGGCCCATTAATAAAGTTAATTAGGTCCAAATCTCATTAGTACTTAATTAAAATATTTTGTTTAATAAAGTTTGTGAATTAATTAGCCGGGTTGTCAAAACATTCATATTTTTATTGAAAATCCAACACCGATAAAAATTACGTCTCGGCGTATAAAATAACCTCAAAACTCCCTATTTTCAAAAATAAGAAAAAGCATCAATCATATTTTAAATAATTAAAAACAATTATTAATAGAAACATTTTCCATTTTTTCAGCCATTTGTCTCCGTTCCTCGATCGCAACTTGAATAACCCTTAAAAATACATTTTTAATGCAACCGTGTAGGAAGTATATTTTAAACATGTCAACATGCACAACGTAACATCCAATTAATTGAAATATACAAGGAATTTAATAACTTGTATGCATGTGATTTATGTGCACTTTCGAATTTTCGAGACGTTACAACTTCTATTATTTATATACTTTAATTCTTTTATTAATATCTCATTGTCGTAATCTATTCGATTGCTTACTAATTAAATTAACTCTCATTTTAAATATCTTAAAAAATTGAGGTTACCAAATTCAATAATATGTTGACTAAATTCTTAACTAAAAAATATTACATAAGTTATCTACCAATTTTTTTTTTCTTTTAACATTTATACTTGACACGATTATTTTTTATTAATATCTTAAAAACTTGAAGTATTTATTGTTAGTTATATAATTTAATTACGAAAAAATCACTAATTGTTTTTTAAATTTATATTTAGTTATTTATTACACATTAACAAAAAAATTATTAAATAAGACCTACTAAAATATAAACACCTATTTAATTCTTGGGGAAATTGCTCATAAATCCCTAAACCCAAACTTAACTTGTCCTTAACTCCCTAACCATCAAAACCTCTCTTTTAACTCCCTAAACCTATAAAATTGACAAAACTACACTTATTCTTTATTTTATTCCAGTTGATCCCCGCGCCTCCGAAAATGGTATCAGAGCTTTAGGTTGATTTATTTCAAACACAAACTTTATTATTACTAGTAACTAATTGTATGAGAAGGAGAATTTCGAAAAAATTATGAATCTGAACTTCGGTTCAAGGATAATAATTTACAAGGAATATTCCAAAATTTTGGAATATCAACAAGGTCATCTAACTATTGTTAAATATCAGAACCAGAAAGAGAAGCTACCGCACCCTCAGGTAAAATCTCAGGTAAACTTATGATTCAAACAAATAAGTTTCTGGAGATAGTTCTAGATTCCTCTAAGCTCTCTTCAGATCTTAGAGAAATTCAGAAGACAGTACAAAATTATGGCAATATGCTATATTTTGTACCACAACGAGTTGAGAAAATCCTTGAAACCCAAGAATAAATTCTTGGATTATTAAAGGATATTCAAACAAGAATTCAGAAACTGGAACAACAACTCAGTTCCAGTAGACGAACTTCAGGAGGTTGGTTACCACCATCCTTTGGCACTGAACCTTTGTTACATCAACAAGGGAAGGCCAGAGTGGTGTCAAAACCTTTGACTGAAGAAGAAAAGATGATCAATCTAATCAAGTCTGTCTCAGAAAAGAAATTTATCTGATGACAACTTTAGAAAGGATTGGTTTAGAGGATCTACAAGAGCTTGCGGAATCTTTCGCAAATCTCAAAGTAGTAGATCTAAAGATGAACACAGCAATAGGTGGAACACCACCTGCTATAACCTGGTCATCTTCTCAAGAGCCACCTAGAGAAAGTGTGGGATCTCAAAATGTAAACATGAGAGAATCTCAATCTGATTTCCATACTTGTGGAGGATCACACCCAGCAGGGACAAGGGCAAGGAGAAATCAAATTCCTTTGCACCAAACACTATATGGGAAAACTGTTTTGAATCCTATACATCCTTACGGGGTTATGCTTAACCTTGATGTATTAGACTTCAAAAACAGAGAAGATCTCATAGATGATTGGACATCTGCTGTGAGAATTGCAGCAGGAACACTCGATCTCAACAAAAAAGGATGCATTAAACTTTTGGAAATGAGTCTTATGGGATCAGTGAAAATTGCTTGGGACATGACTTCATTAGACATGAAGGAGTCAGTCCTAGTTGGTGAATCTCTTAGTGAGATCGCTGGAAAAATGGCTACCCTATTTAAAGCGCATTTTATAAGGGTAGATTATTTCAACAGTCAAGATACAGAGAAGAAAAAGAAATACACTCAAGCTCTGTATAGTCTTGAATTACATGACATATGTTTGGTGGATGAGTACATCATGTTATTCACTAAATATAGATGGAATTCAGAAGTCGAAGAAGATATAGCTATTGTGGGGGCCCTTAGCTCCTAATCGTTATTATAACACAATTTGATTAGGATTAAGTAATCACAGCGGAAAACGGGTTTAAAATTTCTTTACGACGAGCCCAAAATATCTCTTCTATAATTTAAATACTAAAAATAGTATCTAAATTCAAATCATAAAACACGCCCACACGAAATCAAAACCAATCACATACAAACATCTCATATCCTCGGGACATGCCCCGGTATATAGATACATATACATATATACTGGGAACAAGACATAAATATAAACCTCAGCCCAAGCTGTGGCTCCCTCCAGAAGTACCCTCTCTGGTCTCCTGATATCCTGGAGTACCTGCCATTGTCCACACACAAAGACAACAACAGCCCCCCTTGGGGGTGAGCAAAGCTCCGTATGGAACAACCAATCATATATACCACAGATATCTAAACAATGATATATGGTATGCAATGCATGTATGTCGTGGAGGTATCAGGTCAAATGCCCATCCACTGAGCACATGTCAGAATCAATCGAATCGCTATCAAATCAAATCAATGCTCGAGCTGGCACACCGGCCGATATGGGAATACACATATGACAACGTCGACGAAGCGTCGTCAATCCCACATCTCATATCCAATCATATGGGGCCACAATTGTCTATGCTTTACGGGTCATATAATACCGGCATAGCGATTGTGTTCACAAACCCCGGAATCCAATCAAATCATATCAGGGTATCCAAGGATCATAGCTCAACGTGCATGTCATGTATCGATGTATGCATAAAATGATGTGTGTTAACAAAACATTTATTTTGTACATCGATACTCCAATCTCAATGTCATGTATGCCACATCAAATCATCAAATAGGCACATAGACACGTATTCCAATCCAATCAAATCAATCCAATCATATATCATATAATACAGATACCTGTCGTATGTTACCCGGTCGCAACATACCTCAATTCTTCGTTCCAATTGATGTAGCTGGAAGATACACTTTATCTACATCAATTACATACTCATTTCAATCAATAACATACTCCAAAATCATTAATATGAGTTTCAAATATCATTTGAAACTTCAAAAATTCATATCAAATCATAATCATATCATAATTCAATTCCGACTTCGAATACGAGTTTATTGTCGGATATTCTACTACATATCAGAAATTCAACTTCAAATACATAATATTCCAGCACCTTGATATTTAAAGCTGATGGAACTGGAAGAAAATTACCTCAGTCAGAAGCCCTCAACGCGCAGATAACAAATATATAATTTGTTTCGCGTTTAGACTGCGTCTCGAAGTCGATTTGAACGATAGAAAATGAAAATCTCTCGTGTTTCCCTCGAAGCCTCTGAAATGAAATGAAAGAAACGGAGGAAAGAATTGTTCTTATCACCTCACCGCTACCGCGCTCGGGCGGTAGAATTCTCGCGCCCGAGCGCGAGACATTCTGCCCCCGGTTTCAACTTACACCGCGCTCGAGCGGTCAAAAATTACCGCTCGGGCGCGAGGTGTTCTGCCCGAATATCAAGTTTTCATTCCCTGGCGCTCGGGCGGTCATTTTCTACCGCCCGGGCGCCACATGTTCTGTACAAATTTTAAGTTTGTACTAAATTGGCGTCCGGCCTCTCAAATCAATTCGTACAACATCAATTCATATTCAATATTCATTTTCCAATTTCATTGTCATAATATACATCAAATGTATAATCACATGACAAGTTCATTAATTATCGATAATCATATGAGATTTACGATAATACGATACACGGTCCTTACATTTCTCCCCCACTTAAAAGATTTCGTCCTCGAAATCTCAAACATCTCTATATACATAACATTGGCAAACATATATATGTCACCAGTTATAGTACATATCAAAACTAAAATCAGAATAAGGATCAGAATACATCGAATACAATGGAACAGATGTCATAGAATCAAACAAATGTGGATACGAATCTCGCATCTTGCTCTCCAATTCCCACGTCGATTCTTCAACACCATGTCGTGTCCATTGCACTCGTACCAGAGGAATCGATTTATTTCTCAATATCTTTTCCTTTCGATCCATAATGCGAACAGGTTGTTCAACATAGGAAAGAGAAGGATCCAGCTCAACCTCATCAGGTGCAAGTACATGTGATGGATCAGGTTCATATTTCCTCAACATAGAAACATGAAACACATCGTGAATAGCAGATAGAGCTAGTGGCAATGCCAATCGATATGCAAGATCACCAACTCGATCCAGAATCTCGTATGGACCAACATATCGAGGAGATAACTTCCCTCGCATGCCGAATCGAACAGTGCCTCTAAAGGGAGATATCTTCAAAAACACTCTGTCACCTTTCTGGAATTCCAAGGGTCGTCTTCGTTTATTCGCATAACTTGTTTGACGATCCTGAGCAGCTTTCATCCGCTGCCGAATTAACTGAACCTTATCGTTCATTTCCTGTATCATTTCAGGTCCAGTCAATTGTTTCTCACCAATCTCATCCCAGAATAACGGTGATCTACATCGTCTCCCATATAGAGCTTCAAACGGAGCCATACCGATACTCGTCTGAAAGCTATTGTTATAAGAAAATTCAACCAATGGTAAGGCATCTTGCCATCCCATTCTAAAGTCCATCACCACAGCACGCAACATATCTTCTAACGTTTGAATCGTACGCTCGGTTTGGCCATCAGTTTGAGGATGATAAGCAGTACTCATAGCCAAACGCGTACCCATCGCTTCCTGAAAACTACCCCAGAATTTAGAAGCAAACCTGGGATCACGATCAGATACAATTGAGACTGGCACCCCGTGCAGTCTCACAACATTCTCAATGTATAAACGGGCCATTCTCTTATAAGAATAAGTCCGTTCATACGGAATAAAATGTGCAGATTTCGAAAGCCGATCAATAATCACCCAAATAGCATCACAGCCCTTGGGCGAACGAGGTAAATGAGTTACAAAATCCATAGCGATATGCTCCCAATTCCATTTCAGGGATTTCAAGACTATGGAGCAATCCTCCAGGTTTCATTCTCTCGGCTTTCACTTGCTGGCAGACAAGACATTTTGAAATAAACTCAGCAATGTCCTTCTTCATACGTCTCCACCAGAATTGAGGTCTCAGTGTCAAATACATCTTTCGACCTCCAGGGTGAATACTGTATTTGCTACAATGTGCTTCTCGAAGAAGGGTAGATCTCAAATCAGAGTCGTCAGGAACTACCAGCCGACCATTAAGTCGTAAAGAACCATCAGAAGAAATCTGAAATCCAGACTGATGTCCAGCAGATATAAGTTCTTTCGACTTTTGAATCTGAGCATCGCTTCGTTGGGCCTTTCGTATTTTCGATATCAAATTCGGCTCAATTTGCAATGCTGAGACAGTGACAGAATTCCAATTCGAGTGAAAAGTCCAGCCAGAAGTACAAATATCCTCGTGTACTTTGGCGACATTGACAGAAGCTAAAACAGAGTCATGAACTTTACGGCTCAGGGCATCCGCAGTAACATTCACCGATCCAGGGTGATATTGAATCTCACAATCAAAATCCTTCAGGAGATCCATCCACCTGCGTTGCCTCATATTCAAATCAGATTGAGAAAAGAGATACTTCAGACTCTTATGGTCCGAATAGATAACAAACTTTTCTCCGTACAAATAATGGCGCCAAATCTTCAAAGCAAACACAATGGCGGCCAATTCGAGATCATGAACAGGATAACGAGTTTCATGAGATTTCAATTGACGAGACGCATAAGCAACCACCTTGCCATGTTGCATCAGAACACAGCCCAAACCTTTACCAGACGCATCTGTACACACCACAAATCCTCCGGTACCTGAGGGAATAGTAAGCACAGGTGCAGTGGTCAATCTCGTCTTCAATTCAAGAAAACTAGCTTCACATTCATCTGACCAAATGAATCGCTGATTCTTCTGTGTCAGTTGAGTAATAGGTTTAGCTATCTTCGAAAATCCTTCAATAAAACGACGATAATAACCAGCTAAACCCATGAAGCTACGGATCTCAGGAACATTCGTAGGTCTTGGCCAATTCAATACAGCTTCGACCTTCGTAGGATCAACAGATATGCCATGTCTCGAAATGACGTGGCCCAGAAATACCACTTTGTCCATCCAGAATTCGCATTTGGACAATTTAGCGTATAAATGACTAGTACGAAGAGTTTGAAGTACCAGTCTCAGATGTTCAGCATGCTCCTTTTTCGATTTCGAATACACAAGAATATCATCGATAAACACAATAACGAATCGGTCCAGATAATCTCGGAAGACACGATTCATTAAATCCATAAAGATAGCAGGAGCATTCGTAAGACCAAAAGGCATAACCAGGAATTCATAGTGGCCATACCTCGTACGAAAAGCAGTTTTGGGCACATCTTCATCTCGAACTCGAACTTGATGATACCCAGAACGAAGATCAATCTTCGAGTATACAGAAGTACCTTGAAGCTGATCAAACAAGTCATCAATACGAGGAAGTGGGTACTTGTTTTTCACAGTAGCTCGATTCAGTTGCCTATAGTCGATACACATTCGCATCGTACCATCTTTCTTTCGAACAAATAAAACTGGAGCTCCCCAAGGTGATACACTCGGTCGAATATATCCCTTATCGAGAAGATCCTGTAATTGTTCTTTCAATTCTTTCAGTTCCAGTGGTGCCATGCGGTAGGGAGCTTTAGATATAGGCGCAGTCCCCGGCACAAGATCAATACCAAATTCAACTTCTCGATGAGGAGGAAAATCAGGAATCTCATCGGGAAATACATCCGGAAATTCTTTCGCAACAGGAATCTCAGATAAAGAAGACTCCTTCTTCGAAATATCAATAGCGTAGATAAGATAACCCTCATCTCCGCTATTCAACAATCGAGACATCTCCAAGGAAGATACCAATGGAATTTTGGCTTGGGAACCCTTGCCATAAAAATTCCACTTGGGTCCATCAATCGGTCGAAATCGAACCACTCCGTGACAACAATCAACAGTAGCTCGATTCGTCGTCAAAATATCCATGCCAACAATACAATCAAAATCGTGCATTGGGAGGACAATCAGATTCAGAAATATCACATTATCCTCATATATCAATACACAATTATGCACAACTTTCTCAGACAATATAATCTTCCCTGCTGGCGTGGCTATCGACAAAGTATCATACAACGGAGTACACTCAATATCGTGAGATGCAACAAATGCATGAGATATGAATGAATGAGATGCTCCTGTATCAAATAAAACACGTGCAGGATAATCGCAAAGCGTGCAAATACCTGCAATCACACCACCAGGAGCTTCTCTCGCCTGATCTTCAGTCATGGCATACACTCTCACTTGAGGAGGAACTTGGGCACTCTGACCACCCGGTCCTCGATATCGTGGGACATTCGACTGCTGAAAAGATGGAACAGGAACAGCAGGTCTCATCATACCAGGGCCACCTCTAAATCCTGGCTGGGGTTGAGCAGAAGTCGTACCCCTGTTCGGACATACTCGAGAGAAATGGCCTTCCTGCCCACATTGATAACAAGTACCAAACATACCTCGACACTGCTCGATAGTATGTTTGCCTCCACAATGACTACAGTAGGGAGCTATCACAGGACTCCCTCGCTGTGATCCACTAGAGCTCGAAGAAGACGAAGAAGCAGAGCCAGTCTTCTTGAACTTCTTACCCCTCGGTCGCAAAGTAGGCTGCTGAGCTGACACCGGTGGTGGAGGAGTATACTGTGGACCTCCCCGCCTAAGTCCAGCCTCGGCTGCCTTGGCTCGTTCAACTGCCTCTGCGTAGCTGGTAGGCAATCCAGAAACAACATATGTATACAAGACAGGATGTAAACCATTTACAAACCTGTTATATTTTGCCCTCGCATTCCCAGCCACGTGAGGTGCATACTTCAATAACGTAGAAAATTTCGAAGCATACTCTGCAACAGTCATCGTTCCCTGCTGCAGATTATTGAATTCATTCTCCTGAGCAGTATAATAGGAAGGAGGAGAATACTGCTCCAAAAACTGGGCCTTGAAGACATCCCATGTGACTTCAGTCCCGGCCTCTTTCAATCCAATCTCAGCGGCTTCCCACCAAGATTTAGCTCGGTCTTTCAACTGATAGAGAGAAAGTTTCAGTCTCCGAGCCTTGGAATACTCAACAATATTAAACAAGTGCTCGATATCCTTCAGCCAGGCCTCAGCTCTTTCAGCACTCTCAGTGCCAAAGAACTTCGGTGGTTTCAGATCCTGGAATCGAGCCATCACAACATCCATGGACAACCCTTCAAATTGCCCAACAATCCTCTCAGTACTGCTACTCGCAGTTTCATTTGTGTGATCCATCTACAAATCAAAAGATGAATATCACAATTTCATATCAATTTCATAATCTCATCACCTCATATCATCAATCTCATCAGATACTTACTCAAATCAAATCACATAAGAGCAAGTAATACAAATAAGTCAAACACATACGCACAATTCATTTGTGCCTATTTAAGTGTACACAAGACTCAATAGAGCATTCCCAGCTATGCTCTGATACCACTCTGTGTGGGGGCCCTTAGCTCCTAATCGTTATTATAACACAATTTGATTAGGATTAAGTAATCACAGCGGAAAACGGGTTTAAAATTTCTTTACGACGAGCCCAAAATATCTCTTCTATAATTTAAATACTAAAAATAGTATCTAAATTCAAATCATAAAACACGCCCACACGAAATCAAAACCAATCACATACAAACATCTCATATCCTTGGGACATGCCCCGGTATATAGATACATATACATATATACTGGGAACAAGACATAAATATAAACCTCAGCCCAAGCTGTGGCTCCCTCCAGAAGTACCCTCTCTGGTCTCCTGATATCCTGGAGTACCTGCCATTGTCCACACACAAAGACAACAACAGCCCCCCTTGGGGGTGAGCAAAGCTCCGTATGGAACAACCAATCATATATACCACAGATATCTAAACAATGATATATGGTATGCAATGCATGTATGTCGTGGAGGTATCAGGTCAAATGCCCATCCACTGAGCACATGTCAGAATCAATCGAATCGCTATCAAATCAAATCAATGCTCGAGCTGGCACACCGGCCGATATGGGAATACACATATGACAACGTCGACGAAGCGTCGTCAATCCCACATCTCATATCCAATCATATGGGGCCACAATTGTCTATGCTTTACGGGTCATATAATACCGGCATAGCGATTGTGTTCACAAACCCCGGAATCCAATCAAATCATATCAGGGTATCCAAGGATCATAGCTCAACGTGCATGTCATGTATCGATGTATGCATAAAATGATGTGTGTTAACAAAACATTTATTTTATACATCGATACTCCAATCTCAATGTCATGTATGCCACATCAAATCATCAAATAGGCACATAGACACGTATTCCAATCCAATCAAATCAATCCAATCATATATCATATAATACAGATACCTGTCGTATGTTACCCGGTCGCAACATACCTCAATTCTTCGTTCCAATTGATGTAGCTGGAAGATACACTTTATCTACATCAATTACATACTCATTTCAATCAATAACATACTCCAAAATCATTAATATGAGTTTCAAATATCATTTGAAACTTCAAAAATTCATATCAAATCATAATCATATCATAATTCAATTCCGACTTCGAATACGAGTTTATTGTCGGATATTCTACTACATATCAGAAATTCAACTTCAAATACATAATATTCCAGCACCTTGATATTTAAAGCTGATGGAACTGGAAGAAAATTACCTCAGTCAGAAGCCCTCAACGCGCAGATAACAAATATATAATTTGTTTCGCGTTTAGACTGCGTCTCGAAGTCGATTTGAACGATAGAAAATGAAAATCTCTCGTGTTTCCCTCGAAGCCTCTGAAATGAAATGAAAGAAACGGAGGAAAGAATTGTTCTTATCACCTCACCGCTACCGCGCTCGGGCGGTAGAATTCTCGCGCCCGAGCGCGAGACATTCTGCCCCCGGTTTCAACTTACACCGCGCTCGAGCGGTCAAAAATTACCGCTCGGGCGCGAGGTGTTCTGCCCGAATATCAAGTTTTCATTCCCTGGCGCTCGGGCGGTCATTTTCTACCGCCCGGGCGCCACATGTTCTGTACAAATTTTAAGTTTGTACTAAATTGGCGTCCGACCTCTCAAATCAATTCGTACAACATCAATTCATATTCAATATTCATTTTCCAATTTCATTGTCATAATATACATCAAATGTATAATCACATGACAAGTTCATTAATTATCGATAATCATATGAGATTTACGATAATACGATACACGGTCCTTACAGCTATGCAGCTTTTCTTCGCAAAAATGCCAAGTCCTTGGAGAGAAATTCTCATAAGGGAATACGTACCTGGTAATCCAGATACGTTAGCAAGAAGAGCCTCTTTCCTTAAAGGAAAATTGGCAGAATGGTGTCACATGGCAGCATTACAAAAGAATTACAAACGACTGAGGGGTATTAACAAAAGAACTCATTTGTGTTGTAAGGAAAATGATCTTCCAACAATTTTTGGAAGTAAACCACAGAAGCACAAGAGGAAAATTTTAGGACTCATCCTTATGCACGAAGTGGAAGAAGTTCTTGGAAACCAAGAACTGTTTGGTCTAGACAGAAAGCCAGATCTTATAAATCTGGACAAAGAAGCGGACCATCCAGGAGTAGGATACCATCCCAAGCATCGAGTACATCTCGAAGCACAGGAAGAACACTTACCAAGAAAACTTTCAGAAGAGCTCATACTCGGGCCAATGAAAGTTTCAAGGACTTTAATTGCTGGACATGTGGAGCAAGAGGTCATATCTCGACCAACTGTCCAAAAAATGAAAAAAGATGTATTAAACGCTTTGATCCTACCCCGGATATTGAAGAAGCAGTTTATTACCAAGATCTTATTCAAGTATACCGATTTGAGGACATCGCCTCAGATGAAAGTATATATGAAGAAGAAGAAGTCTTAAGTCAGGAAGAATCTGATGGAACAGAATCAAAATCTGACTGAAGACGAGATGTTTCGACACGAAACACATGAAGATCTGTCTGGGTTCTTCAGCCAGACAACAATATCTCATAGCATGGTTCAAAGAATCATGAGAGAAAATCCGAGTCTACAGAGATATCAAGGTTTCTCTGCAGGACAGGTAGAAAAGTTCTTAGGAAAACTTGGCCTAAGAAACAGAAAGCATCATCTAATCTATAAAGTTTCTAGAAGGGAAATGGCAATCCCGATGGAACTTACAGGAAATAAAATGGAGATGCAGTTAATTCCTTCCGAAGAAATTAAGGAGGAATTACAAAAACTCAAGATAGAAGTAGCAAGGACTATGTCCTGGATTCATATCGGAGCAATCCAAATTATGATAAAAGCTACTTTCAAAGAAAGGATAAATTCACGGATTGATATTGCTATATGCGATAAAAGAATGGGGAATCTACAAGATTCAATACTGGGAACGATCTCAGGAAATCTCTGTGCGGGAAAGATTGTAGGAGTAATCTATCCAAGGATAGCCTACAACCTGGCAGATCGAGATTTCAGTCGAGCCTTGACATTGCATCAGAACTTCAAGGAAAAAAGACTGATGAAAGAAGGTAATAGACCCTATTCTATTACTTATCAAATTTCATATGCTCTATCTAATACACATCATTCTGAATTGTTTATTAGAAATGAGTTTATTGAAATACCAGAGATATTCGGAAAAGTTGCTCAGGCAATTTATCCAGAACGAGTCGAGTTTCCTTTAATACAGGAAACAGATATCCAGATCCAAGACAAACCAATTCTACAAAGGAATCAGAATCTTAGATTGGAATCAAGAAGACTATCTTTTCAAGGAGATAGAATTATAAGCTATAGATGGGATAAAAAGCCTATCATAGAAACCCAACAAGAGCTGAAAAGTTTTTCTACAATAGGAAAGCTTAGATGCCCAGAGGGATGGAAGGAGTTAGAAATAGTATTTGACATTACAAAGCAAAAGAATCAATTTCCTTGTAATTCAATATACTATTTGGAACAACCTACGATAGAAACTTACCAAGGACTGATTAATATCGGAGAATTGGAAGTACATATCCAGGGAATTCCAGGGAAAGAATCAGATCGACTGATTCTTGGACTAGAGTTTCTCGAGGAACACAAACCCTGGAAACGTCTAGAGCATGGAATGGAGTTTATGGCAGAAGATAAAATGTGGAAAATCCAATGACCACAAGTCCATTCTCTATATACATTCCAGTAGGAATGTTATATGAACAATATAAGGCAGAATACTTTGCTGCTTATATTGATTCAGGAGCTGGAATATGTACAGCAAAAAGAGAAGTTTTTTCAAATAATTTGGAGGAAGAATTACCAAAGATTGCTGGAAGAGATTTTTCCAGAAGAATCTTAATCTTATGTAAAGGGATTAAGATGACTTAAATTATGATTGGCAGTGCTGGACAAACACCTTGGTACAAGGTAAAAACACCACCAATTTATTTTCATGATACAGGAGCTGACATATTGTTAGGAAACAATTTCTTACAAATGTTTAAATCCTATACACAAGAAAATGAGATTAGAAGACTAGTGTTTACAACTCCTTGTAATCACAAAATCATAGTCCAGAGACTTAGAGAGGCATTTTACAGAAAATTACCAATTCAGTTTCGCAGCAAGCGTGGTGATTCAGGAAAACTTCTGAACCCAAAAATGAAGGATTCAAGACGGTTTGAGAAACAATGCTCCAATTGAGAGTTGATAAAGAACTCCAACTAGAAGATATAGAATGCCTTAAGATAACTCTACAAAAAAATGAAGTAGAGTTCGAATCTAAGGTATCATTGGAAGATGTCAAGAAGAGGATCAGAGAAAATTACAATGAAGATCCCTTGGCATGGTGGGACAAAAATCAACTCAGGGCTTGCCTTAAGATTAAGGAAGGCAAAGAGTATGAATTTGTCCGTTGTAAACCCATCCCAATGAACATCATTGATCAAAGGGATATGCAGATTATAATCAAGGAACATTTGGATCTTGGTTTGATCAAGGCAAGAATGTCACCATATAGCAGTCCAGGTTTTCTGGTAAGAAATCATGGTGAGATTAAAAGAGGTAAACCCAGATTAGTTATTAATTATCAAGAAATTAATAAAATTCTGGAGTTTGATGGGTATTATATACCTAGCAGAGAACACTTGATAAGTTGTATTCGCAATGCCAAGATATTCTCTAAATTCGATTGTAAGTCCGGATTCTATCAGATTCGGATGCAGGAAGAAAGCAAGAAATTCACAGCTTTCTCCACACCTCAAGGACATTATATTTGGGAAGTATTACCAATGGGATTAGCTAATTCACCCCAGATATTTCAAAGGAAAATGGATAATCTTTTTAAAGATTATTTCAAGTTTATGTTTGTTTACATTGATGATGTTTTAATAGCATCCAAAGATATGAATGAACATGTCAAGCATTTGGAGATTTTCTCTAATATTTGCAAGAAAGAATGACTGGTTTTATCTGAAAAGAAAGCAGTCATTGCTACAAGAAAGATTGAATTCCTCGGAATTGAAATCGATGAGTCAGGAATAATTCTGCAAGACCACATAGTCGAAAAGGTGCAGAATTTTCCAGAAAATCTCAAAGACAAGAAACAACTTCAAAGTTTTCTAGGAGTTGTTAATTTTGCTGGGATGTTTATAAAAAACCTAGCAAAACACAGGAAGGTGTTTAGTCCATTATTGAAAAAAGATGCAAGATTCATATGGACAAAAGAACACACAGAAGGACTCATCCATCTAAAGAAGGTTTGTAAAAATCTTCCAAAAATTGCGATTCCTCAAGATGAAGATGATTTGGTATTATACACAGATGCCAGCGATCATTGGTGGGCAGCAGTTCTTACTAAACTCACACCAGATGGAGAACAACCATGCAGATATTGCAGTGGGTTATTCTCAGATGCAGAAGACATTAGATAGCATATCAACGAGATGGAATTTTATGCAGTAAAAAGGGCTTTTGAAAAATGGCCATTATTTTTACTTGCAAAGAAATTCACTTTGAAAGTTGATAACACACAAGTTAAAGCTTTTTTAAGGAATATAATTGAGTCTAAACCTGAGAAGACTAGATTATTAAGATGGCAAGCACTATGTCAGAATTATATTTTTGATATTGTGATAATCAAATCTCATGAAAATATTCTTGCAGATTATTTGACAAGAGATGGACAACATTGACATTGATGCTATTATCAAGATGCAGAGGCATTTGAGGGAACACCTTGAAATGCTTCAAACCGAGTTCAACAAGTTAGCTGTTAACGCAGAAGTTGCGGGAAGGCTACAACAAGCTGTAAGAGAATTGTCTCTGATCGAATTACAGGTTGTTTACAGGCATATACTCAGCTATGGTCTGTAATGCAAAGACCTATCCTCCAAGGCATTGAGAAACCACTGGTTTCCCAAATGGAGAGTTTTCGAGTACAGGACTCTATACCTGTAGCGAGGTGATTCAAATACCCCTTGCACAAGTGTTAAGTCGGGATCATCTATAGATGAGTCGGCTAAAACAAAAATTGAGACTCCTGATCCTTATCTTGAGTCTTCAAATCAACCCTTCACCGCGGAGATTGAAGAGGGAGAGATCAACCTTAGGCCTCGTATTGACAAAGGCAAAACTAAGGTTGATATTAATGAAAGTGTAATTTCTCCATTTCAGGTTTATCAACAGAATTGGGAGAAATTGAAAACAAGAATCGGAATCAACCCAGCCACTAACAGGGTTGATGTTTCAGGAAAATATCCAAGGGTATGGATGAAACAAAATTCATATCCAAAGGAGGTTAAAGCATGGTATGAATTCGGGGCTCTTGCCTCAGTTTATACTACATCACCCAGCTTTCCAGAAATATCAGGTCTACCAAAATGGATCCAGGAAGCTGTTCACGAAACTTGGGCGAATAATGATTATTTGTCCAGAGGAGATATTTTGGAGCTATACTTCTTTAGTGCAGCACCAGAACCAGCAGGAAAAAGCTCCCATGAATCCTTTCATTTTATTAAGCTAAGGAGGCCGGATACAAATGTTCAAAAATTTATCAAGGATCCTCCAACAGAAGAAACACCCCTGGTTGCTTCAATTACTGAAGATGACATTTCAACCAGAAGAGCTTGGGGTTTATGGGTCTGTCTCACTGAGATGGACAAAGTCAAGTTTCCGTTCAAATTTTATAATCATTCAGTGAACGGATCATTCCTGTTAAACACCATGTCAGGGAAAACAACAAGTTTTACAGAAGATTTATTCGAGAAAAAGAGATATCTTTTGTGGAACAGCAAGCTGCCGGCCAGTAAAGAAACTCGCCGAAAATTCTGTAACATGGCACACATAGGAAGATGGTCAGAAAACATCTGCCTTGAATGCCAGAACCAGAAGTAACCTGAATTCGGTAAAGGATTCAAACCGAGATCTGATCGGAAACACTTTACCGACACAAGCACAAGTGGGGATGGACCACAATCACGTTTTTCTCGAGGACAGCGAAAGCTAAAGATTCCTCGACAAAATTAATAGTGGACATGTGACTCACCCACTAACCAAAAGAAGGACCACCATGTGAGAATTCATGTGAGTGGAAGGACATGACCACCAATAATCGGTGGAAAATGACAAGGAACATTGAATACCTAATTTAAAAAAGGGAATCTAATGAATAAAAGCAAGATAACTGGTCCCGAAATTTTATCTATAAAAAAGAAAGAATGGAACCAGTAAATCACACCCAAACAAAACTTGAAGATGTATCGGGTATATCTAAAAGTTTTGAAAAAGAGAATCAGTTATAAGAGAAAAAAAGCAGAGGCTCTTAAATGGCTGGTTCAGCGTTTTCAGGAAAAGGGAGATCCGATCACCGCGGATATCCTACATACTCATCGACACTGGTTTCTCAAAGAAATAAAAGAAGATGAGAAGCTAATTTCTAGATTAATAATCTAGAAGAAGACAATTCAAGAAGGGACCACTCAACCACTACATGGTCCATATGCAAGCTGTAAAGGCTTATCAAGATTTGAAGTCCGAGTTTCAAATCCGAAGAAGCCTTCTATAAATAAGGAAGCAGAAGGAAGATGAAGGCATCGATCAACCTCTTCATTTTTCTTCAAACCAGTTGTAATATTTGAAAGCGGACCGGTTACGGTGGCCGGAAGCGCAACGGAAGTCAAAATATTTAAATTTTCATGCTTAAATTTCGGCCACCCTTGGTTTGTGCAATATTTACATTTCAAAACACCATAAAACATACATAGGGTGTTTTAGAATTTACCTATCAATCACAAGGATTGATGAATGGCACCAACTTTGTTGTGAACAACAAAGCTCTTCAAATGGAAGACAAGTCTACAAGCTCCTCCTCCTTGCTTCTAAATCAAGCCCACCACAAGCTATGTAAAACCCCTCAAGTTTTGCACTAGAAAAACTTAAGGATTTTTCAAAGAGAAGATTTTATTCTCCAAGAATGAAGAACAAAACAAGAAGAAAAATGGAGAGAATTTTGAGAGCAAATTTCGGCCAAGACAAGTGAGTGAATGAGGGAGTGTAGTCTAGACATTGGGTGTGGGAAAAGTGAAAAAGTTGATCCCCATGCCATGCATTATTTTATTAAAAAGTATTCAAAGTCTCTTCACCTCCCAAGCATGCAAACCCTAGCATGTCATGTATATAATATGGTTTTTAACACATTAAAAACCATAGACTAAATTTTAATTATCTCAAACATTTTTGAGATTAATTAAATACTACTTGAATTTATTCAAGTCCCACTAGTTAAATAATTATTTTAATTGAGCTCTACAAGACTCAATATTATTAATTCAACACTTGAATTATTTTAATTATTTGGACTCTACTAGGTCCACTAGTGTTTAATTAATTCAACACTTGAATTAATTTAATTTAGTCTCCAATAATGTTTATGAAAATCACAATTTTCAACTACATTATTTACTTGGCCAAATTTTAATCTTAGGAACACTTCCATAAATTAAAATTTATATTTCTCTCTTAGAAGTCATACTTCTATTTTTCTTAACGCTTATAAACACATTTATAAGCCGTTCAACACATTGAACTATTTTACTTCTCATCGGGATTTACAAAGCCAGTACTTGTGTGGCCCTCAATGGTTCATTGATACGACTAGCCGTGGGTTCACATCTCCATGTGATTCGGACTAAACATGTCCTTATTCGAGCATACCCCTATTGCTCCATTCTTACTTGTCAACTCCTTGATAGTAAGAACGTCAGAACTCAAGTCTGATAGTACCCAACCAATCACGTTAAACGCCTAGCAGCATCGCTTACGTGATTCCCTAGGTATCACATGATAGTGCCTGCAAGAACCATTCAATTATGGTTAGCGTACAGTACGGTCCCTTCAACTCATATATCCCGACCGATTCGACAACTATTGGTTTATCGAGAGTTGTCAATGAATCGATACTATGTGTCATGTTGTGGTTGCATCGATGGTGTAATCTATGAAACCCCTTTCATAATTACCACCATACTCTGATCAGAGATTTCAACCCACACATACATGAAAAACACATAGGATATCCATACCCGTAGGTAAGCGGTGAATCCCCGGCTACAATGCATCGACTCCTATGTGTTTCGCCGTAACACCCAACCTTGCCACCTGATGACCCCATAAGAGTCGGTAAACAAGTCAAAGTGAAACGCTAGCACATAGAGTCTCAATGTTGTCCCGGGTCATAAGGACTAATGGTGTACAACCATAAACTAGGACTTTTCCACTCGATAAGTGAGAACCACTTGGAAAGTCCTTTATAGAGGGTTGTTCAGTGCACTCTACAAGGAGCACCTATCTGCATGCTCGGACATCACAATGTCCCCTACCAATGAAACATGGTACTCACATCGCAGATACTAGTCTCTAACTCGAGCGGCCTATATCCTTCTTAGTGGCGGCTGAATCGACTAGGAACCGTTTAGAATATACAGTATTACAAATATGAGTTTCATGATACTCATCATATGAGCATCTCATATTCTTTCTACTATTTGTATATTCAAGGACTTTATCTATGCAACTCGCATGGGTATAAAGATAAAGATGCGCCAAATTAATAAATTCAAATATTATTAAAATAAAGATCGTTTAATACAAAGAGTTTCATCGTGAACAGTCGGCCAACACTTGGCTCGACGTGCACCTACTCTAACAATCTCCCACTTGCACTAGAGCCAACTACCCATATACTTAAGACCCATTGATTCGCGATGCTTCTCGAATGATGGTCCTGGTAAAGGCTTAGTTAGTGGATCAGCAACATTATCTGCGGAGCCGACTTTGTCGATCGACACTTCTCCTCGTTCCACGATCTCTCTGAGGATGTGGTACTTTCTCAATACGTGTTTGGACTTCTGATGAGACCTTGGCTCCTTCGCCTGAGCTATGGCTCCCGTGTTGTCGCACATCACCGGGATAGGAGCAACTCCATTTGGAATGACGCCCAACTCTTGGACGAAATTCCTAATCCAAACAGCCTCCTTTGCTGCAGCTGATGCAGCAATATATTCTGCTTCAGTGGTGGAATCCGCAGTACTGTCTTGCTTGGAACTCTTCCAAGAGACAGCACCACCATTGAGCATGAATATGAATCCGGAGGTTGACTTCGAGTCATCAACATCGCTTTGGAAGCTAGAGTCGGTATAGCCTTCCAATTTCAGTTCTCCACCCCCATAGACCAAAAACAACTTATTGGTCCTTCTCAAATACTTGAGGATGTCTTTCACAGCTTTCCAGTGTGGAAGACCAGGGTTGGATTGATATCTACTCACTACACTTAGTGCAAATGCCACGTCAGGACGTGTAGATATCATCCCATACATGATACTACCAATAGCCGAAGCATACGGAATTCGTGTCATCGCCGCTATCTCTGCATCAGTCTTGGGAGACATAGACTTGGATAGGGACACGCCATGACACATTGGTAGATGTCCTCTCTTGGACTCATCCATCGAGAACCGCTTCACGATGGTATCAATGTATGTGGACTGGGTGAGACCAAGCAATCTTCTTGATCTATCTCTATAGATTTGTATTCCCAATACAAAAGATGCCTCACCCAAGTCCTGCATTGAGAACTTACTTGCTAACCATATCTTTGTTGATTGCAACATTCCTACATCATTCCCAATGAGTAGAATGTCATCAACATAAAGAACAAGGAATGTCACAGCACTCCCACTGACCTTCTTATACACACAGGGTTCCTCAGGATTCTTAGTAAAACCAAACTCTTTGATTGTACTATCGAATCTGAGGTTCCAGCTCCTCGATGCCTGCTTAAGACCATAAATAGATCTTTGAAGTTTGCATACCATATGCTCACTTCCGATAGATGTAAACCCTTCAGGTTGAGACATGTAAATTTCTTCCTTAATATCCCCATTAAGGAAGGCTGTCTTCACATCCATCTGCCATATCTCATAGTCATACCATGCAGCTATGGCTAGCAATATCCTAATGGACTTGAACATCGCAACTGGAGAAAAGGTTTCCTCATAGTCAACACCTTGCCTTTGAGTATACCCTTTTGCTACCAATCGCGCTTTGAAGGTCAATACCTTCCCATCCGCCCCAAGTTTCCTCTTGTAAATCCATTTACATCCTATGGGAACAGTTCCCTCAGGTGGATCCACAAGATTCCACACTTGGTTCGAATGCATGGAATTCATCTCAGATTCCATTGCTTCAAGCCACTTGGATGAATCAGCATCCGATAACGCTTCCTTGAAGGTCCTTGGATCACATCCAAGATTAGGCTCATCATGGCCCTCTTCAAGAAGCAGACCATACCTCATAGGTGGTCTCGAGATCCTCTCGGATCTCCTAGGAGCTTGTATCTCCTCACTTAGCTCATTGGGTGTGGGTTCTACAACTGTGGGTGCCTCTCGAACCTCTTCGAGTTCTATCATCTCGCCTTTTCTATCCAATAGAAATTCCTTTTCCAAAAAGGTTGCGTTCCTAGAAACAAACACCTTTGTTTCTTGGGGATGATAGAAACAATATCCAACGGAATTCCTTGGATATCCCACAAAGTAGCATAAAATGGATCGACTATCCAATTTATCTCCCACTGTCTGCTTCACATAAGCAGGGCACCCCCATATTCTAAGATAAGAATACTTGGGAGGCTTACCCATCCATATCTCATATGGAGTCTTGTCAACTGCCTTTGTATGGACATTGTTCAACAACAGTGCCGCTGTTTCAAGCGCATATCCCCAAAAGGATGGCGGCAACTCCGTGAACCCCATCATAGACCGAACCATGTCCATCAAAGTCCGGTTACGACGCTCCGAAACACCATTCAACTGCGGTGTAGCGGGCGGAGTCCACTGCGAGAGAATCCCATTCTCTCTAAGATACTCTTGGAACTCGGCACTCAAGTACTCACCACCTCGATCCGATCGAAGTGTCTTGATGCTTCGTCCCAATTGTTTCTCTACTTCACTTCTGAATTCTTTGAACCTTTCAAAGGCTTCAGACTTGTATTTCATCAAATACACATACCCATACCTCGAAAAGTCATCGGTAAAGGTGATGAAGTAGGAATGTCCATGCTTAGTGGTGATGCTAAGTGGACCGCACACGTCGGTATGGATCAAATCCAATAACCCTTTGGCTCGCTCCGCATGGCCCTTAAAGGGAATTTTGGTCATCTTTCCTTTTAGACAGGATTCACAAGTCGTGAGAGCATTAATATCGGACATATCAAACATGCCAACTCCCACTAGCTTGTTCATCCTTCTTAGGGAAATATGACCTAATCGAGCATGCCATAATTGTGCCGAATTAAGAGTATCTTGTTTGCGCTTATTTGTTGTTGTTATCGTTTGGACATTGTTAAGTGGAATATCTTTTAATTTTAAGGTGTAGAGATTGTTTTCAAGTTCACCCGTACCAACTAAACATTCATTCTTGTAAATATTGCAAACACCTTTGCCAAATAAACAAGAAAATCCATCAATATCAAGCATAGAAATGGAAATAATGTTTTTAACCAAGTCTGGTACATACAAAACATCTCTCAAAACAAGCTTAAAATCATTGTTCAATATTAAATAAACATCTCCTACGGCTTTGGCAGCAACCCTTGCTCCATTGCCCATCCTCAGGAAGGTCTCACCCTCTCGGAGCCTCCTACTTCTTCCCATCACCTGCAAATCATTACAGAGATGTGAGCCACAGCCGGTATCTAATACCCAAGAAGTAGAATTAATCGAGATATTTACTTCAATATAGAACATACCCTTGCCAGAACCCTTCTGCGCAAGATATTCCCTGCAGTTACGCCTCCAATGTCCAGGCTTCTTGCAGTGATGACAGATGTCAACTGTCTTCTCAGCCTTGGCTGGCGCGGCTGCCACTACGGGACTCGGAGTCTGCCTCTTCAAGGGCTCGCTCTTCTTGGGGCGCTTGAAAGAACGCTTCTTTCCCTTCCCAGGTGGACCGGTCTTCGTGCCAGATGAAGAGCCCACATAAAGAACCGACTTCTCCTTTTTGATGGTGGACTCAAAGGTCACAAGCATGTTCACCAACTCTTCAAGGCTGGGCTCGAGCTTGTTCATATTGAAGTTCACGACAAAAGGATCGAAAGAGCTAGGCAGCGACAGCAACAGCACATCCGTGGTCAACTCCGATGGCAAGATCAAATCCATGCCAACAAGCTTGTCCACGAGCCCAATCAACTTTAGGCCATGCTCATGGACCGAAGTCCCATCTCGCATGCGTAAAGTGATGAGCTCCTTTACTGTGGCATGCCTCAAAGGCCGAGTTTGCTCACCGAAGAGCTCCTTGAGGTGCATATGAATGTCAGCAGCATTCTTAGCATCCTCGAATCGCCTTTGCAGCTCATCGTTCATCGAAGCCTGCATATAACACCTCGCCTTCAAGTCATGGTCGCACCAATCCTTGTAGGTCTGCAATTCCTCAGGAGTGCAGCTGGTCGGAGCCTCAGCAGGGGGCGACTCAGTCAGTGTGTATGCGATTTTCTCCGAGTTTAAGACAATCTTTAAATTTCTTAGCCAAGTGATATAGTTTGGTCCGGTTAGAACGTGTTTTTCGAGAATTACGGAAAACGGGTTGCGAATTGATGACATTGTCACAGATTTGTACTGAAAAGTAAAACAGATAAATGTTAATGACTATTTTAAAATATTTAATAAGATATAAAGTTTGGACTTTTACTTTATAAATTATCGCTCCCACTGTTTTGACATTTTCACTACCCTCTAGTGAAAACGGGAAACACTTTCCTCAGTAGGTACGTAAGGTCCAATCAGCGAATTGTGATCCCGAATAATATCGGCCATCACAATTCCTAAAAGGTAGTTTCCAATTGCATCGCCATGCAACCCTCTACGTAAACTTTTGTCTCACGTTTGATTAGGACCCAATAATATGACGTCGTTCATCTTCACGTGTCAAGCCTAACCCATCGATATTGAACCTTAATGGACGGTCGCCATGAGTTCCCTCAATAATATGAGCCGAAATCATGGGAGTTCCACGTAGTTCACATCACTATGTCAATGGATGTCACAGCTTTCCGGCACCCAGGGCCCCCTCAATAATATGAGCCGAGCCCCGAGTACGGGTAGCGTTCATCATGCATCCATTGTCGATGGAAGACAAGGAAATTATAAACAAATTTATAATTCCCCTTTTCAGGACTTGATATTAATTTTGAATCTTATTCAAAATGAGGGTTTTTAATTTTGAAAGGTCTCATCATTAATTTTATTTTAAAAGCTCGCCATGTTTGATCGTATGTTTGCCGGATTCATGCAACTTTGTTATTATCATAATAATAACGCACATACTCATTATTTATAACATATCATGCATATATTATAAATAGAAAACAGTACAAGGATGATCAATTGCCCCAAAACTAATGGCCCGTGTGAGCTAAACACGGGCCTAGGTCCAATCCTAGGGTAAATGCAAGGGATGCAATGCAACTACATTATTACATTAGCATCCAATATTACATGTCTTCGATCTTCATAATCACCAAGGCCACCATCTTCCAATCTTGATCTTCCACTATTCTAATATTTACAATTAAATATCCATGGCACATAGGGATACATCTCATGGGGTGGGAACGGGCCATAAACCAAGCCCACTTTAAATTGATAATTATTACAATCATTCAACACAAATATCCTAGCATACACCTAGCAAATTGGGCTTGGGCTTTTGATCATCCTTCATGCATAATATCACATATCATACACCATCAATTAATTATCACTATAATTAATTGATCCAATATTATATATCTTGATCCAATCACTAACCGCCACAATTATAAATTAAATTAACAAAGTATACAAACAACTTTGTCTACTTTCAAATTAATTTATTTATAATCGAATTTCTTGTAAATCATAATTTACTATAAATAATTAAAGTCCAACTTCAATTATTTATTTTATGAGAAAATATGTGCAACAATTGTAAATTTAAACTTAAGGGCCCAAAAACCATTTTTCACCAAAAATATTTTGGCCCATTTAAATTTCACAAATTATGTTGTCCATCCAATGGCCCAACATCTCAAAGCCCATGACACTAAGATTCTCCAAAACACTTTTGGAAACCCTAGCCGTCATCGCCGTCGCCGGAGCTCCGTCGCCGGATTCCGGCAACAAAAAAAATTTTTTTTTTTTCATTTAAAAACTGCAATTTTCGGGGGCTGCCCTTTGCTGCCCGAAAAACAAGGGCAGCTCGGGCAGCCCTCGGGCAGCCCTCGGGCAGCAACATGCTGCCCGAAAAAATGTTTTTTTTTTGTTTTTGCTTCAAAATTTTCGGCCCTTTGATTTTATTGCACAAAAATCTCAAACGATTAGAAATCGATCTCAACATAATATTATGCAAATATTACACAAAAACCGTAACCTTAGCTCTGATACCACTTGAAAGCGGACCGGTTACGGTGGCCGGAAGCGCAACGGAAGTCAAAATATTTAAATTTTCATGCTTAAATTTCGGCCACCCTTGGTTTGTGCAATATTTACATTTCAAAACACCATAGGACATACATAGGGTGTTTTAGAATTTACCTATCAATCACAAGGATTGATGAATGGCACCAACTTTGTTGTGAACAACAAAGCTCTTCAAATGGAAGACAAGTCTACAAGCTCCTCCTCCTTGCTTCTAAATCAAGCCCACCACAAGCTATGTAAAACCCCTCAAGTTTTGCACTAGAAAAACTTAAGGATTTTTCAAAGAGAAGATTTTATTCTCCAAGAATGAAGAACAAAACAAGAAGAAAAAATGGAGAGAATTTTGAGAGCAAATTTCGGCCAAGACAAGTGAGTGAATGAGGGAGTGTAGTATAGACTTGGGTGTGGGAAAAGTGAAAAAGTTGATCCCCATGCCATGCATTATTTTATTAAAAAAGTATTCAAAGTCTCTTCACCTCCCAAGCATGCAAACCCTAGCATGTCATGTATATAATATGGTTTTTAACACATTAAAAACAATAGACTAAATTTTAATTATCTCAAACATTTTTGAGATTAATTAAATACTACTTGAATTTATTCAAGTCCCACTAGTTAAATAATTATTTTAATTGAGCTCTACAAGACTCAATATTATTAATTCAACACTTGAATTATTTTTAATTATTTGGACTCTACTAGGTCCACTAGTGTTTAATTAATTCAACACTTGAATTAATTTAATTTAGTCTCCAATAATGTTTATGAAAATCACAATTTTCAACTACAATATTTACTTGGCCAAATTTTAATCTTAGGAACACTTTCATAAATTAAAATTTATATTTCTCTCTTAGAAGTCATACTTCTAATTTTCTTAACGCTTATAAACATATTTATAAGCCGTTCAACACATTGAACTATTTTACTTCTCATCGGGATTTACAAAGCCAGTACTTGTGTGGCCCTCAATGGTTCATTGATACGACTAGCCGTGGGTTCACATCTCCATGTGATTCGGACTAAACATGTCCTTATTCGAGCATACCCCTATTGCTCCATTCTTACTTGTCAACTCCTTGATAGTAAGAACGTCAGAACTCAAGTCTGATAGTACCCAACCAATCACGTTAAACGCCTAGCAGCATCGCTTACGTGATTCCCTAGGTATCACATGATAGTGCCTGCAAGAACCATTCAATTATGGTTTGCGTACAGTACGGTCCCTTCAACTCATATATCCCGACCGATTCGACAACTATTGGTTTATCGAGAGTTGTCAATGAATCGATACTATGTGTCATGTTGTGGTTGCATCGATGGTGTAATCTATGAAACCCCTTTCATAATTACCACCATACTCTGATCAGAGATTTCAACCCACACATACATGAAAAACACATAGGATATCCATACCCGTAGGTAAGCGGTGAATCCCCGGCTACAATGCATCGACTCCTATGTGTTTCGCCTTAACACCCAACTTTGCCACCTGATGACCCCATAAGAGTCGGTAAACAAGTCAAAGTGAAACGCTAGCACATAGAGTCTCAATGTTGTCCCGGGTCATAAGGACTAATGGTGTACAACCATAAACTAGGACTTTTCCACTCGATAAGTGAGAACCACTTGGAAAGTCCTTTATAGAGGGTTGTTCAGTGCACTCTACAATGAGCACCTATCTGCATGCTCGGACATCACAATGTCCCCTACCAATGAAACATGGTACTCACATCGCAGATACTAGTCTCTAACTCGAGCGGCCTATATCCTTCTTAGTGGCGGCTGAATCGACTAGGAACCGTTTAGAATATACAGTATTACAAATATGAGTTTCATGATACTCATCATATGAGCATCTCATATTCTTTCTACTATTTGTATATTCAAGGACTTTATCTATGCAACTCGCATGGGTATAAAGATAAAGATGCGCCAAATTAATAAATTCAAATATTATTAAAATAAAGATCGTTTAATACAAAGAGTTTCATCGTGAACAGTCGGCCAACACTTGGCTCGACGTGCACCTACTCTAACAATATTTTCTCTTTCAAGTTTATGTGTGTAGTAAGTTCAGCTACTGTGAGTAGCTAAACAAGTTTCTCCTCCTCTACAGGAGGTTACTATGTATTAATAAATGTTTGATGTTTGAATAAAGAGATCTTTGCTCTTAGCCCCTCTCATGTATTATTTTCAAAATTTTATCTTCTATTATACGCTCTAAGGTAGGAAACGAATTAGAGCTGTGTTAAGTGTTGCTGAAGGAATCTGCTTAGTAACCATCGGTTGCGATCGTGTGGTTGGACTGTGAGGAGCAGTTCGTAAAATACGGTGGATATAATCCGGTGGCACTCCGGTCAAAAAGGTATAAGATTTACTTTATTTTACGGAAGCATGATGGGCCATTATTTAGAAAATAAATCAATTATTTAAAATGAAGATATAAGGGCAAATTTGGAAATTTGAGAGATATGGGAGTTGAAACAAAGTTTTAGTGGGGTAGGAAATAAAGAGAAGGTTGAGAATGGAAATAAGGATTTTTTTGACAAGTTCCCCTCAATTCTTCTTGAAAATAATATAACTACTCATATATTAAAGTATAAAACTGAGCAAGACCCTCAAGAACTGAGGTCCTCGTGCCTAGTAATAACTAATATAACTAAACGGAGAAAATTCCATCCACACCCTTTGAACATTGCTAAAATACGCCGGTGGCTTCCTGACCCGGCATCTCTTGCCCCTTTACGCTCAATCTGTCAGTTATGTACTACCCAAAAAAAAAAATTTATATAGGAGTCCAGGTAAATTCGATTTTGCATATACAGGCATTGCCTGAAGCCATTGAAATTGTGCCACGTGGACTTTTTATTTTAAAACCAAAAATAACAAAAAACAATAACTATGGTTAGGGTTTGACGGGTTTGACCCAATATTTCAAAAATTAAACTTCCCGCATACGTATTTCATTTCAGAATTGTAGACTACCCTTTCCCATTTCCCATTTCTTCTTCCGCCGTGCACACTTCTTCAACGTTGCGAGGTTGAACAAAAATTGGGACAAAAATTGGGACATCAGCTTTTTTTAAAGGTATAATTTTTTACAAGAAATGGGCGAGTTTTTGAATTCCGCACTCGTTCTCTGTTGTATTACTGTACTGGTTATATTCTATTTCATGAATTTTACTGTACTGGTTATAACGTTGCGAGGTTGAACAAAAAAATGGGACGAAATTGTACTGGTTATAACGTTGCGAGGTTGAACAAAAAATTGGGACAAAATTATTTTTATTTTTATCAACAGATTTTTGTTCATGAACTGGAATCAGTGAATAAATTTTTTTTATTTTGGGAATGCATATTTAAGGCATTGAGAAGATGGAATGCATATTTAAGGCATTGAGAAGATGTAGTAGATGATTTTATAGAAGTGGTTGCAATGTGTTGTTTTATTGAAATCGTTCGTTGTATAAATAACTGGTATTATTTTCATTTTTTTTGTTTTTTCAGATTGCATAGTTGGAATATGGAAGATAACGAGCCAATTTCACTTGAGGAGTTGGACGGAAACTACGATGAAGAAGATGACGAGCAAACTGAACACCACGTGGTTGAAAACTTTGAGGTACAAAATGAAAATTCGGTTGTTGATGTTTTGAAGAGTAAACTACTAGTGGGTACGGTTGTGAATAGTGTGGAAGATGCCTATTTATTATATTGTCAATATGCACATGCCAAAGGTTTTAGTGTGAGGAAGGGTGACCAACGATGTTTTTCTCATACTAATGAACTTCAGTCCAAAGAATTTATCTGTTCATGCGAAGGTTCAAAAGACGAAAGAAATTCTAGTAAAAGGATTCTAATTTATCAAAAGTTGATCACTAGAACTAACTGCAAAGCGAAATTGAAGATCACTAGGGAAAAAGAAAGTGAATGGCGGGTGAGTAGATTTGTGGAGGAGCATAACCATGAAATGTTTGCATCTGATCAAAATCACTTGTTGAGATCGGCACGCAATATATCACATGCAAAAAAATCGACTTTAGAAGCCATGGTAAATGCTGGAATATCTGTCTCCAATGTTGTTTCTTTTATGGAACATGAAGCATGTGGGATAGAGAATTTAGGTTTTATCAGAAAGGATGCATATGATCATATGAGTCGACTGAAAAAACATACAAAAGTTGAGAATGGAGATGCCACTGCGCTTATTAAATATTTCATAGATAAGGCGAATAAGGAGAATTACTTTTACTGGAATGTTCAGTTGGATGATGACGATAGATTGATGAACTTTTTCTTCAGGGATTATAGATGTGCTGTTGATTATGAATTTTTTGGTGATGTATTGTCGATTGATACGACCTACAAAACAAATAAGTATAATTTGATTTGTGCTCCATTTGTTGGTATCAATCACCATATGCAAAATGTTATGTTTGGTTTGGCATTTATGTCAGATGAGACCGAAAGCTCTTTTGAATGGTTGTTTACAACATTTCTTGATTCTATGAATGGAAAGCAACCGCAAACTATCTTCTCAGATCAATGTCAAGCCATGATGAATGCCATTGAAACGGTTTTCCCAGATTCACATCACCGGTTATGTCAATGGCATATAAATCAGAATGCTCCTTCACACTTTGGTAGTTTAAATGGTGATTCAAATTTCAAGAAGTTGTGGTATAAATGTATGAATTGTTGTGAAACTGAATATGAATTTGAGGCAACATGGAAATACATGATTGATACATATAATTTGGATGGTCATAAGTGGTTGAATGGGATGTACAAAATCAGGAAAAAATGGGCGACTGCTTTTAGTAATGGGAAGTTCAGTGCGGGACTATTGGCTACTTCGAGGAGCGAAGTCACGAATAAGGTTTTAAAAAATACAGGGAATAAGATGAGTTCTTTGTATGAATTTGTGCTTAATTATACAAAGATTCAGAAAAATTGGCGGTCGAAAGAGAAGACAGAGGATACTCGTTGTCGTCACGGTAAGCCTCCACAGATTTTGAAAAACCATCCTTTGTTGATTCATGCTGCTGATGTTTATACAATTTCTGTTTATCAGTTATTTGAAATTGAATTGGTGAATTCTTTGAATTGTAAATCTCTTGAACCACCAGCTTGTTTTGGCAATGATTGGAATTGGATTCAGATCAAAGTAAAATCTCATGATGAAAACTCAATGGTTAGGCATGTGGTGTTCAATAAGAAAAGTCATGAGATAAAGTGCAGTTGTTGTAAGTTTGAGACAATGGGCATTCTGTGTAAACATGTTTTGATGGTGTTTAATTGCATGGATGTCAATGTTATACCCAAGTGCTATATTTTGAGGAGATGGATGAAGAACATAAAAAGTCGAGTTAGCACCGATTTGCAAGAAAGTGGCAGTGGTGGTGATGGTGGTGCTCATGTATCTCAGATGGAATTTGTCAACCAAATAATGAGATCGGTATATGATCTAAGTCAATTGAGCAAACCCTATGAGTGTGCGAGAAAAACATTATATACATTGGTTTACACCGCAAAAGATGAAATCTCCAATCTTGTGCAAAATTTGAGTATAAACGAGCAGTGTGATGATGATCCGAGTGAAGATGAAATAGGCGAAGTATGTATTCGTAACCCTCTTACTGCAAAAGCGAAAGGGATTACAAATGCAAATATTACACGACACTGGGATCGTACGAGCAAAAAAGGAAAAGGTAAAAGGAAAGGAAAAGCTGAAATCTCAAGTAAGTATTTATATACAATTTATTTTATTCATCTACATGATCATATTATACACTTTATGTACTAGTTGATGTTTATATTGGTTTGAACGCGCTACATGAAATAATAGGGAAAAAAAAAGGTCAATGTTCAGAAGATGGCAACAAAACACGGGAAATAAACTTCATACAATCACTATCGCAAAATCAGTTTGCATCCCCGCAATTTCCATCTGTATCTGGGCACAATGACCAAATGCAATATTCAAGTGAAACGGTAACTTAGTTTTTTTCCATAATTGTATGCATATTTGTATTACATATTTTTTTATATTTAAAATGCAGGTAGGTTATACTAATTTTTTTGAAGCTTCTCAAATTAATTTACCATCTTATTCGTTTGGGGCTCCTCCTACATCACAAGGACATCAAGTAAGGACTGTTGTAAATATTAAATTAAATTTACGTTGTTTAGGGATTTGGTCATGAGAATTGAAGGAAGATTGGGAGAACTCCAAAAGCAAAGAGTTTATAACTTCTCAGTAATGCTTTGGCAGAATCTTTGTTGTTGTATCAGAAATTGTGGTCACAGATCTCCTTTTCTCAGTAATAACTTCGTAGTTCTTGTCAGCCTTGAAGCTCGCCTTGCAAGGTTCCAGCATCGATTGAAAGAGCAGGAAGTACTAAGTAGAAAGAGAGTGTTGCGGTAAGGCAAAGTACAGCTCACTTCTTACTGTCAAATATGTGAAAAAAATGACCTGGTGCAATTTTCATGAGCAATATGAATTACAGTACTGCTAGAAGGAAACAGAAGGCTTGTTCTTGTATGCTTTGATACTTGGTTTGGGGTTTGTTTTGGCTGAAACCATATTCATATATTCAAGATTTGTAATGAAGATACTTATGTAATCTTTTCATGAGCAAATTGCCATTGACGCTTTGTACGTCTATTTAGTGTAGTTATGTAATCTTTTCATTGCATTCTCTTTTTACTTAACTAAAGATACTTCGATTGTGCCAAGAGCAGTTAATTTTTGAATCTAAGGCATTTGGCAATGATCATGAAAAAAAGAGAATTAAAATTTTATATAAATTTTCAAAATCATAAATTTTGCTGTGTGTATGAGTTTTTATATGATTGCTCTAAGACAACGTAAAGTCAAGTATTCTAATCGAGATAAAACTTCCCCCAACTCCTCCCCAAACAAAGTACTACACAGAACACAAAGTGCATGCAATTACAAACGAGAATCCAACATCATTCTTCACAGGTAACATGCCCACCAACGCAAGCCGAAGGCACTTGTGGTAAACTTATCACAAATACGTAGTTGAAATAAAATGCATTTACGTATGAAGAAACAACATAAGAAATAACATAAGAAACATCTCATTAGTACATTGAGAAACAACTAAGAAACAACATAATAAAAATCACAACAGTACATTGACAAACAAAGCCAACATGTCAAAAGAAATAAACACTAGACATCATCACTAATTTTCAGAGATTCAAGTATTGCTTTGAGCTCTTCAGAAATCTCAATCATTTTTAAGGCATTTTTCTGCTGCTCACGGGCTAGGTCTGCCTGAGCATCTATCAATTTAGCAATTTTTTCGTTATGTTTGGCTTTTCTACTAGAATTTTCGGTGGACGTTGAACTTTCAGTGGACGTCGAACTTGAAGCGGCATAATGTTTTTCCATATATTCTTCAAATGCTCTCAATGCCTCTGCTTTACTGTGATATCCCTTGTAGGAAGCCCCACGAAATCCATTTACTTGCACTTGTGTCTGTTCCCAACGATCATAAACACCAGGTTTTTTTCAGCAAAAACAACATACGTTTTTACCTAAATTTAAAAAACATTTTCAGATAAAGTCAATACTAAGCATGAATAAATTTAAAGTTTGGTAGTATAGTAATGTAAAACACGAACATAAAAAATTTACCATCTTAGCAAGTTAGCTTTGCTGTACACAAATCGTTTCGACTCAATCCTCAAAGCTGCAGGGACAAAGCACAAATACATTCAAGACATCAGTATTCATTTTCTATAATGCATATACTGTTGTATTTTGTGCATGAGATCACAAGGTTGGCCCTCGTTTTCTGAACTTGCATTTAGGTAAAAACATGCAATACAACTTTCAGTAATCCAAGCTCAGATAATCCATTGCCAATTTTAAGAAAAATTGAAGCAAAAGCACAGCACATGAAATAATAATATGACATAGCTAGCCACAAGATATTGATGTTTGAAAGCTGATATGGTGCGTCTATTCACCAACTTTTACGCATAGAATATAGATGTAGAGAATCCAACCTTGCATCCAGCTTTACCCGTAGCCAAGGCAACAACTCTTCCAATTCCCCTAGAAGCTACCGTGACAACAATAGGAGAGTCAATAGTGTGCATTATACATTATACATACAAACATATTGACTGAACAGGACAAAGGAATTATACTCTTCCAATTCCAGTACTTGCTTGTTCAACAGTTGCAACCTGTGCATTATACATACAAACATATTGACTGATCAGGACAAAGGAATTAAAACTGTGCAATGATGAAAGATGAATCATGACGATCAGGACAAAAGAATCGAACATGCAACTACCATGGATGAATCACACACAATAAAATAGTCTACTGGTAGAATTCACGAAAATCACCTTTTCATCCACAACAACTGGAATTTGGATACTGTGTATTTGGTTATGGATAGTAAATTACAGTGGTCCTACCAACACTAAATTACAGTGGTCCTACCAACACTAACCTTTTCATCCTCAACCTTACACTGGTGTTCTTTTCAATATTACAGTTGGCAAGCATCTGTATTCTTTAGTAGACGACGTGAAGGCCCAAAGATTAATTTTTTTCCATAAAATCTATGTTTCCCAAAATTCCCCTGATCATCCTCCTAATTCCCAGAAAAAATGCAAAAATACAATGACACGCATGCCTAACACAGTATTGCAGAATGCGGAGGGAGAATGCCCTCTTAGTTTTATAAGGGAAAATATGTGCTTCACGATCAGTATTCATGTTTTCCTTGTACCTGCAGCAAGGTACGATGGAAGCGTTGCTAATGGCGGAGCACGGTGGAAGCCATGGAAAACAACTAGCGGCGCAAGCAACGAAGAGGCGACACACGGTGGAAGCGTTGCTAGCGGCGCATGGTGGAAGCGGCGGCGTCCGATGGAAGAAGAGAAGAAGAACAAAGGTATATCAGCTTCAGATCTACGAAGGAATTCACCGTCGATTTTGTGGTCTTGAGGGACTTCACCAGTGGGTAGATTTCAATTTAGTTAACCATGGTATGGTTTGGGCTTCAAAGTGGTGATTTGTAGTGAATTTCTGAAAAGATTTTTTTAATATTATTAAATGCCACGTGTCGCAATTTCACTGGATTCAGGCAGTGCCTGTATAGGTATAATCGAATCTACCAGGAGTCCACAACCACCGCCACGTCAGCCATTCACACATTTCCTATCCATGTGGGCATTGCCCCATGAGAGGATGGATGGCCAAGATCTTGCCAAACATATAAATACAAAAAAAATTGTGGGTCCTACACACATGCATGACAAATTTTGACCATCCATCATATCATGGGACAATGTCCATATAGGTACGATGAAATAAACCCACGCCACCAGGAGCACCTCCGCTGTCCGTCGCCACGTGGCGGGAGTTAACTCCGATTACAGCTAATTTGATGCCTTTGAATCATTTTGATGCAGAAATTCCTCCGCAATTTCGCGTGAGTGAAAGGTGAGAAACTTGAAAAGCGGTAGAAATATGCGAAATTCCTCGGTGGAAATGGAGTAAGGCTTGTTGCTGAAGCTGAGTATTAAATGATTCAACCGGTGCAACAGCAAGGAGTATCGAATTCCATTCGTGATTGGCATTTTGTGCTGCTGATTGAAATTCCTTCGTATGTTGGGAAACGGGTATATAATTTAAAGATGCGCGTTCCCAAAGCCCGTTCGATTTCCCTTTGCCTCTCGATCTTTTCTTCTCCCTTGACGTTTCCCGAGCTGTTTTTGTATCCACCTTCTTCATCGAGAGGTCCACATTTTCATTCCGGAGTTTTATGTTCTTCGATTTATCATTGTTTTCATAGTGAAAGGAAGGTTAATCCTAGCAGAGGTATGTTCACTTGCTCGACTGACGTGGTTTATGCTACTTACTATAAAGTTTTTCTTTCTTCTTTTTTTTGGTCATCGGTTTCCATGAAATGTTGTTGAAATTGAACATTGACAGTTTTTGTCGTTTTGATTATGACTGATAGTCTGATATTTAGCTCTATTCATTGCTCGAAAGTTCTACTTTCTTGCATGGTTTATTCAGGGCGGACTCTAAAATTTAGTAACGATTCAAATTTCAATGTAACTTTAGTGAAAAGTTTTAAGTTTCTGGAAATATCACCTAGATTTTATTGGGTCTCGGTCCGCACCTTTCATGCAAAGTTGTTTTTGTTCTTGAGTTGATTTTATATTAGTCAAGCGTCCTTTATTGGTTTATAATGTTTATCACATGTTTTCTGAAGGATATATTTAGTCGGTGGCAGAATACGTCTCCATCAAATGTTGAGTGAAAGCATTTATTTTGTAAAATTTCACATGAGGCCTCCATTCTTGGTGAAATACATCAATTTCCTTATGATTGATTATTCTTTATTAACTATGTAATAGAATTGAACGTCAAATCACTCTGAAGAACTATGGTAGAAACATATTTTAAATAACATGTATCTGCAGAGAAATGGACTCAGAATTACTAATTTGATCTTCTCCTACTGATTTAGTTCTAATTCTGTAGATACCATGTTGTGAGTTAATTATTTTGGTGTTTGATTTTCAGCAACATTATTTTTTTCCGTTTCTTTTCATTTTTTGTTTTTTAATGGAATCAGGCAATAGTCAACTTCATACAAGTAATATAATGGAGAGCAAACCATTGCAGTTGGATGGGACTGGCTGCAGCGAGGGTGATAAGTACCCATCGGTGTGGTCATCCCCAGGAGGGCGGACGATTGTTAGTGGAAAGCAAATCTTTTGCAATAGATCTTTAAACATGAGGAATATCGTCGCTGTAGGATTTGATATGGATTATACTTTGGCACAATACAAATCAGAGACATTTGAATCACTTGCCTATGAAGGCACAGTCAGAAAGCTGGTCAATGATTTGGGGTATCCTAATGAGGTTTGACTATTTTATTCGTACTAAACCATTTCCGGTAGAACAAGTCTGAAGAATGAAAGCATATAGTGATGTCTATAGATGAAGCAGTAATTAATGCAAGTTCTTTTAGTTACATATTATAATTTGATCTTTTAGTTACATATTATAATTTGAATCCCCACTTCTCCACAATCTTACACGCAAAAAGAACTTTGCCTAGTTTGTTTTGAGAATGATGTTATGCGGAGGTGTCATTGTTTTTATCTTAACTTCCTATCTTCAATAATGAAGATACTTAACGTTAACTGGCTTTGTGTAGTTGCTGGACTGGTCCTTTGATTGGACTTACATGGTCCGAGGACTAGTTCTGGATAAAAAGAGAGGCAATATATTAAAGGTAGGTGCAGTTTACTTGTAATGCATTTACCATTTTTGGTTCATTTTTTCTTTTCAATTTGAAATCTGATTATATGTACTTGTAATTCTCATTTGGTACGATTAACAGATGGATCGACACAAATATGTAAAGGTGGCTTATCATGGATTCAGAGAGTTATCGAAGGAAGATAAAGTTGCCACTTACGGAAATACGTTGATTCGTGATTCATTCGATGAACCTGAATATGCTCTTATCGACACCCTTTTTTCTCTTGCGGAAGCATACTTATTTGCCCAGCTTGTTGACTTCAAGGACAACAATCCAGGAAAAATTCCAGCAGAGTAAGAGAAATACTTCAGCTATGTTTGGTTTCGTTTTCAGTTTTTCGCTAATATTTTCTGAAAATTTATTTTCAGAAAAAATGGAAATGATGTATGTTTGGTTAAATTTTCAGAAAAAATGGAAATTATGATGTATGTTTGGTTTTATTTTCTGAAAGAGATATTTTCTACTTATTTATTAAATCATGTAATAAATTTGTGACTTGGTTAATTTTTTACAGAAAGATGCGGTATTTAAATTAAAAATCATATTATATTGCATAGGGATGAAATAGAATAACACAATTGTTATTGGGGATGATGACAATCTGAATATAAAGTAATAATTGCTTGCGGGAAGTTGACAAAAATGTTAAAATGCGAATTTGAAAAATAAGTTGAATTTCGAGGATAAGAAATTGGGCAAGTGGGCAAGTTACAGCAGAGTAAGAATACTTTATGTTCCAGCATTGGTCAATAACAATTTGGGAAGCAAAAATTACATTAGGGTTAGGCCAACACAGTCTGTTTATTATATAAAAATTAAAATATACACTGATTTACACAAGAATTACAATAATAACATCATAATCCTAGTAAATTAATAATATGCATTATTAATATAGTAAATCCAAAGCTATATATGTATATAGCTTTTTTTTCCAACATCTTTGAGATCATTCCTTCAATTGTTGTACTATCAAGACTCTAGGTAAATACATCGTCAAGTTGTCCTTCTGTCGAGATATAAGGTGTACAAATTAGTCCATTATCCAGACATCCATTTTGATTCCTCCTAATGAAGTACCTGTCTACCTCAATGTACGTCGTCCAATCGTGTTGAACGAGATTATGGGATATTTTAACGTTAAGCTGTTGTCATAGAGTAATCTCATGGATTCTTCCCGCTTTATCTTCAGGTCCTCAAAGTATCTTGATCCATGGGAATTCACATATTCGGATAGTCATTGCTCTGAACTCTGTCTCTGCATTCGATCTTGCTACTCTGTTTTGCTACTTACTTGTCACATGTTAACCAGCATAATCTACATCACTGTACAATTTAAGAGCCATTCACCATTTCTCTGTAACAGGATTGTCTTACTTGGATTCCTTTTTAGTTAATGTAGTGACCTTTTTACAATCTGCATTCTGCAAGCAAATTTTTTTGGGATTTTGCTTAAGTTTTCTTACCACACTTACAATATGTCTAGCCTGGTGAGCTAAATATATGAGCTTCCTTACTAGCCTATGATACATTTCTCTATCCATTGCTGGATCTTGCTGTCCATGGCTGGATCTTGATTTGCTTCACGAAGTTTGTGATTCGTGTTAATTGGTGTGGACACTATTTTTCACGTTCAACTTTCCTGTTTCCTTCAAAATGTCTGTGAAATAAGAATACCTTTGCTGGAGTGCGCAACTTCAATTTCGAAAAAACACTAATGTTTACCAAGTTCTTTTATCTCAAATTCCCAGGCAAAAAATTTCCTCAGGGTTTGTTTTTCTTTCTCATTGTTTCCTTTCATAATTATATCATCAACATAAACCAAAAGAGTTGTTACTTCCTTGAATATGAGTGCTTGATAAAGCATATGCTTAGCTCAATCAACCTAATTCACCGAAAATAGCTCAATCAACCCAGTGGTTGACTGCGTTAGGCATGCTTAATGCTCAATAAACTATAAGCTTTTTATTTTTAACCTTCAACATTAATATTACAATAATTTAATATTTAACATAACAAAATTGCATAATAGAACTTTTATGTTGAATTTAAACAATCAGAAATTCTTTTCCCAAAATAATTCACGCTTCATTCCTTTTTCTCCAAATAAACTCAAATTAAATGAGTTTGTTTCAAATAACATAGAAGATGATTCACATGAAGAATATGAGATTGAATCAAAGTCTGCCAAAGAGTTGGACAACGTTTAGCTTTTTTTGTATGTGATATAATTATATAAAACAATTAATAATTATAATTTTAAAACTTTTGTGTTTTTAGGAAGTTGATAATGTAAGTGCTTGGTTTTAAATTTATTGTGTTTATAGATGATTTTATCTGTTGTTTTGTTGATATAATTAAGATTATATTAAATATAAAGAGTGTTTATTTACGCTTAATATCCAATGAATCACGCCTAAGTTTGTAATGCTTATTCATGTTTTTGAACCTTGGTCCTCAATCATTGTGAGTGTCTCAGAAACTGTACATTTTATATAGTCAACATTTAACAAATTGATCATTTTGCAAATATCGACAAGGTTACTTCGTCGTAGTTCGAATCAATAAATATCGAAGCAGACACAAAATCTAACAGGTTTTGTCCGCTCTGACAAAGAATATATTTGCCTTCTCACTTCTGGTCCTGGATAATAAAATTGGCTAAAAACACATTTGTTTGAGGCACTGGTATATTTTCATGTTGTATTGAGGCTTCTGCTGCAGCTTATTGCTATTAACTACTGTTCTTGAAAATAGATTCCAAGGAGAAAATGCTTGAAACCGTTGGAGGAAGAGAATCGAACATAATAATCATAACATAAATCATAGTATGAATTTATGTATCTTTTTAGGTTTGAAATGCCAACCTTATGCTGCTGTTACCATACAAAGCTCGATTATATTGACTTAGGACATCATAAGACTAGATGATTTCCTGCCTATGCTGGGCATTAACATTTGTTCCAACATATTGATTGATTTTCTTTTCTAATATATTTAAACCTTATATTGACGTTTTGCACGTACTGACGTGGCAGATATAGTCACATGTATAAAGATGTTCGAGCTGCAGTTGATTTGTGCCATCGTGATGGGACACTAAAGAAGATGGTTGCAAAAGATCCGAAAAGGTATCCTTAATATCCAATACCACTTTGAAATCCAGAATAGCGTGTCTTTCCAAATAAGGCTTAACTGCCTGAAATTTGGCTCTATTTGCTAATTATCTTTATTAATTTCATCATTAACTTGGCTTTCTTTTGTAAGCGGATTTACTTCTCTTCTGTCTCATATAGTTTTCCATCTTTCCTATTTGGGCTGAAACCGGCATCTACTTTCTGCTACTGCTAATTAGTTAACGGACATGTTAAAACTACATTTATACGTCTTACGTGACAAATGCTTATTGTTATGTACAATTTAATAAGCGGTCAATCGTGTGAACGAATGCCACCACTTTAAAGAGAGTTCGGGTGTCAAAAGAAATGAATGTTAGGACTTCTTAAATATGCAAATACTCCTACAGCAGGATTGTCATTGGCTTCACATATTTGAGATTAAAATAGCTTCGTAGAGCTAAGTTACCATTATATGAACATTCTAATGGAATATTTTTCGTACAATCAAAGAATTTTCCTGTCACGTAATTTCGAATCACGTAATGCTGATATTACCACTTGTATATGTGGGGACTGTCATTTGTGGAACAGAGATTATGATTGCTAGCACATGAAAATTCTTATATTAATCACCATATTTAATTCTCTGAAAGAATGCTTAATATTATTAAAATTATAGATAGAAATGACAAAATTGTTGGACTTCATTCATACTAAATGTCAAATATTCCGGTCATGTTTGTTGAAAATGGCAAGCTGTGGTTCTAATTCTCTTTATTTCCGTACCAAAACAAAAGTCTTCATTAATTGTAGCTGAACCATTTTGGCTGAAATTGCTCCGTTTATGCTCGATACTTGCAGGAAGCCTACTTGTTTACTTTCCACACTTTGCTCATGCTTCTTCTTGTGGCCTGATATGCTTAGAAGTCATCTTTGTCATAAACTGTTCTGAGCTTTGGCCTCTTGATTTTATCTTAATTACAGATTTCCATTACCAAACATAATTTTCAAATTTCCATGGTAATACATGGCTCATGTTATGGGTATTATAAAGTGATCTTGTCCTTTGATACAACAATGTTTATGCATGAATAACCTCTTGCAAATGATGAGTTCAAAGAATGGGAAAATCTTGTTGAGAATTTTTGTCACCTCTGCTGATTGAAGGAATAATAATCCCAATTCCAAGATCAAATCTTTATTTGTCCATTATTTTGTGTTTCCAGATATATCAACGAGGACACTTCAATAGTTCCCATGCTAAAGACACTAAGAGACTCTGGTCGTGCTACATTTTTGGTGACTAATAGGTATTGATTCCATGAAACTGGAGCTATGTGTATGTGTTCCCTTTCCCTTCTCAAATTTAATGAACTCCCATTTATTTTTCTTCAGCCTTTGGGATTATACAAACATCGTAATGAACTTCCTGTGTGGGCCACAGGCATTGGATGGTTGCTCCGCCTCAAATTTTGACTGGCTTCAGTATTTTGATGTTGTTATTACTGGCAGGTAATAAGCTTTTCGTGATGCCTGAAAGTATTTCGGTGGCGGTGCCTAAATGGTGTAATTTTTTTGTCAATTTAGTGATATTTTTTTTGTCATTTTAATTTATCAATGAACCAGATTTAATGGACCGAATGATAATAAGTTGTCTTAATGATTTTGGTGGGGCTATGCTGTCTTTACCCTCACAAACTATAAAGCATCTTCATATCAATTCTTTGTCATAAAATTTGCCCAGTTCTATTTTATCTCTGAACCAAATTCAAAAAGAGCAGCGCATAGAGAACAAACAACAGCAAATCATAATTCTATCAATACTGTGATATTTCATTCATTAACACAAGGATCACAACATAGCGGATGGATTTTAGCATCCATTCACAACAACGAAAGCACTTTTTCACTCTTTCATATACTAAGGAATTTCACTTGGAAATGAGAATGTTCCATACTAACTTTAGAAAATTAAGCCGGTTATTTCGGTGATGGGGGCATGTGGGGGATTGAGTTGCAAATGAGTTTCCTAACTTGCTTCAATTCATCAAATGAAAATGTGTTAGCAATCTAAGATATTGATGCATCACTTCTATGGTATTTCGTATCTCACTTTAAAATAGGTGCAAAACTCTCTTCCATGATACTTTATTAGTATTTCTCGTAATGGACTATTCTCCTGAAAATTTTATGTCTTGATTTTTCAGTGCAAAACCAAGCTTTTTCCATGATGAGAATTGTGCTAATCTATTTGAGGTTGATCCTGAGTCAGGAATGCTTCTTAATACTGATAATGGAACCCCTATGCCTCAGGTTAGTCTATATCATCCTGGTCTTTTCTGAATTGTGTGCCACTTTTCTGTGCGTTGAGTTCAATTTTTTAATTAATCCCAGGTGGGTGCTTCTTTGAGGCTTCCATTGAAGAAACTAGACACAAACTTCCGAGTTTTTCAGGTAAATATATACCTAACAGTATACAAGAATCTAGTCATTAAGTGAAAGAAAATCAGCAGGACTTAAGTTTTATTTTCTGTACTTGTTGAATCACTTCAGTCTGGTGCTTTATTGTGATTTTTTATTAAATTACAATTTCAGGGAGGAAATGTGGGTCATCTTCACAGATTACTGTCCATAGAGTCAAGCTCCCAGGTGACCTTTCTTCTTCATGAAGATGCTTTTCTTCCAGTACTTTTGGTGTTTTTATTTTGTTTAAATATATTTGTTATTTCAGGTGCCATTTAAAATGCCAAATTTATATTTGAATGCATGGAGGCACACATGGAATTTTTTGACAGTTGTAGGCATAGTTATCTAAAACCCTAGGTCTTGGATGTGAATTATGCAATGGCAAACAAAGTTTTATGGATCCAACTTTGGTAATGAGTTTCTTCTTGCATGTGAGTCGAACCTCATCATTCAAGAAATGAAGCCACCTGGAAGTATTTCATTTTTTAGGCAATGTATATCAATATAAGAAGCTGTTGCAAAAATGCCCAATGAGTTTTTTAACGACTCTCCAATTATAGACTCAACTAAAACCAAGTTAATTAAAAAATAATTGAATAATCATTCCTATTCACTTCTTGAAGGGTAAATTTGTTCCTGATAATGTTTAGTTACTCGGCAGTGATATACGTGGGGTATAAGGTGAAACTTTTAGGCCTCTGTTGCCAGGGTTTTCATCAATTGGAAGCTTTATGTCTTTTACGTCAGTTTGTGCGAGTACTCATTTTTCGTTGTATGAGTTGAAACGTCTACTCGTTTTAAAAGTGCAGAAATAATTTTTTTTATTACAAAATAACATTTAAAATAATCGTATTTATTTGCCAACAAGAATGACGCAGTTTAAAAATAACTAACGTCATCCAAAATCAACGTAAACGTATAAAAATCGTAATATCATCAACATATAAAAATGTTTAACTCCTCTCAAAACTCGTAAATCCTAATGCGGAAAAACATGCGGTCCTCGAGTCGTGTCACCGCACATTCCGCCTGCCTACTCAGTCTTCGGCACCTCCGGTCTCCTGATCAAAATGCTAACCTGCATCACACACGCCTAGTGAATCTAAAGACTCAACACACCTGTACCAGTAATAACAAGTACATATACGTAGCACACAGCAGTGAAAAATAGCATAATCAACATACATTTCATTAGCTTAAAAACATGAACAGAAGCGTGTCGTGTAAAATGGTAACGTGTCAAAACATGTCTCATCATATCCTATGCGTAATTGTGACCTGTCAAAACATGGTAATAGCATGTATCATCGTATCAACATATACGTGTTAAAATCTTAATTTCAATTCCGTTCATTAGCTGTGACTTTTGTATTATCATGTTATCATGTCAATCGATGGATCCATCTACGTGTAACCGCGGTACCCGGTGGCGAGGGTCATCAGCGACGACATTACTCGCCCACTGAGCCCGGGCCTTACGTGTCATCGTGTCATCGTGTTAGTCACAACTAAATCACTTCCTTCAAAACGTGTCAACATATTCCTCACTTAAATAAAAGCATGCGTATATACGTAATTTTCCCTCTAAACCAAGCATGCATCATAATTATCATAATAGCGTAAAAATCATAAACATGATGCATGAACATTTAAAATATCATAAATTTGTGCTCAGGGCGCTGCCATGACCAAAATCTCACCCCGGGTGCTAAATGACCATTTTGTCCCTGGAAGCCCAAAAATTATCGTTTTATCCCTGGACCTCTAAAATTGACCCGAAGCTTACCAAACTCCTTAAAATGTCCCAAAACATTTTTATAAGTGATCTTAGATGTAAATCCCAAGCCAAAAATCAGAACTTAACCGACTCGTTTTAGAACTTGAACCGGAGTCCCGGTTTTAAATCGAATCGACTCGAAACTCTACTAAATTCTTCCCAACTTTCTACCATATCTTAAACATATTAAAATGTTCCTAAAACCATGACATTTGCCCCCTAACACACGGCTAATCAATTCCAGAAATTTACTAACTTCTCGGTCCTATCCCATTTGTCCACCTCATGCACTTCCCTTGCCCACAACTCACGCCTATACCCTCAAACCGACGCACCACTCACGAGCCCACACACCAGGGACTTAGATCAGAGCCTAAGGTACTCCACCGACTCAAACCTCCGCTCCCATGCACGCCCCTACACCACAAGCTTACCCGCTAGAAGTCCATCACCTAACCCGTGTTCCCTTGCATCCACTTCACGTGTGCTGCTTCAAGGATCGAATCAGCAGTGTTAGGGTCCTCCAAGGACGTGGATCAGATCCACCAGAAGTAGATCCACCGCTTGGCTCACCATAGCACCGATGGTTCTCCCCCTTACCCTCAATACTAGCAAACCCGAACCCCCACCTCGATTCATCCCTTCGCCCCTACCACTCACAGCAACCAACGTTCTGTGTTGTCTTCAGGATCACCCTCGATACCTTTAACAATCTCTTAACAACCCTAGGTCGCAGCCCCTTGCACAAACCAGGGAAAACGTGAGTAAAATGAAAAGAATGCATAATATGGATGGAAACCGAAAATTTCCTTCATGTTCTTGGACAGATCGAGTTCCTTCATGCATCATACATATAAATCAGATGTATACTACGTGAATAATGCAGCAAAGGTGATACAAAGCATGCCTTGCGAGTTCAAAGATCAAGAACGATGCGAGAGAACCCGGATGGAGTTTCTCCTTTGCAAAACAATAGAATCCGAGGCCTTCAGCTACTGTTGTTCTGAAACCGAGGGCAAGATGTGCTGAAAGAGGGTGTCGGCTGGTTGTGAAATGATTAGGGTTAGGTTAGGGGCTTAATATATAATATTTAAATAGTTAATAATCAATTAATGGGTCTAAATTTGATAATTAAAGGTAAAAATGATATTAAGCCCAACGGGCATAAAAGTAGGCCCATTAAACCCAATCACATTCCCGAAAAATATTTCGTGTTAAAAAAATTTTGAAAATAATAGCCGAACCCTTAAAAAGTCCCTCGATTCGATTTTGCGTACCGTTAAAAATTAAAATCTTGCGGATAAAAATTCCCATTTTTGAAAAAAAATACCCTTAAAAACACCTCAACTTAATTTATAAAATAAATCGTATACTTAAAATAATTTCTTGAAAATTCTTCGGTCTCCGTTCCTCGTTCGAGCGTGAAATGCACCTAGAAACCTTAATGCATGAACTTATAAAATTTCATGAAATAAATTCTACCATGCAATAATTATGCATAAAATAATTAAACACAATTTAATGAAATAAATATGCATTTATTGTTTTAAAACAATTTAATAAATACCAAAGAAATTTAATAATTTGCATTCATGTAGATCACGTGAACTTTTCGATTTTTGGGACGTTACATGAGTATTATTCATTCTCTTTCACATGTTAGGTGCTTTATGTTGGGGACCATATATATGGAGATATTTTGCGCAGTAAAAAAATTTTAGGTACGATTCATTGTTTCTCACATTATTGCGATGCTTCTATATGTGTGTGTGTGTGTGTTTTCTAGTTGTCTTCTTTAACCCTATACTTTTACTTCTTCTAAGGGTGTTGACTTTATAAGTAACTTGACAAGTAAGTTGTGTGTTATATGCCGAACATTTTTCCACATGACAGAAGTTGCCATATGTTCTGTGTATAACTTTTTATTAAACTGAATTCATAGTAATATAAGGTGTACGGGAACTTTAATCGAATCTTGTATACATAGTGAAAATTCGTTTTTAACCTAAATCAGCACAAGTGATATAGTTTTGGAAAAATGTTTTGAGAAATGTATTTGGAAGATAGAAATACATTGGAACTGGAATACAAGTACTTTCAGATTTCATTTTTTTACTTTCAGATTTCATTTTTTAGCTGGTATGAATTCAGTTGATTATTGTGGTTTAACATTCTTTCAATATACCTGTTTCAAGATAAGCATCTTATAGTCCTTAGGCTTTGAAAAATTATGTTTCTTTCTGAGCCTGGTTCAGAATAATATCATTATTTTATAGGTTGGAGAACAATGCTTGTTGTTCCAGAGCTCGAGAAGGAAGTCGAACTTCTCTTGACATTAAGGGATACCCGCAAGGTAAACTACCTTGTCTGTCTGACTGACCTTATTTGGACTGCGGTTGATCGTTTGATGATGGGTCGAATACTTCAAATACCAGTGCGTTTGTCCGCCATTCATCTCCTGATATAAGATTTATAAGCCTTGAAAGAATTTTATTTTGGGTTTTACTCAATTCTCTCAGGTTTCTATTGAATTGATTAGATCTTTGTTAGACGGTGCAACATTGGGTCTGATAAAGCGATCAACTTCCTTGATCTTGATTTGGTTGTCTTTTTTATTCTAAACTATGTACTTCTTTTAGCAACTTCAAATATTGAGGAATGAGCGTGATCTCATCGAAGACAAGATGCACCATCTAAAGTGGTCTCTCAGGTGACTTTTCAACTCTTTCTTGTTCTTCTGCTGTGAAATCTGGCATTGCCTTACAGCTTCAGTTGTCTAGTCATTCTGAGCGCTGCTATCCCATGTTCACCTATACTATTCAACATGTAAAAGAGGTGGAAAAGTTATGTCTTCTTCTCATGGAAAAATTGTGCATCTCTTTTTAGGTTTGATGTGGTGAATGTTGTAAATAAGGAAAGCAAACTAGCCGAGGTTGAAAAATTGCAGGTTAGTAAATGATATGTTGATGACTAATGAGTAGCATCAGATTCTTTTTAAGTTTTGACATGCATGGTATAAATCTGAACAAAGTTAGTGCATGAAGCGAGAAGCTTTTGCTGATCAGTTGTTCTTTGCGGATCTCTATAAATGTCAACTGCTGACCTAGAAAATACCTTTCCTGAAGTTTTTCCAAATTGTTTTCATACCACTACCAGTTTCAGCGAGAAGAAGTGCGGTTGGGTCATCAACAAGCTCAAAGAGAATGTCATCAAGAGGTAAGAAGTTGCTATTAGTTGCTTATCTTTAGCATATAGCAAAAATACTTTATCCGTGATCATTGCAAAAATCAAGTGTTACATATTATCAAATATGTTCAGAGCTTCTAAAAAAAGTGTTCAGTTTCACAAGGTTTGGGGACAACTGATGAAGACTGGCTATCAGAATTCTCGCTTTGCACATCAGGTTAGACGTCGAAAATCAATAGCAATTGCGTGTTTCCTTCTATTGTCCACTTTAAATCACTTTTGTTTGGAGTGTTTCAGGTGGAACGATTTGCTTGTCTTTACACTAGCCAGGTTACCAATTTGAGATTGTATTCCCCAGACAAATACTACAGGCCAAGCGAAGATTTTATGCCTCATGAACTCAATATGATCGCATCGTGAATAAATAAATCACTATATTATGCAATATTGGTTCTTCGGAAGCATAGTTTGATTGGTTTCCACCAGAAATATAGAATAGGTTTTGTATAATCTTACAACTGTTAATATTTACCAGTTGAAATTGTAAATTATTTCTGGTTATTATGATCAGCGGTTTGAAGATAAGATAGGTATTTTGTGAGATGGTCTCACGAATCTTTATCAGTGAGACGGGTCAACCTTATTGATATTCATAATAATAAGTAATACTCTTAGCATAAAAAGTCATAATTTTTTATAGATAACCAAATAAGAGATCTGTCTCATAAAATACGACCCGTGAGATCGTCTCATACAAGTTTTTTCCTGAAGATGATATGAAAATTAAAACAAATGTTAAACCGTTTGGAAAAATGATATATATACTAAAAATAGTGTGAAATAATGTTAGAATCTGAAATAAAATTAGTTAAAATGATAATAATATTGTAAATTTTAACCGTTCGTGTTAATTACACATATTTAACCAATTTGTAAAAAAAACATATTTTTTTAGTTAAAAAACAAAGTTTGGACAGCACTGCTCAATTGTTTTGCATATCATTTTCTCTTCTTTTGTTATTTGTCACATACTCTTCAAGAATGCATATATTTTATTAAAATATTCAATTATTACAATTTGTTGGACAGTCACTGATATGCAATTTTTTATTTATAATGTTGTTGGCTATTATTCTTTCATATAACGTACAATAATTAGTAAGGAATATTTATACTTTTTAGTCACTTTTATTTATTAGACACTTATATTTGCCTACATATAAACTGCATATTATATAATAATCTATCATCACATAGAAAGTATTGACGTAGAGATAAAAAATATGGATTGAATGTTGTCATTTATTTACAATTTATAATAATAATATTTTTGAATAAAACATCTTTTACTACTCTTATGACACTTTTTTAATATTTTATATTAATTCATGAGTATAATAAGCATAATTAAATTATTAATGTAATATTGATATTGTCTCAAGAAAATAACATATTTAGTTTTCTTAATTGTTTAAATATTTTCATGGGATAATTTATGTATCCTTATTTTGATAAAAATTCATTTCATTGTATGAAAAACAACATTTCTTCTTTCATTTTTATTTTTTTCTGTAACCCAAAAGATTTAATTTTTTTTTTTCTTTTATCCTTTTCATCTCACCATAAAAAGTTATAAAAAAAAATTCTAGAAAGAAAAATTTATTTAATATTTTTCTTGTCTTTATAATTGTTATATGTGAACATGTATTCTACTTTATTGTCTTAATCGACATATATTTTTCCTATATAATTTGTATACATTAAAGATGAATAAGTTCATTTTGTAGCTTTTTATTACTTGGAGTTAGGCTGATATATTAAGATGTTATATACATATATAGATATAAGAATTTTCAAATTAAATTTATTCACAATTATTTTACTAACAAAGACCAACTCAATATAACGAAAATTTAGATTCATAATTATTTTAAATATGATATAAAAATAATAGGTGTAATTTTTTTTTTATTGAGATGTAATTCTAACATTTTTTTATTGTTATCAATACATTACTTTGTTAATACATTTATTTTTTAAATTTATCATCATATTATTTATCTCAATAAACACATTTTCGAATGTAGAATGTTAAATTTATCATCGACATTATATAATCATATTGTTAATTCTTTTTTTTTTTTATTGTTGTCAATACATTATTTTTTCAAACATCAAAAAATTTTAAGATATATTTAAAGACCAATAGATGATAAAATTAAATTTGAAATCAATAAAAAAATTAAGAAAATATAGAACTTTATGCAGTAACAAAATATAAAGTGAATTAACTACTTATATCAAATAAAATACTTATATATATAATATGATATATATATATATATATTGATATATATATATTAATATTTTAATTCGATGCATGTAACCGCACGTTACCTATAAAAAAACGTGTGTTGAATATCATTGAACAAAATATCCATTTAAAACTATTGAACAAGTCAGAATCTCTTGATGAGTCAAACTTTTTCCAATAGAATAATTTAAAATTTAAAGATAATAATAATTATGATAATGACATGACATCATCATGGTTGTCATCATCATACATAATATTTGATATATTATGTATTCAAATAAATACGACTGACTTGACTTAACGAGGTCGCCATGCGAAAAAGAATATTTTATGGCGTGTTTTCAGTAATCTTTATGACTAAAAAGCAGGTCTCTTTTGAGATGATTTTACGAATCTTTATTTCTAAGACATGTCAACACTACTGATATTCATAATAAAAAGTAATACTTTTAGCATAACAAATAATATTTTTTCATAGATGACCCAAATAAAATATCCGTCTCACAAAATACGACACATAAGACCGTCTCACGCAAATTTTTGCCATGACTAAAAAATATCATCCTTTTTTTTTTGTTTGGCTTCTTACTTCTTAGGTAATAAATTTTTTTATTATTATGATTTGCATTTATATATAACTTGAAAGCATTTAATAACTTTAACATATGTTGTATATTCTAGTTAAATTTTTAATCATATCTTTACTCGATGTGACAGTTAATGGTGATATATCGTACCGTATCGAAAACATATATCGTATCGAAACTTTCGTGTAAGAAAATGTACATTGATATGATGCCGAAAGTTTTGGTATATATAATTAATTTACCGATTATACCAAAATTTTACGATACATCGAGATTTCGGTATGATATCTGTTAGAGTAGGTGCACGTCGAACCAAGTGTTGGCCGACTGTTTACGATGAAACTCTTTGTATAAACGATCTTTATTTTAATAATATTTGAATTTATCAATTTGGCGCATCTTTATCTTTATACCCATGCGAGTTGCATAGATAAAGCCCTTGAATATACATATAGTAGAAAGAATATGAGATGCTCATATGATGAGTATCATGAAACTCATATTTGTAATACTGTATATTCTAAACGGTTCCTAGTCGATTCAGCCGCCACTAAGAAGGATAAAGGCCGCTCGAGTTAGAGACTAGTATCTGCGATGTGAGTACCATGTTTCATTGGTAGGGGACATTGTGATATCCGAGCATGCAGATAGGTGCTCCTTGTAGAGTGCACTGAACAACCCTCTATAAAGGACTTTCCAAGTGGTTCTCACTTATCGAGTGGAAAAGTCCTAGTTTATGGTTGTACACCATTAGTCCTTATGACCCGGGACAACATTGAGACTTTATGTGCTAGCGTTTCACTTTGACTTGTTTACCGACTCTTATGGGTCATCAGGTGGCAAGGTTGGGTGTTACGGCGAAACATATAGGAGTCGATGCATTGTAGCCGGGGATTCACCGCTTACCTACGGGTATGGATATCCTATGTGTTTTTCATATATGTGTGGGTTGAAATCTCTGATCAGAGTATGGTGGTAATTATGAAAGGGGTTTCATAGATTACACCATCGATGCAACCACAACATGACACATAGTATCGATTCATTGACAACTCTCGATAAACCAATAGTTGTCGAATCGGTCGGGATATATGAGTTGAAGGGACCGTACTGTACGCTAACCAAGCGTCGACCTCTTCAATTTCAACCAGGTGAGAAAGTGTTTCTCCGAGTTTCGCCTTTTCGCAGGATTTTGAGATTTGGTCTCAAGGGTAAGCTATCTCCAAGATTTATTGGTCCCTTTGAGATATTGGAAAGCGTGGGGAGATTTGGCTTACAGACTTGCATTGCCGCCGTACCTATCCTGATGTGTTCCACGTATCTTTTCCCGATGAGAAGTAAAATAGTTCAATGTGTTGAACGGCTTATAAATGTGTTTATAAGCGTAAAGAAAAATAGAAGTATGACTTCTAAGAGAGAAATATAAATTTTAATTTATGGAAGTGTTCCTAAGATTAAAATTTGGCCAAGTAAATAATGTAGTTGAAAATTGTGATTTTCATAAACATTATTGAGGACTAAATTAAATTAATTCAAGTGTTGAATTAATTAAATAATATTGAGCCTTGTAAAGCTCAATTAAAATAATTATTTAACTAGTGGGACTTGAATAAATTCAAGTAGTATTTAATTAATCTCAAATGTGTTTGAGATAATTAAAATTTAATCCATGGTTTTTTAATGTGTTAAAAACCATATAGTATATGTGAGACATGCTAGAGTTTGCAAGCTTGGGAGGTGAAGAGTCTTGATTATTTTTTATTAAAAAAAATTGCAAAGGCATGCAACTTTTCTCCCAACTTTTCCCACACCCAAGACTAGACTTCACTACTCACTCTCCCATCTCTCCTTGGCCGAAATCTAAGGGATTTTTCTCTCCCAATTTTTCTTCCATTTTGTTCTTCATTTTCTTGGAGAATAAAATCTTCTCTTTGAAAAATCCTTAAGTTTTTCTAGTGCAAAACTTGAGGGGGTTTACCTAACTAGTGGTGGGCTTGATTTTGAAGCAAAGGAGGAGGAGCTTGTAGATTTTTCTTCCTTAAGAAAAGCTTTGTTGTTCACAACAAAGTTGGTGCCGAACATCAACCTCAAGAGGTTGATAGGTAATCATTTTTAACACCCTATGTATATTTTGGTGTTGTTTTGTAAATATTTTACACTAAACCTAGGGTGGCCGAAAATTTCTTGTAGAAAATTAAAATTTTTGACTTCCGTTGCGCTTCCGGCCACCGTAACCGGTTCGCTTTCAAGTGGTATCCGAGCTAAGGTTACGGTTTTTGTGTAATATTTACATAATATTATGTTGAGATCGATTTCTAACCGCTTGAGAAATTTTTGGTGCAAGGAATCATGAAGGCCGAATTTTTGAATCAAAAACAAAAAAAAAAAAACTTTTTTCGGGCAGCATGTTGCTGCCCGAGGGCTGCCCGAGCTGCCCTTGATTTTCGGGCAGCAAAGGGCAGCCCGAGGGCAGCCCGAAAATTGCAGGTTTTTAAATAAAAAAAAAATTTTTTTTGCCGGAATCCGGCGACGGCGATGACGGCTAGGGTTTCCAAAAGTGTTTTGGACAATCTTAGTGTCATGGGCCTTGAGATGTTGGGCCATTGGATGGCCAACATAATTTGTGAAATTTAAATGGGCCAAAATATTTTTGGTAAAAAAATGAGTTTTGGGCCCTTAAGTTTAAATTTACAATTGTTGCATATATTTCTCATAAAATAAATAATTGAAGTAGGACTTTAATTATTTATAATAAATTGTGATTTACAAGAAATTCGATTATAAATAAATTAATTTGAAAGTAGACAAAGGAGTTTGTATACTTTGTTAATTTAATTTATAATTGTGGCGGTTAGTGATTGGATCAAGATATATAATATTGGATCAATTAATTATTGTGATAATTAATTGATGGTGTATGATATGTGATATTATGCATAAAGGATGATCAAAAGCCCAAGCCCAATTTGCTAGGTGTATGCTAGGATATTTGTGTTGTATGATTGTAATAATTATCAATTTAAAGTGGGCTTGGTTTATGACCCGTTCCCACCCCCATGAGATGTATCCCTATGTGCCATGGATATTTAATTGTAAATATTAGAATAGTGGAAGATCAAGATTGGAAGATGGTGGCCTTGGTGATTATGAAGATCGAAGACATGTAATATTGGATGCTAATGTAATAATGTAGTTGCATTTGCATCCCGTGCATTTACCCTAGGATTGGACCTAGGCCCGTGTTTAGCTCACACGGGCCATTAGTATTGGGGCAATTGATCATCCTTGTCTTGTTTTCTATTTATAATATATGCATGATATGTTATAAATAATGAGTATGTGCGTTATTATATGATAATAACAAAGTTGCATGAATCCGGCAACATCGACTCAAACATGGCGGCTTTAAAAATAAAATTAATGATGAGACCTTTCAAAATTAAAAACCCTCATTTTGAATAAGATTCAAATTAGATCAAGTCCGAAAAGGGGAATTATAAATTGTTTATAAGTTCTGTAGTAGCCGAATTCCAAATTGGGGTAATTAACGGATTAATGGTGATAAGAAGGTTTAATGTGTAATTTTACCATGGTCATATCGGACGGACCGAAGATGGTTACGGTAGCACCGAAATTCGGACGATCCGAAGTGAGTTCGGTGGATCCGATCATGAAGGGTCAAGAGCCGATGGACACGTGGGAGGTTCGACAGTTACGAAGTGTAGGTTCGTGTGGATCCGATCGTGAGGTGTCAAGAGCTGATGGCACAGTAGGAAGTTCGGACGTTCCGAAGTGGGTTCGGTGGATCCGAACATAGCCTATAAATAGTGCTCGGAATTCCTCATTTTGGATGGCAAGTTCTTGAAGTTGTGTCTCATTTTGAGAGGTTTGGAAGGTTTCTAGGGTTAGTTGTCGGTCGAGCGATAGCCAAGAGCTGCCAGGATTGGTAGTGTAGCGACGCCTGAGTTACGAGGCAATCGACATCAAAGGGCTGTCGACGGACGAAGGTAAACCCTAAACCTTTGGTAGTACTGGTTTTGCTAGTTGAGCATGGTAGTATTGTTCATTGGGTATGCTTTTGATGCGTAGGCTTGTTCTAGACCTGATTAGCGGTGTTGCGTAAGGCTAGGCTTGCTGTGATAGAGGTACGAAAGTACTATCCGAGATATCCTGGTCGAGTATACATTCTTATATGTGTTGCATGATTATGTGGTGCATTGATATATGTCATATGATGCATGCTATTATGTCACGTTTATTACTGCATGTTGCATTTCATGTTGAGCCGTATCTCCTTCGAGATAGCCTTTACTGTTGAGCTGTATCTCTTTCGAGATAAGCTATATCTTGTGGGGCCGCTCAGCCCTGTCTTGTCTTGTGGACGCATGGACACCGAGAGTACACAGTGGCCGACGGGTCGGGAGGGCTTCGGTGATCCGGGACATTTTAGGTCCACGTCTGTTCTTATAGTGGATGCAGTGACCCAGAGGAGTACCGCGCGGCACTATCCACTTGGCGCCTCTAGACTGAGCATTTTGAGATCCTTTGTTACTCCTGTTTCTTGACTACCCTGGTATCATATCATAGCATGTGCATTTCATATAGGTTTGTATACTCATGCTTTTGTACTGGGCGTTCTTATCGCTCACGTCCTCGGTTTTGTTTATCTTGGACACCCCTTTCCCACGGGGCAGGCCTCAGGATGGATGGCTCAGGAAGAGCAGGAGGAGGTCAGTGAGTAGCTGGTTGGTTTAGTTTTCAGTACTATTCTATTCGATTGGTTGTACCGAATATTTGTGAGTTGTTATGGATTTTCGATTGGGTTGTATAACTATCATTTGTTGGCCTTTTCCGCTATTATCTCTGATTGTTATTAATAAGTTAGTTGCATGCTTAGTTCTTTGATTAGTAGGTGATTCTTGGACGGGTCACTACAATTTCCTTGTCTTCCATCGACAATGGTGCATGATGAACGCTACCCGTACTCGGGGCTCGGCTCCTATTATTGAGGGGGCCCTGGTTGCCGGAAAGCTATGACATCCATTGACATTGTGATGTAACTACGTGGAACTCCCATGATTTTCGGCTCATATTATTAGGGAACTCCTGGCGACCGTTCATTAAGGGTCAATATCGATGGGTTATTTTGGCTTGACCACGTAAGATGAACGACGTTCATATTATTGGGTCCTAATCAACGTGAGACAAAAGTATACGTAGAGGGTTGCATGGCGATGCAATTGGAAACTACCTTTTAGGAATTGTAATTGGCCTGATATTATTCGGGATCACAATTTGCTAATTGGACCTTACGTACCTTCTGAGGAAAGTGTTTCCCGTTTTCACTAGAGGGTAGTGAAAATGTCAAAACAGTGGGAGCGATAATTTATAAAGTAAAAGTCCAAACTTTATATCTTATGAAATATTTTAAAATAGTCATTAACATTTATCTGTTTTACTTTTCAGTACAATCTTTGACAATGTCATCAATTCGCAACCCGTTTTCGGTTATTCTCGAAAAACACGTTCTAACCGGACCTAACTATATCACTTGGCTAAGAAATCTAAAGATTGTCTTAAACTCGGAAAAGATTGCATACACACTGACTGAGTCGCCCTCTGCTGAGGCTCCGACTAGCTGCACTCCCGAGAAATTGCAGACCTACAAGGATTGGTGTGACCATGACTTGAAGGCGAGGTGTTATATGCAGGCTTCGATGAACGATGAGCTGAAGAGGTGATTCGAGGATGCAAAGAATGCTGCTGACATTCAAATGCACCTCAAGGAGCTCTTCGGTGAGCAGACTCGGCCTTTGAGGCATGCCACAGTAAAGGAGCTCATCACTTTACGCATGCGAGATGGGACTTCGGTCCATGAGCATGGCCTAAAGTTGATTGGGCTCGTGGACAAGCTCGTTGGCATGGATTTGATCTTGCCATCGGAGTTGACCACGGATGTGTTGCTGTTGTCACTGCCTAGCTCTTTCGATCCTTTTGTCGTGAATTTCAATATGAACAAGCTCGAGCCCAGCCTTGAAGAGTTGGTGAACATGCTTGTGACCTTTGAGTCCACAATCAAAAAGGAAAAGTCGGTTCTTTATGTGGGCTCTTCATCTGGCACGAAGACCGGTCCACCTGGGAAGGGAAAGAAGCGTTCTTTCAAGCGCCCCAAGAAGAGCGAGCCCTTGAAGAGGCAGACTCCGAGTCCCGTAGTGGCAGCCGCGCCAGCCAAGGCTGAGAAGACAGTTGACATCTGTCATCACTGCAAGAAGCCTGGACATTGGAGGCGTAACTGCAGGGAATATCTTGCGCAGAAGGGTTCTGGCAAAGGTATGTTCTTTATTGAAGTAAATATCTCGATTAACTCTACTTCTTGGGTATTGGATACCGGCTGTGGCTCACATCTCTGTAATGATTTGCAGGTGATGGGAAGAAGTAGGAGGTTCCGAGAGGGTGAGACCTTCTTGAGGATGGGCAATGGAGCAAGAGTTGCTGCCAAAGCCGTAGGAGATGTTTACTTGCTTTTGAACAATGATTTTAAGTTGGTTTTGAGAGATGTTTTATTTGTACCAGACTTGATTAAAAACATTATTTCCATTCCTATGCTTGATATTGATGGATTTTCTTGTTTATTTGGCAAAGGTGTTTGCAATATTTACAAGAATGAATGTTTAGTTGGTACCGGTGAACTTGACAACAATCTCTACACCTTAAAATTAAAAGATATTCCACTTAACAATGTCCAAACGATAACAACAACAAATAAGCGCAAACAAGATACTCTTAATTCGGCACAATTATGGCATGCTCGATTAGGTCATATTTTCCTAAGAAGGATGAACAAGCTAGTGGGAGTTGGCATGTTTGATATGTCCGATATTAATGCTCTCACGACTTGTGAATCCTGTCTAAAAGGAAAGATGACCAAAATTCCCTTTAAGGGCCATGCGGAGCGAGCCAAAGGGTTATTGGATTTGATCCATACCGATGTGTGCGGTCCACTTAGCATCACCACTAAGCATGGACATTCCTACTTCATCACCTTTACCGATGACTTTTCGAGGTATGGGTATGTGTATTTGATGAAATACAAGTCTGAAGCCTTTGAAAGGTTCAAAGAATTCAGAAGTGAAGTAGAGAAGCAATTGGGACGAAGCATCAAGACACTTCGATCGGATCGAGGTGGTGAGTACTTGAGTGCCGAGTTCCAAGAGTATCTTAGAGAGAATGGGATTCTCTCGCAGTGGACTCCGCCCGCTACACCGTAGTTGAATGGTGTTTCGGAGCGTCGTAACCGGACTTTGATGGACATAGTTCGGTCTATGATGGGATTCACGGAGTTGCCGCCATCTTTTGGGGATATGCGCTTGAAACAGCGGCACTGTTGTTGAACAATGTCCATACAAAGGCAGTTGACAAGACTCCATATGAGATATGGATGGGTAAGCCTCCCAAGTATTCTCATCTTAGAATATGGGGGTGTCCTGCTTATGTGAAGCAGGCAGTGGGAGATAAATTGGATAGTCGATCCATTTTATGCTACTTTGTGGGATATCCAAGGAATTCCGTTGGATATTATTTCTATCATCCCCAAGAAACAAAGGTGTTTGTTTCTAGGAATGCAACCTTTTTGGAAAGGGAATTTCTATTGGATAGAAAAGGCGAGATGATAGAACTCGAAGAGGTTCGAGAGACACCCACAGTTGTAGAACCCACACCCAATGAGCTAAGTAAGGAGATACAAGCTCCTAGAAGATCCGAGAGGATCTCGAGACCACCTATGAGGTATGGTCTGCTTCTTGAAGAGGGCCATGATGAGCCTAATCTTGGATGTGATCCAAGGACCTTCAAGGAAGCGTTATCGGATGCCGATTCATCCAAGTGGCTTGAAGCAATGGAATCTGAGATGAGTTCCATGCATTCGAACCAAGTGTGGAATCTTGTGGATCCACCTGAGGGAACTGTTCCCATAGGGTGTAAATGGATTTACAAGAGGAAACTTGGGGCGGATGGGAAGGTATTGACCTTCAAGGCGCGATTGGTAGCAAAAGGGTATACTCAAAGGCAAGGTGTTGACTATGAGGAAGCCTTTTCTCCAGTTGCGATGTTCAAGTCCATTAGGATATTGCTAGCCATAGCTGCATGGTATGACTATGAGATATGGCAGATGGATGTGAAGACAGCCTTCCTTAATGAGGATATTAAGGAAGAGATTTACATGTCTCAACCTGAGGGGTTTACATCTATCGGAAGTGAGCATATGGTATGCAAACTTTAAAGATCTATTTATGGTCTTAAGCAGGCATCGAGGAGTTGGAACCTCAGATTCGATAGTACAATCAAAGAGTTTGGTTTTACTAAGAATCCTGAGGAACCCTGTGTGTATAAGAAGGTCAGTGGGAGTGCTGTGACATTCCTTGTTCTTTATGTTGATGACATTCTACTCATTGGGAATGATGTAGGAATGTTGCAATCAACAAAGATATGGTTAGCAAGTAAGTTCTCAATGCAGGACTTGGGTGAAGCATCTTTTGTATTGGGAATACAGATCTATAGAGATAGATCAAGAAGATTGCTTGGTCTCACCCAGTCCACATACATTGATACCATCGTGAAGCGGTTCTCGATGGATGAGTCCAAGAGAGGACATCTACCAATGTGTCATGGCGTGTCCCTATCCAAGTCTATGTCTCCCAAGACTGATGCAGAGATAGCCGGCGATGACACGAATTCCGTATGCTTCGGCTATTGGTAGTATCATGTATGAGATGATATCTACACGTCCTGACGTGGCATTTGCACTAAGTGTAGTGAGTAGATATCAATCCAACCCTGGTCTTCCACACTGGAAAGCTGTGAAAGACATTCTCAAGTATTTGAGAAGGACCAATAAGTTGTTTTTGGTCTATGGGGGTGGAGAACTAAAATTGGAAGGCTATACCGACTCTAGTTTCCAAAGCGATGTTGATGACTCGAAGTCAACCTCCGGATTCATATTCATGCTCAATGGTGGTGCTGTCTCTTGGAAGAGTTCCAAGCAAGACAGTACTGCGGATTCCACCACTGAGGCAGAATACATTGCTGCATCGGCTGCAGCAAAGGAGGCCGTTTGGATTAGGAATTTCGTCCAAGAGTTGGGCGTCATTCCAGATGGAGTTGCTCCTATCCCGGTGATGTGTGACAACACGGGAGCCATAGCTCAGGCGAAGGAGCCAAGGTCTCATCAGAAGTCCAAACATGTATTGAGAAAGTACCACATCCTCAGAGAGATCGTGGAACGAGGAGAAGTGTCGATCGACAAAGTCGGCTCCGCAGATAATGTTGCTGATCCACTAACTAAGCCTTTGCCAGGACCATCATTCGAGAAGCATCGCGAATCAATGGGTCTGAAGTATATGGGTAGTTGGCTCTAGTGCAAGTGGGAGAATGTTAGAGTAGGTGCACGTCGAGCCAAGTGTTGGCCGACTGTTCACGATGAAACTCTTTGTATAAACGATCTTTATTTTAATAATATTTGAATTTATCAATTTGGCGCATCTTTATCTTTATACCCATGCGAGTTGCATAGATAAAGTCCTTGAATATACATATAGTAGAAAGAATATGAGATGCTCATATGATGAGTATCATGAAACTCATATTTGTAATACTGTATATTCTAAACGGTTCCTAGTCGATTCAGCCGCCACTAAGAAGGATAAAGGCCGCTCGAGTTAGAGACTAGTATCTGCGATGTGAGTACCATGTTTCATTGGTAGGGGACATTGTGATGTCCGAGCATGCAGATAGGTGCTCCTTGTAGAGTGCACTGAACAACCCTCTATAAAGGACTTTCCAAGTGGTTCTCACTTATCGAGTGGAAAAGTCCTAGTTTATGGTTGTACACCATTAGTCCTTATGACCCGGGACAACATTGAGACTCTATGTGCTAGCGTTTCACTTTGACTTGTTTACCGACTCTTATGGGTCATCAGGTGGCAAGGTTGGGTGTTACGGCGAAACATATAGGAGTCGATGCATTGTAGCCGGGGATTCACCGCTTACCTACGGGTATGGATATCCTATGTGTTTTTCATGTATGTGTGGGTTGAAATATCTGATCAGAGTATGGTGGTAATTATGAAAGGGGTTTCATAGATTACACCATCGATGCAACCACAACATGACACATAGTATCGATTCATTGACAACTCTCGATAAACCAATAGTTGTCGAATCGGTCGGGATATATGAGTTGAAGGGACCGTACTGTACGCTAACCATAATTGAATGGTTCTTGCAGGCACGATCATGTGATACCTAGGGAATCACGTAAGCGATGCTGCTAGGCGTTTAACGTGATTGGTTGGGTAATATCAGACTTGAGTTCTGACGTTCTTACTATCAAGGAGTTGATAAGTAAGAATGGAGCAATTGGGGTATGCTCGAATAAGGACATGTTTAGTCCGAATCACATGGAGATGTGAACCCACGGCTAGTTGTATCAATGAACCATTGAGGGCCACACAAGTACTAGCTTTGTAAATCCCGATGAGAAGTAAAATAGTTCAATGTGTTGAACGGCTTATAAATGTGTTTATAAGCGTAAAGAAAAATAGAAGTATGACTTCTAAGAGAGAAATATAAATTTTAATTTATGGAAGTGTTCCTAAGATTAAAATTTGGCCAAGTAAATAATGTAGTTGAAAATTGTGATTTTCATAAACATTATTGAGGACTAAATTAAATTAATTCAAGTGTTGAATTAATTAAACACTAGTGGACCTAGTAGAGTCTAAATAATTAAATTAATTCAAGTGTTGAATTAATTAAATAATATTGAGCCTTGTAGAGCTCAATTAAAATAATTATTTAACTAGTGGGACTTGAATAAATTCAAGTAGTATTTAATTAATCTCAAATGTGTTTGAGATAATTAAAATTTAGTCCATGGTTTTTTAATGTGTTAAAAACCATATAATATATGTGAGACATGCTAGGGTTTGCATGCTTGAGAGGTGAAGAGTCTTGATTACTTTTTATTAAAAAAAATTGCAAAGGCATGCAACTTTTCTCCCAACTTTTCCCACACCCAAGACTAGACTTCACTACTCACTCTCCCATCTCTCCTTGGCCGAAATCTAAGGGATTTTTCTCTCCCAATTTTTCTTCCATTTTGTTCTTCATTTTCTTGGAGAATAAAATCTTCTCTTTGAAAAATCCTGAAGTTTTTCTAGTGCAAAACTTGAGGGGGTTTACCTAACTAGTGGTGGGCTTGATTTTGAAGCAAAGGAGGAGGAGCTTGTAGATTTTTCTTCCTTAAGAAGAGCTTTGTTGTTCACAACAAAGTTGGTGCCAAACATCAACCTCAAGAGGTTGATAGGTAATCATTTTTAACACCCTATGTATGTTTTGGTGTTGTTTTGTAAATGTTACACTAAACCTAGGGTGGCCGAAAATTTCTTGTAGAAAATTAAAATTTTTGACTTCCGTTGCGCTTCCGGCCACCGTAACCGGTCCGCTTTCAATATCGGTATACATCATTTTATACTGAAAAAATCTTATATTGTTTTAATTTATAATTTTATTATTTAAAAGTATTATATATATTTAAATTTATATATAATGTTTTGGTATATATTGAAAATATTCAAATTTAATATCATTACATATTATATATATATATATTTAAATTTATATATAATGTTTTGGTATATATTGAAAATTTTCAAATTTAATATCATACCAAAAAATTTGATATTGTTATCATATCATACCGAACTTTTCGATACACCGAATATTTCGATTTTTTTTAGTTTCAAATATAATCGAACTACTTAATAATATATTATGTATTTGGAAACTTAAATCTTAAAACGAGTTTCCTACTTCATATGATTTCAAATCCCATTTTCATATTAACGAACCAAAAATTATCTTATCTAAAACTCGATATTACAGGAGTATGATTACAAAATAACAGAAAAGAATATTAAGAACCACAGACAAAAATAAAATAAACTTCATTAAAATTAAAAATTTTAAAATATCAAAATTAAAAAAAAATATTTTAAAATATATAATAATAATAATACTTACAAGTACAAACAATATGTAGGTACTATGGTGTGCTAATATTAGATACAATAAAGTCACGCTCAGACATATGGGACAAATTTTTAAAGAAAAGTATATAAATAAAAAAATCAACAAAAGTATTGATCACAATGGAATAATTAATTTGGAAGCTCCATCATCCTGACATCATGATAACACCATCATTTGATTATTCTAGAAACACTGAAGGAGTTTTCTTCTTGATTAAAAGTGCTCAAAATAAAAATATAGTAGTTAAATAAATATGGAAAGTTTAATACTATGGCCAAATATGTCTTTGTATTACATATGCAAAAACTTGTATTTTATTAATTAAACTTCTGAAAAAAAATAACATTCACAATCACAAATTCCATAAACAAAGTGGGCTTAAATACTTGTATGTGATGATATTATACTTTTTAATTTCAATATAAACTGTAAATTTAAGTATAAAAATTAGAATATATTTTTGTGAGACGTTCTCACGAATCATTATCTGTGAGATGGGTCAACCCCACCGATATTCAAATAAATAGTAACTCTTAGCATAAAAAGTAGAGTGAGTCTTATGTGAGACCGTCTCACGGGTCATAATCCGTGAGACGGGTCAACCCTATCCATATTCACAATAAAAAGTAATACTCTCAGCATAAAAAATAATACTTTTTCATGGGTGATCCAAATAAGAAATCCGTCTCACAAATACGACTCGTGAGACCGTCATACAAGTTCTTGCCTAAAGAGTCATATTTTATAAAAGATCCGCCTCACAAAATACGACCGTGAGACCGTCTCATACAAGTTTTTGTCTAAAAACTAACTATTGTAGAATAATATTTTTCCTATCAAAGATTTTATTAAAAAAGTTTGTTAGATTATATCTTATTTCATAAAAAAAAATAGGGATTAATTAGGTCCCATTTGTCCATTTTTTTTTTGGGAAAATAAAACATAAGAAAATCTATAAAAGTGTGCGTACACATTAGAACACGTTCGATTCAACTAAAAATCAATGCCCGACACGTTATACAAACTCTCTATATATAGAGATCACGCTTCCATTTATGGTCAAGGCCAAAACACATAAATCAAGGAGAGTTTTGCTGTGATTTCTTTTATATAAACTTGTGCAGTTGAATCTTAAGTAGCCCACGATTCCCAGGAAGAACTTGAAAGTATTTTCTTGTTCTTGACAAATATCATGTCGTCTTCGGAAGAAAACTTGGGATTTGAGCAGCCGAGATTGGTTTCCAAGAAATTGTTGGCCAAGTCACAGAGTGAGGGTGCCGGCGCCGTTTCTACTAGAAGCATTGGAAGGTATCTGTGTTCCATCTTTTTCTTGATTTGCATGAGTTTCTGTTATTTACTGAGACTAGAGTTTTCTAAGTGGAAAATCCCTGTTGGATTGTGTTTGATGTTGTTTTCAAAATGTTTCTGATATGTTATTTGATGGGATGTTGGATTCTCAATGGCTTAAAGATATTGGTTTGGTTGGTATAATTTTCAGGCAAGAATTGAAGCATCTGGATCCATTCCTCATGCTGGATGAATTTTCAAGTAATATTTTATGATATGCTGTTGTTTTCCTTGCGTTGACTAAGTTTATTCATTGCACCATTTAACAATCTTGATTGATTTCGTCGGCGTTTGGATTCATTGATTTCAACTCGAATTTGAACATCTTTTTTCGATTCGGATCTTGTGAAATGTAGTCATGTGATGTATGGATATGAAAATTATTTAAACAGAGATTAGTCCCAAGTCAAATCCGAATTCATGGATAGCTTTGGACTTCTATTTCATTTCCTTATCAAGAATCTGTTTTTTCCACTAATTTCTGTAAATTTGATTCCACAGTTTCACCCCCTGCTGGATTTCCTGATCATCCACACCGTGGTAATTTGAAACATTTCAATATGTCTCAGTTTTTTTACCCTTTCGAAATTGTGTATAAATGATAAATCTCAAGCTTACCACGTTTCGCATTACAGGTTTCGAGACCGTTACATACGTGTTGCAGGTAACTCGGCTTGTCTAGAAACCATATGTCAATAGTCTACTTGTTCTAAATGCGAATATCGAACTCAAATTTGTCTTCTGCACGCACAGGGAGGTGTCACTCATCAAGATTTTGCTGGACACAAGGGTACAATTCATGAGGGGGATATTCAGGTAATGGATAACGAATTCTTATGTTCGCTATCTAAGAAAAATGTATCAATCTAGTTCTAATTGTTTCCCCTATTCATTGTGTATTTTAAAATCTTCTTGAATGGAATCATGCAGTGGATGACAGCCGGGAGAGGCATCGTTCATTCGGAAATGCCTGCAGGGGATGGACCTAACACTGGTCTGCAGCTGTGGATCAATCTCGCTTCCAAGGATAAAATGTGAGTTCTCGTCTTTCTTTGGATGTACATGGAGACTACTAAATGTAAGCAAACTTCGAAGTTTGATAGTTGAACAATGCATTGAGTCGATGGTTTCGAATTTGCAGTAGTACACTTCTTGAGTATGATGTTGGATTTGGTTGCATCAGTTGGTCCGGGGCAGTAGAATTACAAAAACTACACAAACACTGATCTGCATAGCGCGACTCATTAAATGTTCGTTGAATCATTCTGGAAGATAATCGATATCTAGGACATATTTAGAAAGTTCAGCTAGTGTGCAGAGAGATAAGCAAGAAGGCTATCTGCATAAAGTGTACCTTAATGCATTGGCACATATTTCTGTAGAAGGAATGCTATTATAATAGATAGGAAATGTCCTAAAGAACTAAACAAGAACTCTTTATATAATCTTACGACAATCCTCCTCCTTATTCTCAGGATTGAACCACGGTATCAAGAATTACTCGATAAGGAAATCCCAAGGGTGGAGAAAGATGGAGTTGTTGTAAAAATTATTGCCGGGGAATCAATGGGTGTTCAGTCTCGGGTATATACACGAACCCCAACAATGTTTCTCGACTTCACCGTGGAACCAAATGCTCAATACCATCAAGTTATCCCCAAGTCATGGAATGCCTTCGTCTACATACTCAAAGGTGAAGGAGTCTTTTGCACCCCGGATTCTCATCCTACATCCGCACACCATATCCTCGTCTTGGGTCCTGGTGAAGGCCTTAGCGTATGGAACAAATCTTCGATGCCATTGAGGTTTATTTTGGTCGGTGGGCAGCCGCTCAATGAGCCGGTAGCTCAACATGGTCCTTTTGTGATGAATTCACAAGCCGAAATCGACAAGACTATGGAAGACTATTTCTACAAAAGGAATGGCTTCGAAATGGCAAGGTACTGGAGATCTAACTAAAAAATATTTGTGTTTGGCGATTACTACCAGTTTCAATCCTTACCAAACACAGTCTAGAAGATAGATGGATATATTCCACAACCATTGGTTTGGTGATAAGAAGACATATTGGGTTTGTTGCATTTATGTGATCTTTTTTCTTGAAACTGCTTGCTTTGTTTTCCTTGTATTGGTTCATAATTTGGAAGTTGATCTTATTATTAATAAAATATTTTTCTTCTTTAATTAGATATTAAGCACATTGGCCATCAATTTTGTTTGTGGGGAGGACTGGGAAGACTTTTATTTTATGAGTGAGTAGTAATCACACTTTGAGTGTGCCTCCACCTAGAGCTTAATTGCTTAATTTGCTTTCACCACTGGAAAACAAAAGAATGTGGCAAAGATTGAATATGTGATAAATTGGGATCTTAGACTTTGTCATGTTTTAAATTTTTTCAAATAAAGTTTATTTTTTTTGTTTTTTTTCAATGTTGTCTAGATAATATGCTTTTGTATAAGTGTGATAAGCGGAATTTTGTAAAAAAGAATATCTCAAACTTTGTGTATCATGCATGGTCTTGAGTCCTATTTCTATACAAGACAAAACATTATACAAAATCTCTTACTTGAAGCCATAACATCTTACTCGGACAGTCTTTCATGGGCTTGAAGGCCAATTCTTTTTAATGTCAAAATGGTACTGAATATCCATATAACATTTCCCATCATCATCGGTAACCTGAAAAGAAATAGTACAAGTAATTAGTAAAAATGGTCATTTCCCTCCAGTAGCATCCTTCTATTATTGTATATTGATAATTTTTCATGTATACCAGCGGCTCGTATAATACACGGTGTGTGTTTGTACAATGTTTTTTTAAACATATTTTAAACTGTATTGAATTAATATTTGAATGATTGAGAACTTAAATTAAAATTAAAGACTTTTAAAGTTAATGGTACTTTGGTATTTTACAAACTTGACATCAGAAAAACCAAATATATTCTTATCTATCAAGTGGCCTGGTGACTCTTTTTTACCTCAAAATCCAAGAACAAATAAATAGACATGAAGGCCAATTTAACATGTAAGTTGCTTCACTTGTCTTGTTGATTAATTTGCTGAAATCAATTGATATAATTTCTTATCTACCTGTTTAATATTTTTTTAAGATAGCAGCTATAAAAAAATGTTATAAAAGAACCCTTTCTTTGGAACATCATTGCTTTATATTTAAAGTAATCAGTTATGTCTCTATTGGAAATTTTTTTTATCCTTATTATTTGGGTCTAAAACTATTTTCTTATTTGCAATGTAACAAGCAAGTCCTTCAAGTTGTGGATTTTAATGTTTATTTTTTAATAGATGTGTAAATATTACATCTTATGCTTGATGCAGTTGAATTTACCTTAGCTCTAGCAGTATAAACACCTCTCACCAAAATTCCCCAGGGTAAAGTATCTTCCTCGAGTCGATATCCATAGGGTTTTTCGTGGGGTTTAAATTACCCAATAGTACCGTAGATCTGTCAACTGTAATAATAATTTTATTAGATGACGCAAAAAAATACAATATAGTTTCAGATATGATCTTGGTCTAATATATTTCTGTTCTCCCAACAGTCACACACACACAATCTATCTCATAATAATAATAAAGTGTCAACAACATGTAACGATAGCTTTAGTAAAGCAAAATACTTAATATATTAAATACACTGATTGAATCGAAAATGAAATCTCTATTTTCATATTTGACATAAATATATGGTGTATATAATCATAATAGCTGTTAATTATATGAAATTTACGTAGAATTAATTTAAGGGAGAAAGAAAATAGAGCCAAGGATGATTTTACCTCTAACACCAGCTTCCAGACACCGGCCACTTTGTCAGAGACTCTAAATGAGAACTTCAATCTGTACTTTGTTCCTTCCTTTAGGGTAAAGAGACAATCCTTGGGGCTGGAAATAAATGGGTGTGGCCATTCGGTCTAGCTACCAGGACAAACAATTGAGAGTGTCATTATTTGGACATTTGCCTCTCTAATATCTGCCCAAAAATCAAGTCATTGGATTAGTTAGACCAAAGATCTCCAATTCTTGAAGGGTTCTTATTAGAATTTCAAAAGCCAACGAAATTATGTTTTCATGAATATATATATATATATATATATATATATATATATATATATATATATATATACATATGTGTGTGTGTGTGTGTGTGTTTTCATGTATAAAAGAATTTCAAAAATTTCCAGAATAGAGCTGGAACTAATACCTTCCTTCCTAGATATGTCCAACCTTTCAAGGATGATTCCCTCCTTTTTATAGTATTTTCACTGCCATTTTCAAAATAATAATTAAAAGAAATCAGGAATTTAGATGGTATAATAGTTATGCTGCCTTTTGGTCTATTAACAACACAATCATGAAAACCCAAATTTGTTCCCTAAAATCTCTTAAGTTTTGACAAATAATGTGACTTGATTAGAGGGTAAACATAGAAGACCTTTTCCTTGTGTGGTGGTTTGTTTTTCGCCATGATCTTGCCTTCTTTGACGCTCTTATTCATTTTCTTTGTTCTTCTTCGTTGGCCAAAGCGGGGATGTTAATTAAGTTGTCGGATGCCAATATTGTTGGAATTTTGATGCTTAATGAATGAAAATTAAGCAAGTAAATCAATGTGTTTGATTTGGAAAAATTCGAAAAGAAAAACGAAGCTTAATGAACGAATATTAAGTTCGGTTGCTCTGAATAAAACTCGAAAAAGTTCATCATATGTTGAAAGAACATAAATCGAGTAGTCGGAACGTGTAAGGGACGGGAAAAAAAAAAAAAAACTCGGCATGAACAGTAGCCGGCGCGCACATGCGCGCGGGTCTGCGCGCAAGTGCGCGCGCATGGCAGTAACATGCGTGCACATGCGCGCACATGACAGTGGCAGGCGCGCACATGCGCGTGCGCCTGCGCGCGCCTGCCAGTGGCTGGCGCGCATGTGCGCGCGCCTGCCGAGCGCTCTCGGTAGGCGCTGCCGAGAGCTCTCGGCAGGCGCTGCCGAACGCGCTCGGCAGGGGCTGCCGAGCGCTGCCGAGCAGCGCACGGGCGTGCGCCCCTGCGCGCACAGACGCGTCCCTTCGGGTTTTTTCGAATTTTCTGATGTTTTTTCATTTCCTTGGCATTGTTTGATGATTTTGATCAGTTACAATGGCCAAGGGACACTCCCTATGAATGAAAGATCATGTCTTTTGCATGAAAAACATAAAATGCTTGAGTTTTGAAAAAAAAAATAACATACACAACATACTCATCTTTTTGCATCTTCTTCTTCCTTCTTCAACAAGAGAGAGTTTCTTCATTTTCTTGTGATAGAACTTGAATATTTGAGTGCTCATTATTCAAGAGTTGTAGTTGTATCGGGAGAAGATTGCCACAAAACTCTAGCACATTGTGAGGGCAAATTCTTCTTAAGGAGAAAATGTTCAACACTTGCCTCTACAAAGCCATATTCTTTTGATTTCTTCTTGCTTATCCTCTCATTTTTGAATACCCCAAACAACAAACTTAAGAAGAATTTAGTATTTTGATTATTCGCAAGAAGAACTTCAATGGCATCAACATCTACAACACCACATGCTACCATTGCACAAGGAGAGCAACCGGAGAAATTTTCTGGTGCGGACTTCAAAAGATGGCAACAAAAGATGCTATTCTATCTCACAACCTTGAGTTTATCAAGGTTCTTGAAGGAGGATCCTCCCACCGTTGCTGAAAACGAGATTCATGCGGAAGGAATGAGTTTAAGTGAGTCCTTCCAAGTTGTTGCGTTGATCGAGAAACTCCCTCCATTGTGGAAGAATTTCAAGAACTATTTGAAGCATAAAAGGAAGGAGATGAGATTGGAGGATCTCATTGTGAGATTGAGGATAGAAGAGGACAACAAGAACACCGAGGCCAAGTCAAGCAAGATGGCACCAAGGGTGAACATTGTTGAATCAAGTGTACAAGGGAAGAAAAGGAATTTTGAGAAGCAACCACAACAAGGCCAACAACCACCAAACAAGAAGAAGTTCAAAGGCACTTGTTATAACTGCGGAAAACCGAATCACATGGCGAAGGATTGTAGGAAGCCAAAGAAAGGAAATCCTCAAGCCAACGTAGTTCAATAAAGTGTTAGAGTAGGTGCACGTCGAGCCAAGTGTTGGCCGACTGTTCACGATGAAACTCTTTGTATTAAACGATCTTTATTTTAATAATATTTGAATTTATTAATTTGGCGCATCTTTATCTTTATACCCATGCGAGTTGCATAGATAAAGTCCTTGAATATACATATAGTAGAAAGAATATGAGATGCTCATATGATGAGTATCATGAAACTCATATTTGTAATACTGTATATTCTAAGCGGTTCCTAGTCGATTCAGCCGCCACTAAGAAGGATATAGGCCGCTCGAGTTAGAGACTAGTATCTGCGATGTGAGTACCATGTTTCATTGGTAGGGGACATTGTGATGTCCGAGTATGCAGATAGGTGCTCCTGGTAGAGTGCACTGAACAACCCTCTATAAAGGACATTCCAAGTGGTTCTCACTTATCGAGTGGAAAAGTCCTAGTTTATGGTTGTACACCATTAGTCCTTATGACCCGGGACAACATTGAGACTCTATGTGCTAGCGTTTCACTTTGACTTGTTTACCGACTCTTATGGGGTCATCAGGTGGCAAAGTTGGGTGTTACGGCGAAACATATAGGAGTCGATGCATTGTAGCCGGGGATTCACTTACCTACGGGTATGGATATCCTATGTGTTTTTTCATGTATGTGTGGGTTGAAATCTCTGATCAGAGTATGGTGGTAATTATGAAAGGGGTTTCATAGATTACACCATCGATGCAACCACAACATGACACATAGTATCGATTCATTGACAACTCTCGATAAACCAATAGTTGTCGAATCGGTCGGGATATATGAGTTGAAGGGACCGTACTGTACGCTAACCATAATTGAATGGTTCTTGCAGGCACTATCATGTGATACCTAGGGAATCACGTAAGCGATGCTGCTAGGCGTTTAACGTGATTGGTTGGGTACTATCAGACTTGAGTTCTGACGTTCTTACTATCAAGGAGTTGATAAGTAAGAATGGAGCACTTGGGGTATGCTCGAATAAGGACATGTTTAGTCCGAATCACATAGAGATGTGAACCCACGGCTAGTTGTATCAATGAACCATTGAGGGCCACACAAGTACTAGCTTTGTAAATCCCGATGAGAAGTAAAATAGTTCAATGTATTGAACGGCTTATAAATGTGTTTATAAGCGTAAAGAAAAATAGAAGTATGACTTCTATGAGAGAAATATAAATTTTAATTTAAGGAAGTGTTCCTAGATTAAAATTTGGCCAAGTAAATAATGTAGTTGAAAATTGTGATTTTCATAAACATTATTGGGGACTAAATTAAATTAATTCAAGTGTTGAATTAATTAAACACTAGTGGACCTAGTAGAGTCCAAATAATTAAAAATAATTCAAGTGTTGAATTAATAATATTGAGTCTTGTAGAGCTCAATTAAAATAATTATTTAACTAGTGGGACTTTGTGACACCCTGACCCGATACAATTAAAATACAGCGGAATTTAAAATTTTCTTTCAAACATGGAAGGAGTTTCAAAATACATTTTATAAAAGTGTTTACAAAATAACAACATGATCATTCCAATGACATAACAAAATACAAAATATCATTAGTGTGATCATGTTACAAAGTGGTACAAAATAATCATCCTTCCAATCTTCGTATGCATATGACCCCCATCCACAGTCAACGTCCCGGTCCGTCGCTCTTATCTGCATCACATGAAAATAACTGAAATGAGAATAAATCTCAGCAAGTGGAACTCTTACATAGCAATGATACATAGTATACACTGTAAAACATGGCTTTTAAATCATAAATACCATCGACTCTGAAACATGAATAACGTAGCAATAACTGTAGCAATAACAATGGCAATAGATAGCAAAACGATGGTATTTCTCTTTTCTATGGTTGGATTGATATCAATAGTATCTGTGACTGTGGTTGCCAATATCCCATCGATATAAATCGATAACTGTGAGGGGATAAAAGCCTATGGTCGATGATCATCTAATTGCATGCAATGCTATGGCTATGATAATCAATCCAATAAAACATTTGAATTCTCAATAGCATTTAAGGCCGTCGTTTCGCAATCTCATAATATTTCTTGTATTCCCTTTATAACAATGGTGAGACATACAATGCCTCCAATAGATAATCAATGAAATGAATACATAGCAATGGATCAATGGAAGGGAATAACACTTTGAAACCTTTAAAACACAATACATATAATATCATGTGAGCAAAAAGGATGAAATTCCACTTACTACCAATAGAACACCTCAAATAAGCTCTTGGTACACCACCTACAACAATAATCCATAAATAACACCAATATCAACTCTAGATCCACAAGTACAAGCCAAATAATCCATTAAACAACTCAAACATCAAATCCAAAATAACCCTTAACTCAAAACCTCGTTAGAATCGCACCAAAAACTTACCTAAGCTTCCTTATACCACGGAGAACGATGATCTCAAGTCGGAAATCCAAATAACTCCAAGAATCGAAGGTAGGAAGCTAAAGAAATGGATGAAAACCCTTGCCAATGGAGAGAAAATCGGTAAAGAAGAGAAGGAATAGGATAAGGTATGGCCAACAACTCCCAAAAAGTGACTTAAAAACTCGCCCATACTTACACCGCGGGTGCGCCAACACAAGCACCGCGGGTGCGCCATGCTCTCGGCATACCAAAATAATTCTCATGCACGATCACCGCGGGTGCGGTGCTACAATTACCGCGGGTGCGGTGCACACCGCGGGTGCGGTCCTTGCACTGCCGCGGGTGCGGTCATGCCACGGCCCTAAAAATGCAAAATGATGAATAGTACACCGCGGGGGCACTCATCTAAGAGCGCGGGTGCACTCTACTCACGGCAATGAACAGTACAAACTCAACTAAAATCGATCCGAAACGCTGAAACGAACAATCAACACCAACTAATACCTCAAATAAATAATAACCAATAATACTATAGCCCAAAACACAACTATAAACGACTAATCATAAACCCAATTAACACAATAAAGCTTAAACCGTACCGTACACCGGGCTCGGCTATTACAATCTCCCCTCCTTAGAGGAATTTCGTCCTCGAAATTGACGTCACGGCACGAACAACTCAGGATACCTCTCTCTCATCTCAGTCTCTGGTTCCCACGTAGCCTCCTCGATCAAATGGTTCCTCCAAAGGACTTTAACGATGCCGATCTCTTTGTTCCTCAATACTCTGACAGTGCGATCCAAAATCTGGACCGGAATCTCTTGGTAAGTCAAATTCGGCGTCAAGTCCAATGGCTCATAGCGAAGAACATGGGAAGGATCTGCAACATACTTCCTGAGCATCGATACGTGAAACACATTATGGACTCTGTCAAGATCGGGCGGTAGGGCTAATCTGTAGGCTCGGTCACCAACTCTGTCCAATATCTCGAATGGACCAATGAATCTAGGGCTCAACTTGCCCTTCTTGCCAAATCGCATCACACCCTTGAGAGGTGCTATCTTCAGAAAAACATGATCGCCAACCTCGAACTTCAAAGGTCTGCGACGAACATCTGCATAACTCTTCTGCCTCGACTGAGCAGTCTTCATCCTCTCTCTGATAACTGCAACAACATCGGCAGTCTGCTGGACCAACTCGGGACCCAACATCTTCCTCTCTCCAACCTCATCCCAAAACAAAGGGGATCTGCACTTCCTGCCATAAAGTGCCTCATACGGTGCCATGCCAATCGTCGCCTGGTAGCTATTGTTGTATGTGAACTCCACAAGTGGCAGCTTAGAATCCCAACTACCAGAATAGTCAATAGTACAAGCTCTGAGCATATCCTCCAGAATCTGAATGACTCTCTCTGACTGACCGTCGCTCTGAGGATGATAAGCTGTACTGAAAGCTAATCGAGAACCCAAAGCTCTGTGAAGACTCTTCCAAAACTCGGAGGTAAATCTAGGGTCACGATCAGACACAATCGACACGGGCACACCATGAAGTCTAACAATCTCGGCAATGTAGTCCTCGGCATACTGAGACATCGAATACGTCGTCTTGACTGGGAGAAAATGAGCCGACTTGGTCAATCTATCAACAATGACCCAAATGGAATTATAACCCCTCTGAACTCTGGGCAGACCAGTCACGAAATCCATGGTGATGTGCTCCCACTTCCACTGAGGAATCGGCAAAGATAGCAATGTCCCAGCAGGTCTCTGATGCTCAATCTTAACCTGCTGACAAGTAAGGCACTGAGAAATGAACAAAGCAATATCTTTCTTCATACCTGGCCACCAGTAAAGTCGACGAAGATCCTGATACATCTTCGTACTGCCTGGATGAATCGAATAAGGTGCGGTATGAGCCTCTGTCAAGACGTCTCTACGAATATCGTCGCCAGAAGGAACACAAATACGGCCTCTGAAAGTCACCAAACCATCACCATTCAGACTAAACTCTGAATTCCCTCTAGCCTCAGCTCTAGCTCTCAACTCTGTCAACTGAACATCAGTCGACTGCTCTCTACGGATCCTGTCCGTCAAAGTAGATCGAATGACCAACGCTGAAAAGCGAGCAATGGTACCTGGAATCACTAGATCAATCTCCTCTCTCTGCAAATCCATCAACAATGGTCTCTGAATCAAAGAACTCAAAGAAGCACTCGATTTGCGGCTCAAAGCATCAGCCACCACATTCGCCTTCCCTGGGTGATAGCTGATGGTCACATCATAATCCTTGACCAGTTCTAACCACCTCCTCTGCCTCATGTTGAGCTCTTTCTGCGAGAACAAATACTTCAAACTCTTGTGGTCTGTAAAGATCTCACACTTTTCGCCATACAGATAATGTCTCCAAATCTTCAGGGCGAAAACCACAGCTGCGAGCTCCAAATCATGCGTCGGATAATTCTTCTCATAATCCTTCAACTGGCGAGACGCATAGGCAATGACCTTACCTCGCTGCATCAACACTGCACCAAGGCCTCTCTTCGACGCATCGGTATAGACAACAAAGTCCTCTGAACCACTGGGCAAAGAAAGAACAGGAGCTGTCGTCAATCTGTCCTTCAACTCCTGAAATGCACTCTGGCAATCAATAGACCACTCGAACTTCACAGTCTTCCTCGTCAGATTGGACAATGGCAGGGCAATCTTGGAGAAACCTGAAATGAAACGACGATAGTAACCTGCCAAACCAAGGAAACTGCGAACCTCTGAAACAGTGGTAGGAATAGGCCAACTCTGAATCGCCTCTATCTTCAATGGATCAACAGCAATGCCATCTCTCGAAACAACATGGCCTAGAAAAGAAATCTGATCCAGCCAAAACTCACACTTCTTCAGCTTGGCAAACAATCTCTTCTCTCGCAACAACTGAAGAACAACTCTGAGATGCTCGGCATGAAGCTCTCTGGTCTTGGAATAGATCAAGATATCGTCAATGAAGACAATGACGAAGCTATCCAGATAAGGCTTGAACACACGGTTCATCAGGTCCATGAAGACTGAAGGGGCATTGGTCAAACCAAAAGACATCACAAGAAACTCATAGTGACCATACCTGGTCCGGAAAGCTGTCTTAGGGATATCAGACTCCCTAACCTTCAACTGATAGTAGCCAGACCGAAGATCAATCTTCGAGAACACAGTGGCACCATGGAGCTGATCAAACAAATCATCTATCCGAGGCAACGGATACTTGTTCTTGACAGTCACTTTGTTGAGCTCCCTGTAGTCGATACACAGCCGCAAGGAACCATCCTTCTTCTTGACAAACAGAACCGGAGCTCCCCAAGGCGAAGAACTCGGACGAATAAAGCCTTTGTCTAAAAGATCCTGCAACTGAGTCTTCAACTCCTTCATCTCGGTAGGGGCCATCCTGTACGGAGCCTTAGAGATAGGAACCGTACCTGGAGCTAAATCGATCACAAACTCAACATCCCTATCCGGCGGCAAACCCGGAACATCATCCTCAAACACATCAGCAAACTCCCTCACCACATCAATATCATCTACATTCAACTTAATCAATCTATCAACATCCACAATAGAAGCAAGAAATCCATCGCAACCTCTACACAACAATCTCTCAGCCTCAAGACAAGAAATAAAAGGAAGGACCAGCGAAGTACCTGCACTGGCGAGCGCTCCTCCCTGGCCATCATCTGCAAAAGTCACCTTCTTAGCAACACAATCGATAACTGCACTGTAAGTCGAAAGCCAATCCATGCCAAGAATAACGTCGAAAGCAACCATAGGGATAACAATCAAATCAGCGAAGACAACTCGCTCCTCAATACGAACAGGGCACGCAAAGACAATCGATGTCGGGCACAACACGTCCCCCGAAGGCAAAACAACATTAAGATGAAGGGGAAGAATAGAAGGAACTATACCCAAAGATCTCAAAAATAATTCAGACATAAAAGAATGAGTAGCACCAGTATCAATCAAAGTAGTAGCTACTCTGCCTGAAATCAAAATAGTACTAAGGATCAATGAAGATTCACGATTAATACCTTCCTTCGTCATGGAAAAGATACGACCCTGCACCTTCCCTTGGCTATCTCCCCTCGGGCAATTCCTGGCAACGTGGCCTGCCGCGCCACAACGAAAACAAGTATGAGTGCCCAATCTGCACTCTCCTCGATGATGCTTACCACACTTTGGACACTGCGGCTTCTCAGGATCAAATGGAACTGGAACTGGCGGAGGTCTAGGACTCGACTCCATCTTGCCCTTGCCCTTGTAACGATCCCTGCCCCTCTGATTAGAACCCTGGCCTCTCTGAGCAATGGCCTGGTGTCTCTCTTGCCTCTCCCGGGCAATGTCCTTCTCATCCTGCTCGGCCAACAAAGCTTTGGATACAATCTCCTTGAAAGTAACAGCTTTGGACATGTTGATATCACGACGAATCTCCGCTCTAAGGCCTCGAATGAAATGAGCGCCCTTGTCCTTGTCGTTCGAAGCAATATACGGAGCAAATAGGCAACCTTCCTCAAACTTCAGAATATACTGGCCAACATCCAAGCTCCCCTGTCTAAGTTCCAAGAACTCCGTAACCTTCCTCGCTCGAAGTGCGTCGGGGAAATACTTGTCGTAGAACAAGTCAGTGAACTCTGACCACTTCAGTGTCGCAACATCAACTCCAACTTTCGTAGCATTCCACCAAATGCGGGCAGCCTTAACCAACATGAACACTGCACAGCTAATCCTGTCTTTATCCTCGTACTGGAGATGATCGAAGATAGCTTCAAGCGCCTTGACCCACTCGACAGCAACTAGAGGATCGGTGCTACCTGCGAATTCCGGTGGATCCATTCTCTTGAAAGTAGAAAAGACGGCATCAGTGCCAACGGCCTGAGCAACTTGACCTCTCACTTGGCCTCGACCCTGACCTGCTCCTTGCAATCGGAGCAACTGCTGAATCTGATCGCTATGCACCTTAGCCTGCTCCTTAAGCAACTTGCCGAACTCGTCGACAACTCTCGAGGAAGAACTATCCTCACCCTCTGCCGCCTTACGCTTAGGAGGCATACTCTACAATTGCTCACAAGACACCAATCAATAAATATAACAATGGATAGATGCAAGAAAACATACCCGGACAGTTGAAAGTAGACGAAGTCATATGCATTGGTCCGAAGAACACCGCTCTGATACCACTAAATGTGACACCCTGACCCGATACAATTAAAATACAGCGGAATTTAAAATTTTCTTTCAAACATGGAAGGAGTTTCAAAATACATTTTATAAAAGTGTTTACAAAATAACAACATGATCATTCCAATGACATAACAAAATACAAAATATCATTAGTGTGATCATGTTACAAAGTGGTACAAAATAATCATCCTTCCAATCTTCGTATGCATATGACCCCCATCCACAGTCAACGTCCCGGTCCGTCGCTCTTATCTGCATCACATGAAAATAACTGAAATGAGAATAAATCTCAGCAAGTGGAACTCTTACATAGCAATGATACATAGTATACACTGTAAAACATGGCTTTTAAATCATAAATACCATCGACTCTGAAACATGAATAACGTAGCAATAACTGTAGCAATAACAATGGCAATAGATAGCAAAACGATGGTATTTCTCTTTTCTATGGTTGGATTGATATCAATAGTATCTGTGACTGTGGTTGCCAATATCCCATCGATATAAATCGATAACTGTGAGGGGATAAAAGCCTATGGTCGATGATCATCTAATTGCATGCAATGCTATGGCTATGATAATCAATCCAATAAAACATTTGAATTCTCAATAGCATTTAAGGCCGTCGTTTCGCAATCTCATAATATTTCTTGTATTCCCTTTATAACAATGGTGAGACATACAATGCCTCCAATAGATAATCAATGAAATGAATACATAGCAATGGATCAATGGAAGGGAATAACACTTTGAAACCTTTAAAACACAATACATATAATATCATGTGAGCAAAAAGGATGAAATTCCACTTACTACCAATAGAACACCTCAAATAAGCTCTTGGTACACCACCTACAACAATAATCCATAAATAACACCAATATCAACTCTAGATCCACAAGTACAAGCCAAATAATCCATTAAACAACTCAAACATCAAATCCAAAATAACCCTTAACTCAAAACCTCGTTAGAATCGCACCAAAAACTTACCTAAGCTTCCTTATACCACGGAGAACGATGATCTCAAGTCGGAAATCCAAATAACTCCAAGAATCGAAGGTAGGAAGCTAAAGAAATGGATGAAAACCCTTGCCAATGGAGAGAAAATCGGTAAAGAAGAGAAGGAATAGGATAAGGTATGGCCAACAACTCCCAAAAAGTGACTTAAAAACTCGCCCATACTTACACCGCGGGTGCGCCAACACAAGCACCGCGGGTGCGCCATGCTCTCGGCATACCAAAATAATTCTCATGCACGATCACCGCGGGTGCGGTGCTACAATTACCGCGGGTGCGGTGCACACCGCGGGTGCGGTCCTTGCACTGCCGCGGGTGCGGTCATGCCACGGCCCTAAAAATGCAAAATGATGAATAGTACACCGCGGGGGCACTCATCTAAGAGCGCGGGTGCACTCTACTCACGGCAATGAACAGTACAAACTCAACTAAAATCGATCCGAAACGCTGAAACGAACAATCAACACCAACTAATACCTCAAATAAATAATAACCAATAATACTATAGCCCAAAACACAACTATAAACGACTAATCATAAACCCAATTAACACAATAAAGCTTAAACCGTACCGTACACCGGGCTCGGCTATTACAGACTTGAATAAATTCAAGTAGTATTTAATTAATCTCAAATGTGTTTGAGATAATTAAAATTTAGTCCATGATTTTTAATGTGTTAAAAAACCATATAATATATGTGAGACATGCTAGGATTTGCATGCTTGGGAGGTGAAGAGACTTTGAATACTTTTTAATAAAATAATGCATGGCATGGGGATCAACTTTTTCACTTTTCCCACACCCAAGTCTAGACTTCACTCCCTCATTTCTACACTCACTTGGCCGAAACCTCTTTCAAAATTCTCTCCAATTTTCTTCTCTCTTTTGTTCTTCAAGTGTTGGAGAATAAAAGTCCTCTCATTGAAAAAATCTTCTTGCTTTTCTAGTGCAAAGCAAGAAGGGATTTACATAGCTTGTGGTGGGCTTGATTTTTGAACAAGGAGTGTTCAAGGAGGTAGCTTGTAGATCAACTCATCCATACAAGAGCTAAAGTGTTTACACTTTAGTTGGTGCCATTCATCAATCTCTTGAGATTGATAGGTAAATCTCTAAACATCCTATGTTTGATGTTGTTTTGTAAATATTGTGCAAAAACCATGGTGGCCGAAATTTCTTGTAGAAAATTAAAAATTTTTGACTTCCGTTGCGCTTCCGGCCACCGTAACCGGTCCGCTTTCAAGTGGTATCCGAGCTATGGTTACGGTTTTTGTGTAATATTTGCATAATATTATGTTGAGATCGATTTCTAACCGCTTGAGAATTTTTGTGCATAAAAAATTACAAGGGCCGAAATTTTACAACAAAAAAAAAAAAAAATGTTTCGGGCAGCTTGCTGCTGCCCGTGAAGTCTCGGGCTGCCCGAGAATTTCGGGCAGCATATGGGGCAGCCTTCGGGCTGCCCGGAAAATTCTAGTTTTTTAAATAAAAAAAAAAAAATATTTTTGTTGTTGCCGGAATCCGGCGACGGAGCTCCGGCGACGGCGATGACGGCTAGGGTTTCCAAAAGTGTTTTGGAGAATCTTAGTGTCATGGGCCTTGAGATGTTGGGCCATTGGATGGACAACATAATTTGTGAAATTTAAATGGGCCAAAATATTTTTGGTGAAAAATGGTTTTTGGGCCCTTAAGTTTAAATTTACAATTGTTGCACATATTTTCTCATAAAATAAATAATTGAAGTTGGACTTTAATTATTTATAGTAAATTGTGATTTACAAGAAATTCGATTATAAATAAATTAATTTGAAAGTAGACAAAGGTGTTTGTATACTTTGTTAATTTAATTTATAATTGTGGCGGTTAGTGATTGGATCAAGATATATAATATTGGATCAATTAATTATAGTGATAATTAATTGATGGTGTATGATATGTGATATTATGCATGAAGGATGATCAAAAGCCCAAACCCAATTTGCTAGGTGTATGCTAGGATATTTGTGTTGAATGATTGTAATAATTATCAATTTAAAGTGAGCTTGGTTTATGGCCCGTTCCCACCCCATGAGATGTATCCCTATGTCCCATGGATATTTAATTGTAAATATTAGAATAGTGGAAGATCAAGATTGGAAGATGGTGGCCTTGGTGATTATGAAGATCGAAGACATGTAATATTGGATGCTAATGTAATAATGTAGTTGCATTGCATCCCTTGCATTTACCCTAGGATTGGACCTAGGCCCGTGTTTAGCTCACACGGGCCATTAGTATTGGGGCAATTGATCATCCTTGTACTGTTTTCTATTTATAATATATGCATTATATGTTATAAATAATGAGTATGTGCGTTATTATTATGATAATAACAAAGTTGCATGAATCCGGCAAACATACGATCAAACATGGCGAGCTTTTAAAATAAAATTAATGATGAGACCTTTCAAAATTAAAAACCCTCATTTTGAATAAGATTCAAAATTAATATCAAGTCCGAAAAGGGGAATTATAAATTTGTTTATAATTTCCTTGTCTTCCATCGACAATGGATGCATGATGAACGCTGCCCGTACTCGGGGCTCGGCTCATATTATTGAGGGGGCCCTGGGTGCCGGAAAGCTGTGACATCCATTGACATAGTGATGTGAACTACGTGGAACTCCCATGATTTCGGATCATATTATTGATGGAACTCATGGCGACCGTCCATTCTTGTTTATTTGGCAAAGGTGTTTGCAATATTTACAAGAATGAATGTTTAGTTGGTACCGGTGAACTTGAAAACAATCTCTATACCTTAAAATTAAAAGATATTCCACTTAACAATGTCCAAACGATAACAACAACAAATAAGCGCAAACAAGATACTCTTAATTCGGCACAATTATGGCATGCTCGATTAGGTCATATTTCCCTAAGAAGGATGAACAAGCTAGTGGGAGTTGGCATGTTTGATATGTCTGATATTAATGCTCTCACGACTTGTGAATCCTGTCTAAAAGGAAAGATGACCAAAATTCCCTTTAAGGGCCATGCGGAGCGAGCCAAAGGGTTATTGGATTTGATCCATACCGACGTGTGCGGTCCACTTAGCATCACCACTAAGCATGGACATTCCTAATTCATCACCTTTACCGATGACTTTTCGAGGTATGGGTATGTGTATTTGATGAAATACAAGTCTGAAGCCTTTGAAAGGTTCAAAGAATTCAGAAGTGAAGTAGAGAAACAATTGGGACGAAGCATCAAGACACTTCGATCGGATCGAGGTGGTGAGTACTTGAGTGCCGAGTTCCAAGAGTATCTTAGAGAGAATGGGATTCTCTCGCAGTGGACTCCGCCCGCTACACCGCAGTTGAATGGTGTTTCGGAGCGTCGTAACCGGACTTTGATGGACATGGTTCGGTCTATGATGGGGTTCACGGAGTTGCCGCCATCCTTTTGGGGATATGCGCTTGAAACAGCGGCACTGTTGTTGAACAATGTCCATACAAAGGCAGTTGACAAGACTCCATATGAGATATGGATGGGTAAGCCTCCCAAGTATTCTTATCTTAGAATATGGGGGTGTCCTGCTTATGTGAAGCAGGCAGTGGGAGATAAATTGGATAGTCGATCCATTTTATGCTACTTTGTGGGATATCCAAGGAATTCAGTTGGATATTACTTCTATCATCCCCGAGAAACAAAGGTGTTTGTTTCTAGGAACGCAACCTTTTTGGAAAAGGAATTTCTATTGGATAGAAAAGGCGAGATGATAGAACTCGAAGAGGTTCGAGAGACACCCACAGTTGTAGAACCCACACCCAATGAGCTAAGTGAGGAGATACAAGCTCCTAGAAGATCCGAGAGGGTCTCGAGACCACCTGTGAGGTTTGGTCTGCTTCTTGAAGAGGGCCATGATGAGCCTAATCTTGGATGTGATCCAAGGACCTTCAAGGAAGCGTTATCGGATGTCGATTCATCCAAGTGGCTTGAAGCAATGGAATCTGAGATGAATTCCATGCATTCGAACCAAGTGTGGAATCTTGTGGATCCACCTGAGGGAACTGTTCCCATAGGGTGTAAATGGATTTACAAGAGGAAACTTGGGGCGGATGGGAAGGTATTGACCTTCAAAGCGCGATTGGTAGCAAAAAGGTATACTCAAAGGCAAGGTGTTGACTATGAGGAAACCTTTTCTCCAGTTGCGATGTTCAAGTCCATTAGGATATTGCTGGCCATAGCTGCATGGTATGACTATGAGATATGGCAGATGGATGTGAAGACAGCCTTCCTTAATGGGGATATTAAGGAAGAAATTTACATGTCTCAACCTGAAGGGTTTACATCTATCGGAAGTGAGCATATGGTATGCAAACTTCAAAGATCTATTTATGGTCTTAAGCAGGCATCGAGGAGCTGGAACCTCAGATTCGATAGTACAATCAAAGAGTTTGGTTTTACTAAGAATCCTGAGGAACCCTGTGTGTATAAGAAGGTCAGTGGGAGTGCTGTGACATTCCTTGTTCTTTATGTTGATGACATTCTACTCATTGGGAATGATGTAGGAATGTTGCAATCAACAAAGATATGGTTAGCAAGTAAGTTCTCAATGCAGGACTTGGGTGAAGCATCTTTTGTATTGGGAATACAGATCTATAGAGATAGATCAAGAAGATTGCTTGGTCTCACCCAGTCCACATACATTGATACCATCGTGAAGCGGTTCTCGATGGATGAGTCCAAGAGAGGACATCTACCAATGTGTCATGGCGTGTCCCTATCCAAGTCTATGTCTCCCAAGACTGATGTAGAGATAGTGGTGATGACACGAATTCCGTATGCTTCGGCTATTGGTAGTATCATGTATGGGATGATATCTACACGTATATATCAATCCAACCCTGGTCTTCCACACTGGAAAGCTGTGAAAGACATCCTCAAGTATTTGAGAAGGACCAATAAGTTGTTTTTGGTCTATGGGGGTGGAGAACTAAAATTGGAAGGCTATACCGACTCTAGCTTGCAAAGCGATGTTGATGACTCGAAGTCAACCTCCGGATTCATATTCATGCTCAATGGTGGTGCTGTCTCTTGGAAGAGTTCCAAGCAAGACAGTACTGCGGATTCCACCACTGAGGCAGAATACATTGCTGCATCGGCTGCAGCAAAGGAGGCTGTTTGGATTAGGAATTTCGTCCAAGAGTTGGGCGTCATTCCAAATGGAGTTGCTCCTATCCCGATGATGTGCGACAACACGGGAGCCATAGCTCAGGCGAAGGAGCCAAGGTCTCATCAGAAGTCCAAACACGTATTGAGAAAGTACCACATCCTCAGAGAGATCGTGGAACGAGGAGAAGTGTCGATCGACAAAGTCGGCTCCGCAGATAATGTTGCTGATCCACTAACTAAGCCTTTACCAGGACCATCATTCGAGAAGCATCGCGAATCAATGGGTCTTAAGTATATGGGTAGTTGGCTCTAGTGCAAGTGGGAGATTGTTAGAGTAGGTGCACGTCGAGCCAAGTGTTGGCCGACTGTTCACGATGAAACTCTTTGTATTAAACGATCTTTATTTTAATAATATTTGAATTTATTAATTTGGCGCATCTTTATCTTTATACCCATGCGAGTTGCATAGATAAAGTCCTTGAATATACATATAGTAGAAAGAATATGAGATGCTCATATGATGAGTATCATGAAACTCATATTTGTAATACTGTATATTCTAAACGGTTCCTAGTCGATTCAGCCGCCACTAAGAAGGATATAGGCCGCTCGAGTTAGAGACTAGTATCTGCGATGTGAGTACCATGTTTCATTGGTAGGGGACATTGTGATGTCCGAGCATGCAGATAGGTGCTCCTGGTAGAGTGCACTGAACAACCCTCTATAAAGGACTTTCCAAGTGGTTCTCACTTATCGAGTGGAAAAGTCCTAGTTTATGGTTGTAACCCATTAGTCCTTATGACCCGGGACAACATTGAGACTCTATGTGCTAGCGTTTCACTTTGACTTGTTTACCGACTCTTATGGGGTCATCAGGTGGCAAGGTTGGGTGTTACGGCGAAACATATAGGAGTCGATGCATTGTAGCCGGGGATTCACCGCTTACCTACGGGTATGGATTTCCTATGTGTTTTTTCATGTATGTGTGGGTTGAAATCTCTGATCAGAGTATGGTGGTAATTATGAAAGGGGTTTCATAGATTACACCATCGATGCAACCACAACATGACACATAGTATCGATTCATTGACAACTCTCGATAAACCAATAGTTGTCGAATCAGTCGGGATATATGAGTTGAAGGGACCGTACTGTACGCTAACCATAATTGAATGGTTCTTGCAGGCACTATCATGTGATACCTAGGGAATCACGTAAGCGATGCTGCTAGGCGTTTAACGTGATTGGTTGGGTACTATCAGACTTGAGTTCTGACGTTCTTACTATCAAGGAGTTGATAAGTAAGAATGGAGCACTTGGGGTATGCTCGAATAAGGACATGTTTAGTCCGAATCACATAGAGATGTGAACCCACGGCTAGTTGTATCAATGAACCATTGAGGGCTACACAAGTACTAGCTTTGTAAATCCCGATGAGAAGTAAAATAGTTCAATGTGTTGAACGGCTTATAAATGTGTTTATAAGCGTAAAGAAAAATAGAAGTATGACTTCTATGAGAGAAATATAAATTTTAATTTAAGGAAGTGTTCCTAGATTAAAATTTGGCCAAGTAAATAATGTAGTTGAAAATTGTGATTTTCATAAACATTATTGGGGACTAAATTAAATTAATTCAAGTGTTGAATTAATTAAACACTAGTGGACCTAGTAGAGTCCAAATAATTAAAAATAATTCAAGTGTTGAATTAATAATATTGAGTCTTGTAGAGCTCAATTAAAATAATTATTTAACTAGTGGTACTTGAATAAATTCAAGTAGTATTTAATTAATCTCAAATGTGTTTGAGATAATTAAAATTTAGTCCATGGTTTTTAATGTGTTAAAAAACCATATAATATATGTGAGACATGCTAGGGTTTGCATGCTTGGGAGGTGAAGAGACTTTGAATACTTTTTAATAAAATAATGCATGGCATGGGGATCAACTTTTTCACTTTTCCCACACCCAAGTCTAGACTTCACTCCCTCATTTCTACACTCACTTGGCCGAAACCTCTTTCAAAATTCTCTCCAATTTTCTTCTCTCTTTTGTTCTTCAAGTGTTGGAGAATAAAAGTCCTCTCATTGAAAAAATCTTCTTGCTTTTCTAGTGCAAAGCAAGAAGGGATTTACATAGCTTGTGGTGGGCTTGATTTTTGAACAAGGAGTGTTCAAGGAGGTAGCTTGTAGATCAACTCATCCATACAAGAGCTAAAGTGTTTACACTTTAGTTGGTGCCATTCATCAATCTCTTGAGATTGATAGGTAAATCTCTAAACATCCTATGTTTGATGTTGTTTTGTAAATATTGTGCAAAAACCATGGTGGCCGAAATTTCTTGTAGAAAATTAAAAATTTTTGACTTCCGTTGCGCTTCCGGCCACCGTAACCGGTCCGCTTTCAGAATGGTCGGTACCATTTGATTTTTCTGAACTTAATTTGTCTGCAGTTATTTTGGAAACAAATTTGGTGGAAAATCCCAACGAGTGGTGGGTTGATACGGGAGCAACTCGACACATATGCTCCGACAAAGGGATGTTCTCTACATACACTCCATCGACCGGGAGAAAACTATACATGGGGAACTCCGCTACATCTGAGGTGGTGGGCACCGGAAATGTGATACTGAAGATGACATCGGGTTTGCAAGTAACCCTTGTTGATGTACTTCATGTACCGGACATAAGAAAGAACCTCGTGTCGGGGTCTTTGTTGGTCAAACACGGGTTTAGACTAGTATTTGAGTCTAAGAAGGTTGTATTGACTAAGAACGGTCATTTTATTGGAAAAGGATATCTCGATGAGAACCTTTTCAAGTTGAATGTAATGGCTATACGCCAAAATATTGTTGAAAGTAATAAAGACAAGAGTTCTATTTACTTGTTTGAGTGTTCTCATTTATGGCATGTTCGTTTAGGACACGTAAATTTTAATACCTTGCAACGTTTAATGAAACTTGAATTATTGCCTAAACACAACGTCGATCCAACACACAAATGCGATATATGTGTTGAAGCAAAAATGACCAAAGCGCCTTACCACTCGATTGAAAGATGTACAACTCCTCTAGAACTAATACACACCGATCTTGGTGATTTAAAGTTTGTACAAACTAGAGGAGGAAAAAGATACTACGTGACATTCATTGATGATAATACAAGGTACTGTTACGTATATCTTTTGAGGTCAAAAGATGAAGCTCTTGAAGCATTCAAATGTTATAAGATCGAAGTTGAGAATCAACTAGGCAAACAAATAAAGAGAGTTCGAAGCGATAGAGGGGGTGAATACGGAGCACCGTTTGATGAATTCTGCACATCTGTGGGTATAATTCATGAAACGACTGCACCTTATTCACCACAATCGAATGGCATTGCCAAAAGAAAGAATCGAACTCTGAAAGATATGATGAATGCTATGTTAATAAGTTCAGGACTACCCCAAAACTTGCGGGGGGAAGCAATACTATCGGCTAATCACATCCAGAACAAGATACGCCACAAGAAAAATGACAAGTCACCGTATGAATTGTGGAAAGGTCACAAACCTTCCTACAAGTACCTTAAAGTGTGGGGGTGTCTAGCTAAGGTTGAAATACCAAAGCCTAAACAAGAGCGGATTGGACCAAAGACGGTCGACTGCATATTCATCGGATATGCACATAATAGTAGTGCCTATAGGTTTATAGTGCACAAATCTGAAAATGCAGAAATGAATACGGGCATGACAATTGAGTCAAGAAATGCAGTATTTTTTGAAAATATATTTCCTTGTAAAGAAAGGAAAGAAAATGGTTCTAGCAAGCGAAAACTTGAGATGGAACATGAAGGTCAAGTACCTACACCTGATCCAACTCTAAATGAAAATGCTATACCATTGGAAGACTCTTCAAAAGAGCGAGAGCCAAGAAGAAGCAAAAAGGCTAGAATCTCAAAGTCCTTTGGTCCAGATTTCCATATTTTATGTTGGAGAATGAACCAAATAACATACAAGATGCTCTTGCTAGCCCTGACGCTCCTTATTGGAAAGAAGTCATCAACTCTGAAATGGATTCCATTTTGCAAAACCATACTTGGGAACTAATGGATCTTCCACCAGGTACCAAGCCATTGGGATGCAAATGGATATTGAAAAAGAAAATGAGAGTTGATGGAAGTATTGAAAAATACAAAGCCAGGCTTGTGGCCAAAGGCTATAGACAAAAAGAAGGTCATGATTTCTTCGACACATATTCACCAGTTTCAAGAATAACATCCATTCGTGTGCTCATTGCTATTGCAGCTTTGCATAACCTTGAGATACATCAAATGGATGTCAAAACGGCATTCTTAAATGGTGAACTTGAAGAAGAATTATACATGGATCAACCTGAAGGCTTTGTTGTTAAAGGACAAGAAAGAAAAGTCTGTCGTTTAATTAAGTCTCTATATGGACTTAAACAAGCGCCCAAGCAATGGCACGAAAAATTTGACAAAGTGGTATTGTCAAATGGATTTAAGATTAATGAGTGTGACAAATGTGTTTACATTAAAGGCACTCAAGAATCTTATGTGATGGTATGTCTATATGTGGATGACATGCTAATAATGGGGAATAACCAAGAGTTGATTAAGGGTACAAAGAAAATGTTGACTAAACATTTTGATATGAAAGATATGGGTATTGCTGATGTAATTCTAGGGATTAAAATCTTTAGAACTCCAGAAGCAATAGTCCTATCTCAATCTCATTATGTAGAAACAGTGTTAAAGAAGTTTAACGCTTATGACTCTACCCCAGTAAAAACGCCTTTAGACGTGAATGTCCATTTGGCGAAGAATCGTGGAGAACCAGTTTCCCAATTGGAATACTCCAAAATTATTGGAAGCCTTATGTACATCACTAATTGTACTAGACCTGACATCGCTTGTGCGGTTAACAAGTTAAGTTGGTTTACAAGTAATCCTAGTGATGCACATTGGAAGGCGTTGACAAGGGTGCTTAGATATTTAAAGCACACCTCTGAATATGGACTACATTACACAAGGTATCCAGCAGTACCTGAAGGATACTGTGATGCAAATTGGATTTCTGACACCAATGACTCCAAATCCACCAGTGGCTATGTATTTAGCATTGGTGTAGGAGCATTCTCTTGGAGGTCAACGAAACAAACTTGCATTGCTAGATCTACTATGGAATCGGAGTTCATAGCGCTAGATAAAGCTGCAGAAGAAGCTGAGTGGCTTCGCAACTTTCTAGAGGACATTCCATGTTGGACAAGTCCAGTGCCAGCAATCATGATACATTGCGACAGTCAGTCGGCAATTGCAAGGGCACAAAATAGTATGTACAACGGCAAGTCTCGACACATTCGTCGAAGACATAATACTGTGCGACAGTTGATCTCTAATGGAGTTATATCTGTTGATTATATTAAATCAAAGGATAACTTAGCGGATCCGGTTACAAAAGCATTAAATAGAGATCAAATGTACTGTCTGTCAAGAGGAATGGGTTTAAAACCTACCAAATAAAGTTTTCATAGTGGCAACCCAACCTTGTAGATTGGAGATCCCAAGATCTTGGTTCAATGGGACAACTAAATTATGAAAACTTGTGGAATCACTCCTCATTCCTAAGACAATGAGTGAAGTTACCTACAAAGGTAGTGAGGTTAAGTATTGTACTTTTAATGATTCCGTAGCTTGCAAAAGCGGGGTAAGTAGGATACTTTTACAAGGAGATCACCTATGTACGTGTGAGGACGGGCCGCCTCGATGAAACACGTATGAAGCCAAGATGTGTTCCATGGCCAAAAGGGACACAACCGATAACACAAAATGGAAATGGAAGAAAGGTTATCATGTGGGTACAGTTGTCTGGTTTTACATGAACCTCCAAGAAGTTCAAGACATCACGTTCACTTCGTGGCCTAGTAAATCCGATTGTATTCCACTAGGGCAGGTTCAAAGCCAAAAGCTACCTCTCCTGATGTGATAATTTTTCGTATATACTCTCTCTTATGCATCACGAGCATTCATGCATTAATTTCATTCATGTGGGGGATTGTTGGAATTTTGATGTTTAATGAATGAAAATTAAGCAAGTAAATCAATGTGTTTGATTTGGAAAAATTCGAAAAGAAAAACGAAGCTTAATGAACGAATATTAAGTTCGGTTGCTCTGAATAAAACTCGAAAAAGTTCAATGTGTTTGATTTGGAAAAATTCGAAAAGAAAAATGAAGCTTAATGAACGAATATTAAGTTCGGTTGCTCTGAATAAAACTCGAAAAAGTTCATCATATGTTGAAAGAACATAAATCGAGTAGTCGGAACGTGTAAGGGACGGAAAAAAAAAAAACTCGGCATGAACAGTAGCCGGCGCGCACATGCGCGCGGGTCTGCGCGCAAGTGCGCGCGCATGGCAGTAACATGCGTGCACATGACAGTGGCAGGCACGCACATGCGTGTGCGCCTGCGCGCATGTGCGCGCGCCTGCCAGTGGTTGGCGCGCACATGCACACGCCTGCCGAGCGCTCTCAGCAGCGTGCGAGCGGGCGTGCGCCCCTGCGCGCACAGACGCGTCCCTTCGGGTTTTTTTCGAATTTTCTGATGTTTTTTCATCTCCTTGGCATTGTTTGATGATTTTGATCAGTTACAATGGCCAAGGGACACTCCCTATGAATGAAAGATCATGTCTTTTGCATGAAAAACATAAAATGCTTGATTTTTGAAAAAAAAAAAATAACATACACAACATACTCATCTTTTTGCATCTTCTTCTTCCTTCTTCAACAAGAGAGAGTTTCTTCATTTTCTTGTGATAGAACTTGAATATTTGAGTGCTCATTATTCAAGAGTTGTAGTTGTATCTTGGGAGAAGATTGCCACAAAACTCTAGCACATTGTGAGGGCAAATTCTTCTTAAGGAGAAAATGTTCAACACTTGCCTCTACAAAGCCATATTCTTTTGATTCCTTCTTGCTTATCCTCTCATTTTTTAATACCCCAAACAACAAATATCGCCTCCACAATCCCCGACATTGCATTCAGAGACGGATGTATATTAGGGGTATACTGGGCTATAGCCCAGCCTACTTTTTTTTTTTATACTTAAGATAAAATTTCAGCCCATCCACCAATGTCTTAATCTAGCCCAGCCCATTTTTTTTGATGGCATGACATATAAATATATAATTGCTTGTTCTTCCTAAGATTCAGTCCATCAAGAATTGACGAACACAAGATTCGGCACATACAAGAAATTCGGCACATGACATATAAATATATATAATAAGAATTATATATATATATATATATATATATATATATATATATATATATATATATATATATATATATATATATATAATTTTTATTGAACTCAATCACTATAATTATAGGGAAAAATAACAAAACACAAATCTTTAAAATATTATCTTACCACATTTATCTCGATCATAAATCAATCTAAATAAAAATAATATTCTAGAACAAGAAATTATCTATAACACTCTATCTTATATGATTATTTGGACAACAACCGATTCGTTAAAATCTCAATGTGAGAAATCATATACAAGGAAAAAAATTACAACTTTGACTGTGTCTCTTATTGTAAGCATCAATTGACATTATTAACGCATTCTGATCTTGTACACTGGTTCATCAAAATTTGATGTAGGTGATGACTTTGTAAAAAGATCGATCACGTTATCTTCAAATCTTGCTAATCTTTTAATATAAATATTTAATCTCAAAATAACACGTTGTGAGATATGGCGATGCATAAATTGCGCTTAGATATTGTACTTCAAAAAAAATATATTTTCTTCATTTTCAAGTTGGCGAAAAGGATATGCAGACCATCAAATTGTTAAACAACCATCAAATAACGTGACTTACAGAAGTATTTTAGTACATTTTTTGTGTACTATAACTAATGAGCATATATTATTTCTAAGAAATGTTAAATCCATAACTTTACAAGAATTTTTTCTTTTCCAAGTCTTTCATCGCAAATTTATTTCTCAAATTTTTGATCATTTTAATAAACTCTTCGAGAGTACAAATTTGAATACGTCACATGTACCATGATTATCTTAATTAATGACACGTTGTTCTATGGAAAGATGGTTTCAAAAGTTAAATATAATTCCATTTGACACCTCCAATCCTACTGTTTGTCTATATATATCACTGTCAAGTTAACATATCCATGACAAAAGGAAATATTTTCTCATAACCGACTTTGAATTATAATTTGACACTAAAGTTCGCTCATATTTTCACATTTCATTTATCGAATATTTTATTATTCACAATCTCTACAAATGTAGTTCTTGATATTCATTATTTTCCATGATAATAAAAGAAAAATTGAGAGAGAAATAATTATCAATAGTTATATCATTTTGATCTCAAATTTTATTAGAGAGCAAATAACTTGTTGAAATCTATTCTTTTAATACACTTTTTATTCTTCAGGAATAACATCATTCAATCGGATTCATTGAATTAATTGGTTGATCATGCTTCTAGTTTATTTTACATTTATTTGATAAATAAGATATGGTCCTATAGGACATTGACTTATTTCAGAACGACAAGCCTCCATTACCTTTTAATGTTAGATATTCATTCATTTTTTTAAAGAGGTTATTCTTCGCTTCAGACAAGTTGTATACATTGTTTAAGATAAATGTTAATGAAGATAAACAATATAAGCAATATTATACATAAGATCAAAGAACATATTTTGATAATCAAACTTTGAACTTCATGTACATTTTATATTACACGAAGATCGAATAAATAAAACTACAATGTATTCTCATTAATATTCTTTTAGGTTCTAATTTTCTCTCCTTCAATGTTGGAACATTGTTTTACATGAATAACGATTGAGAAATTTTCATAAAAATATTAGTGTTATTAATTTTAAAAATTATTTATCATAAATTTTAAAATATTTCCAACATATTTTCAATTTTTTCAAGAGACTCTTTGTAGTGTATTTGTCACACAACCACTAACTTTTAACCTATAAAACTTTGAATTCAAGCCAACAATAAATAATAAATGAGATATTTCATCATAATCAATTGGCATAATATTTACCATATATATTGCAGGTAATATATATGACATCCCTAAAATATAAAGCATTTACTTCAAAATTAATGGGTAAGAGTTGATTGAAGGCAAAATAAGTAAATAAAAGAATTTTTTTACAATATAAGTTGGGATCATATTAAAGCTTAGAGGAGGCGAATAATTTCTTTTAAAATATTTTGCAAAACTTGAGTTGTCTTTAAAAATTTTTAGGTTGTTGAGACAAATTCTTGAATGGCTAGCTTTGCTGGACCACTGAAATTAAACAAGTGCGATAACAGTCCGTCTTGACTAACGGTAAGATATATATTTTATTCAAACAACATGCTAACAAGAAACGACTAGTTATGCAAACAGGTAATGTAAAGTGCTTAATGAAAAGAAAACATATATTTATGGATGTTTGAAGATGGATACTCTCCTACGTCACCATTCTTCCACTTATGAATGAATTCATTAAAAGACTTTGGTTTTACAACACTTTGCAAGAACCCACATCAAATAGATTTTATTAAAACCTTGCAATTTTTAAAATAGCGACGATTTAAACAAAAACCGTCGCCAATAGCGAAGGTCTTTGCTTAACCGTCGCTAATAGTGACATTTTAATAAATATCGACTGTTTAATAAACAACGACGGTTTTACCAAAAACCGTCGCAAATTATCTATAAATACTCGCATTTTCGGTCTATTTTCCTCCACACCTTCCAAATCTTTGATAAAGTTTTCTCTCTTAGACGATTTTAGTTCGATTTAGGGTAAGTTTTTTCGCTTCAATCCTTGGTAAATTTCTAAGTGTTAGTTAAGATCATGAATATTTATTAGCTTAGAAAGATTTTAAGTTTTTTGTTAGATTTATTAAATTACAAAAGTAATTTTTTAATTTAAAAAATTAGCGACGAATTATGTCTAAACTGTCGCTTATTAGCGACGGTGTTTTTCTACACATTCGCTAATTAGCGACGATTTAAGTTATACCATTGTTAATTAGCGATGGCTTATAAAAAATCATCGCTAATTTTAGCGACGGTATATCATAAACCATCGCTAATTTAGCGACGGTTTTTCAAAAATCGTCGCAATATGATATCTACGACAACGGTTTCAAACCGTTTTTGTTGAACAAACTTTCAACAACAGTGTAAATTACAACATTTTTAAATGACCTACGACAACAGATTTTTATCCTTTGTCGTTAGCGTTTTTGTTGTAGTGAGCGATCGGCTTGATCGAGTTGAATTGGTAGGGTAACACAATATGATCATTGAAGATCTGATAGATTCTGATATGTGTGTGTCAAGTTGAGCTGCTTGAAGTATGATTGATTAATGTGCTCAAAGATCTTGAAATGTTGCATACTTGAAAATGAAAGCTTTTATATGTTTCAGTTCTCTTGATTTTGCATATTTATAGTTGAAAATATCTAACTATTAGATCTTTCTTTTCGACGATCATATGTATTATCTTCCGACAGAATGCCTTGATCACTTTCAACATCGTACTTGTCATTTAATGTCTCTTAGCTTTTTCCAGCATTACCTTTGTGGCTTTTGAAAAAATTGATTTGCTTTGGATATTTTAGGAAAAACTATCAATTAGGAGTTAGTAGGATACTGTTCAATAATGATTTAACTGAAACGACTTGAGCTCAGTGTATCCACTTTGATTTGCTCATATCTGACCGGTTGCAGCGCAACTGGATTTTATGTGTTATATTGTTGCACTTCATTTCTGATTTGGTATTGTAGAAGATGATGATTGCAGTTTGAGTTGATAATATTCTTTGTGAAATATTTATGTTTTGGTGTTAAAAAATTATTTAAGGTAAAACGGATCTCAGCTAAATTAAACAAGACAAAATTAGTCATCCGAACTGAACAGAACTAACTATAACCACAAGCTAAACTGGTTTACCTAAACTGGACTGTAATGCCCGAGATTTTTATCCTGATAATCTGTAATTATTGATATATGATTTGATATGATTATGAAAGATCGTTCCGAGACATAAAATGGGATTGTATGTGAGATTTAATGTGCGAGGACAGTACCATTCGCGCACATGCGCGACAGAATGCGCGCATATACGCGAAATGGGCAGAAGATCTCGCACATATGAGCAGAGTGAGGGTGCGCATATGCGCGAGCTGTACGAGGAAAAAAGTGTTAATTCCAGAGAACCTCGCGCATATGCGCGGAGATGAGGCGCGCATATGCGCGAGCTACCGAGAAGCTTATCGCGGAGACCAGTAGGTCTCGCGGATATGCGCCGGTAGAGGCGCGAGACGTGTTATGCAAATGATGAGCCATTTGTCCTTAGGCATGCAACGTGTGTGTGTGTGTGTGTGTATATATATATATAAACAAGCCTTCATTTAGTTGGCACGAAAGAAATTCAGAGAAAAGGGCCGAGGAAAGTTGTGAAAAATCCTTACGCCTTTATATTTCGATCCGTTCGTTTGATTTTCAATCCGACTTCAGTACAGTGATCCTCTCGTTACAAGATCCAACTGGACATTGAGTATTGACAGGCATTGAATCCGAGACTTCGACAGAGTCAGATTGATATAAAAGAAAGTATAAATCAATGTTGATTCGGGATTGCACAACTCGATTTCGATTTGACTTGAGTTTCCCTAAATCACATACTTTATTTTATTGCATTGATATTTGCAATTATGAAATTGATATGTGTGGTCTATTGATTCATAGACAGAGCGTGTATTGAGTCATAGGCTGATTCGCCTAGTCATTGGCTGATACGCCAAGTCTTCGGCTGATTTGCCAAGACACTGGATGTTTGATTTATATCGGTGTCGTTTAGGAATTGATTCATTCCTATCGCTGAGATTCGATATATGTGACAATATCCAGGAACCGGGATCCCTAGATTAGAGATGAGTCGAGTCTGAGATGATGAGTCACGAGTGATTTACAGTGTTATATCATTTCTTGTTTTCAGATTTTGATACATGTTATTGATAGGTGTTTCATGCTTTTATATATGCTTTTATATGACTGCATGTTTACATTGTTTATACTGGAAATTATATTCTCACCGGAGTTATCCGGCTGTTGTCTTGTTTGTATGTGTGCATGAAAACAGGTGGGACAGGATCAGGGTCACGAAGAGAATGAGAGATTCAATATTAGCGTGGAGATCCGGACTTAGAGTAGAGTTATTTTCAGTACTTGATGTAGTGGCTGAACTCTAGTTGGAATAAACATATGTTGTACCTGATTTGTACTTTATGTTGAGGTTTATATCCGAATAAGTACTCTACGTTTACGCATTGTATTTTAAAAAAATTTAGACCCAAATTAATTAAATGATCCTAATAATGATTAAAGGATGGATTAGGTTCGGGTCACCACATGGACTGTCAAGAAAAACTGACTCAAACCTAAAAAGAATTATATCAAAACACTTTTTATCAAGTTATTAGTTTAAATATCAGCATTTATTCTCTAAGACGTCAGTTTACACCATAGGACTAAAATGATTATTGGATAATTTTTCCCATACTTTGTTGACAAAAACAAATCTATCACTACATTTTGTACGGATGTCAGAGAATGATGACCTGTATAAAAATTCAACAACATATATCCTTATTTGGAACAAATTTTTTTGAAGTTTGTGACCGTTATAGTTTGAAGTGTATAAATAGATATGCAGATCATTTGAGAAGATGTTACTAACCTACAAAGCAAGAGATTACATAGACAAACATCTTATTCATGCTTTCAAGATTACAAGTAAAATGGACAATAAACTCAAGCACACTTTACAAAGTCGTGTATGATAATTAAGAATCATTAAATGCTAGGAAAATTCTTCGTATTAATTGTATTCAAGAACAATTTGCATATTGTTTCTTCATTCAGTTGAATAGATTAGGAGTTTCAATTTTGGCAGTATTAAGTTCAAATTGAAATGGGTTTTTGCAAATTACTTGTAAAGATCAAAGCTTTTTACTGTGAGCCTTCCCAAAAAGGAATAAGGTGTGATATAGGAGCTTGAGCTCTCCGAACATTTAGAAAAAAAATTGAATACATTTTAATTTCAGTTTACCATTCAGTTTACATAGTCAAACCATTATTTGAACGGGTTTAATATATCAATTTTTAGCTTCTTTGTGCACATATTTTGTTAGCCAACTGAAATTGAAAATCGAGAATAAAATGTTCAGTTTCTAACCAGACTAAATTATTTTTGAAGAAAGAAATTTTAGGAAGGGTTTATTTAACCCCCCTTATGAAAACAAACAATGTTGTTGCTACAACTTATGGGACATCTCAGAAAATTGAAAAGCCCATAGATGAATAGACAAATGATAATAATAAGAATGTCAAACTCGATAATGTGGCTAAAGACATTTTAAGATCTAGGAAATTCGAAGTGCGTAACCTGACTGTATGAAATCTAGGGTTATATTTAAAATATGTGTTTAATGGTTTTTATGCATTTAATGCATGATTATTGCAAGGTTAGGTGTTTATTTCATTGTTTGTTAAAGTTTCATGCATTAGGGCTTTAAGTTACACTTCGCGCTCGAACGAGTAACGGAGGCCGGGGATAATCAGAATTTTTTTATTGAATAAGTAATTTTAATTATTTGATATGAGGTGCTTTTAAATATTATTTTCAAACTTGGGCCTTAGTAGGGTATTTTTACTCGTCGGGTCATATTTTTTACTGGTACGCAAACTTTAGCAAGTCAGGAGACTTTTTGAGTGTTCGGACAAAATTTTCAAAAATGTACCTAAACGAAATATTTTTTGAGAGTATTGTTTGTCTTGATGGATTTATTTTATTGCTTAATGGACCCAAATCCCTTTTTATCCATTTAATTTTTATTTAAGACCCATTTATGCTTAAACACATCGTTACCAACCCTAAACCTACTCACCATCACATAGCCGCCCCTCCCCTTTGCTGCAGCATCCTTTTTGAAATTGTTCTTTAGCAGCCACCTCATTTCCTCCATAAATTTCAAAGAAAAACTCATCCCCGCCTCTCCGGTGTGCGTTATATGCAAGAACCTTCGAGTTTTCGAGCACAAAAATGTTAAGGCATGCCATGTATCTCTTTTTCTCATCATTTACACCATTTATATGCTGATGTATATGTATTTGCATGAGGATTTCTTTGATGTATCATGTGGTGTCATTTTTGCAAAGGTTTGACATGACATATGCATTTTCTTGACTCATAACTCACGTTTTCTTTGTGTTTGTGTAAGGGGCTGCCGAGTGAGGGTCCTAGGGGGTTGTTCATTTCAAGGAAATAGGAGTCAAGGGGCTGGAGTCGGCTGAGGGTCGAGAAATTTTGAGGGCCGATCGGTACTTTGTGGTTGTTTGGCTCGGATATGGCTAGATCGAGAGTTTTGAGTATGCAGCCATACTTGGTTTGATTCCAGCTAGGAAGATGACCCTCTTGGGTTCGTGAGATGGCTGGGAGAGGGCCGTGAGAAGCTGGTCGTGGTCCAGAATCCGATCGAAGGAGTTAGGTTGAGGGGTGGCTCGGTTGGTTCGATGTTTGGGGCTATCGGGTTGTTGTGCACGTCCGTGTGCATGGGGGCTAAAGGAGTGGTTAGGACGGTATAGGAAGGGGCCCACGACTTGGTCATGGTCCTAGGGTGGTCTAGTTTGGGGCTGGTCCTCGTTGGTTTGGATTAGAGTCGAGAAATCGGGGTATAGACGCAACTAAGGTTTCGTGGTTTGTGAGCTGGAAATTTCCACCAACTTTCAGGCATGGTTCATAGGTCCTAAGGGGTTTGGAACGAGGGGATTAGGGGCTGGTTGTGTAGGCTCGAGTCACGGTTTAAGTTGGAAAAAATTTGGTTAAGTTCGGGTTGATTCGGGTTAAAACCGGGACACCCCGGTCCAAGTTTTAAAACGAATCGTATAAATATTTGAACAGGCTCGAGGTTACGTCTAAGAAATGCTTATTATTATGTTTGGGATGTGTTAAGGATTTTGGTTGACTTCGGGTCGAAATTTTGAAGTCCTGGGGTAAGACGGTCAATTAGGGTTTCCAGGGGCAAAATGGTCATTTTTCATCGGGGTTGAGTTTTTAGTCCTGGCAGCGCCCTAAACACGATTTGACATGTTTTAAATGTTTATGTTATCATGAATATAACTTTTATGTAATTATGAAAAATACGATGCATGCTTGATTTTAAGGAAAATTACGTATATCCATGATTTTGATAAGTGATGAATATGATGACATGTTTTGAAGGATGAGAGTTGGTTGTGACTAATACGAATATGTATACGATGATATGTAAGGCCAAGGTTCAGTGGATGGGTAATATTGTCGTTGATGTCACCGCTGCCGGGTACCACGTTTATACGTAGATGGATCCATCGAATAGAGTTGATACGAAAGTCACAACTAATGAACTGAATTCAATTAAAGAAAATGAACTTGTATATGATGATATGCGGAGACATGTTTTGACACGTTATGTCTTCCTACATTTACGTTTACGTTTTTTTAAGATCATGAAATGTATGTTGATTACAGTACTTTTAAAGGTTACATGTTATTTACATGTACTCGTTACCACGTTACATGTGTGTTGAGTCTTTATACTCATTAGGTGTGAATGATGCAGGTGAGAATATTGATTAGGATATTGGAGGTGCCGAAAACTGAGTAGGTAGAGTTGGTTGTGCGCACGCGAACCCGAAGACCGTTTTTTTCGCACATTATGTTTTGAGTTACGAGTGGACAGATATTTTCGTACTCATTCTTTTTATTATGTTGATGGTTGTCAGGAACTTCACAAGTTTCATATTTGTTTTATTTTAAAACTTATGTCGAGGGTTGACGAATTGTCCTATTTTTAAACTGCAGTATTTTCATATGTTAGTTGATTACTTTTATTTTAAAATGTGATATTTTCAGATACTATTGCATGCATGCATAAAGATATAATTTTTGCAAATGAGCTTACACACAAAAAAATGGTATTATTTAAGTAATAGACGTTTCAGACATACTATATAAAACTCATGACCATAATACTTTCAGCAAGATCAAAATGTGCAAGACAACAAATTTTTGTTGGAAAAAACTGATTCAGTTGTACAAGTATAATGAACAAACAAAATAAAATAAACTTTCTATTGCTACACATAAGTTGACAACATCAAGATGAAGCAAGGAAAATCAATGTCTGAATTTTATGAACGAGTAAGCAGCATTATCATTGAACTGAGTGCACTTGGAAAAATGTACTATAACCGAAACGTTATTTTGAAATTAATGCATGGATTGCCAAAGGATTGGGATGTGAAGATAATGACAATAACAATGATAATGAGTGAATCAAAAGATTTATAAACTGGAACTACATAATCCGTTTGCATATCTAAAATCTTATGAATTTGAGTTTCAAACTAAAGAGATGATCAGTCTACCACTCAGTTGACCAAGGCATTAACTGCAACAAAATTGGAACCATCAGATTTGAGTGAAAAGTCATCTGAGCAGTTGAGCAGTGATGCCACGTCACTGTTTGTGAAGAAGTTTGTCAAGTTTCTAAGGAAGAATCAACACAATTATCAAGGCTCTCATGAAGATATTATGAGAAAAGGGAATCATTTGATGATTCTAATGCTTGTTTCGACTGTGATAAAATTTGACATTTTATAGCTGACTGTACGCAACCAAAAGAAGAATGACAAGAGATTAGTTGAAAAGGGCATGAAGTCCTTTGATAGAACTAGATCTATATGAGAAGAAGTCATTCATTAAAAAAACATATGGTGTTGGTGGTCGAGGAAAGCAAGTCAAAGTGGGCTGATTTTGAGAATGAATTATCTGACTCAGAAAGCTAAAGCAGTTCGAGTGATGATGAGGAAGTGAAGTGCTTGATGGCCATTGATGTCACGCCCCGAGACCGGGGTTAGTCGACACCGGCGTTGTTCCACAATCACATAATCGTCAAACAACAAGCCTCGTAGTTCAGTATAAACCAAAACCAGTCTATTTCATAAATAACTCAAAATAATCTTGTCTTACAGTGATAAATTCCAAAACGAAATAAAATGTGCGGAAGCAGTGTACAACTTGAATCGAAACTTAGGAAGAATATATGCGAGAAATCTTCATATCTCAAAACTTCCTCACCAACTCCAAAGCATGTCTTATTTCATCCTCGTCTACTTGATCTTCATTCTTATCTGGGGAGAAATGTAAGGGGTGAGTGTTTGGGAAACACTCAGCAAGTGGGGGCCGATCGATTACCACAAATACATATAAATATAATTTAAAACCCATATTGCAAACTGATTTTTCAAAACATAGTGTCTTATATCATATCAGAATCGGAATCGAAGTGCGAAACAGAGATTATCAGACAATTCAGAACAGAACGAATCAGAACAAACGAAAACACTGTTACTTATCTCATTTTCCATGGTCAAATTGTCCCCAATATGTTAGTCCTCTAAGGGGTGAGGCCGAAACACAGTTTTATACCCACTGATGGGGGCCGAAACACAGTTTTATACCCACTGATGAGGGCCGAAACACAGTTTTATACCCACTGATGGGGGCCATATAAATTTACAATCGTCGTTCCATATCTCACTCGAATCATAACAGTGCACCACAGAATCAGATGTATCAAACAACACTTATCGGAATTTTTGAATGAACTCAGCAGAATCAAAGAACATCGGAAATAGAAGAACATATCGTACATCGATCGAGATTTTATAAAATGTATAATAGCATTTTCCGAAAATGATTTGACACACATAGACGCATGTCATGATATACTTATACAAAGTTTAAGTTACAAAGAAATACATAGCAAAAGCCCACTTACTTGATTCGTTTGGATTAAAACGCTAGAAGGACGTGCTAAAAGAACTTCGTTCGAACAAGGTTGCGGTAGAGCTTCGACTAGGTTGCTGCGAATGCTAAATTTTGAATTCTTGAGGTTATGGGGAAGGAGTTTGCTTCTTATATAGGCTTGAATAATCAACTATAAAGGTAAGCCCGTATCACTCCAAGAATGTCGTTGATTGCTTAATCAACGTGATGATTTCACTTTTCTCTCCCGAATGAACGTGGCCTCTTCTTGATTCAAGATACACACCCAAGATTCATGAGTGATTTTGGTTTTCCTTAAGTGCAAATAGAGAGTGATTTTGGTTACATGAATCTCTTCCAAGATTGGTGTACCTCCATATGGTGATAAATGGTCAATAATGAAGGGACAATGATTATTCAAATTTTCAAGATTATGATTGTATGGAACTAAAAATGTTGTACCAAAAAATGATCTGAAATTTCCTATGACATATATAGATTTTCTCGCTGCACGATTTCGAGTCTTCACATCTCTCCCTCCTTATTAGAAGTTTCGTCCTCGAAACTTGAGTTAACTCGATGTAGATATGATTGATAAATTCGAAAATTAAATCCATATTGGATGATCCATGGTTCGAGCTTAATTGATTCAAGGAAAAATTTAAACATGAATTCTATAATACGAATACGATAGGCTTCAAAACACAAGTAGTGAGATGTAAAAAGAAATAATATGGACAAGAGTGTCCTTATTCCAAAGTACTTATGGGAGCTTAATCTAATCAATAATGTTTCCGTCTCCTAACTCCTCGTTATCGTCTTCTCCTTGTGCATTTGGTTGTTGCATATGCTCGAGTGCAATTTGCTGGTTGGCGATTTCTACACTCAAGTTTTGGTTGTTGAGCTCAAGTTGTTGCACATAGTTTTCCACTTCATGACGATAGGCATTGAACTCCTGTTCAAGTTGGTCACAAAACCATTTCATAGCGTGATAGTGGTTGCACCAAGCTTCGGAGGTGGCAAACATTTGTTGACCATATTTTTGCGACTCTTGCAACTCTTCTTTGTAATCTTTGAGTTGTTTTTCCGCAAATTTCTTGTCGAAAGTGAGTTGTCCCACTTCTACTTGAAGGCGATCCCTAGCTTTCTTCAACTCCTCTTTGTCATGAAGTAAACTCGTAGTGGTACCCCTAAGTTGCTCGATTTCTAGCTCGAGTTCCCTAACAGTCTTGGCTTGCATCGTCATTTGCGAACACGAAATTGAGAAGTTTTTGTTTTGTTCAATAATTGCTTGAATGGTGCCACGGGAGAATATGAGAGGATTGTGAATTTTGTGTGTGTGTGTGACTTACTTCATTTATAAACTACTTTTGGTGAGATGAATGGTAACAAAAATTTTGGTCATTAATTCATTTTAATTGGTACTTAATTGTGTGCAAAATTTTGGTTTAATGGATGTTTCAAAATTTAAATAAATAAGAAGCCTTATATCACAAGTTAATTGTAGGACCCAATTTTTGAAAATAAGAATACTGTGGATTCATCATTATTAATTTTATCAAGCAAGAATTTAATAATCGTTTAGGACCAATTTTTTTTTAAAACATTAAAATCGAATTTGGAATGATTTTCAAATCAAGAACATAGATTTATATGTGTATATATATTTGCTTAAAATCCTAAATATAATTTGTTAATTCTATTAAAAATTTAGTCATGAGTATCACCCCCACACTTAAATGTCAATCTAACATAAACCCGAAAAATCAGGATTTAAAAGTTTCTATCGATTATTTAACATAGATACTAGTCCCAAAATTAATCTAATATCAAATTTTCTATAGACCATTTAATATTTAGACTAGTCTCAAAATCGATTTCATATAAATCCAAAAAATCATATCTAAATTTTTTTTTTGACCATGTGATGTAAACACTAGCTGTCAATCATTAAGTATTTTGTATTCAGACACCTGCACTAATATAAAATTCTTAAAAGTCAAACTACGATCCAATACTGTCAAATTAACTTAAATCTCAATAATAATATCCTAGAAGGTTGAAATTCCAATCGTCCGATTCACATAAACACTATTTCCCAAAATTTTCTTTTTTTTTTAATATGCATATGGATAGAAATTTCGGGGTAGAATCAATGGAATATTCAAAAAGAAAATTCAGAATATTTTCATATGAATTAAAAATAATTCACGAGGATCAAGGAACAATTGGCAAAATTGGATTTCGATTTTTTTTTTCCTATGCGGAGTTATAAGTTCTACGAGAATTTCCCAAAATGGCAAAAACTGAGCATGGTTACGAGAGCGTATGAAGTCATTTCCTAGAAAACAATGGAAGGCTTACAAAATGATAAGGTCGTGAATAAACACCAACGGTAAATTTTAGAGTCTTTTTTTTCGAGATTTGATTCAGAAAGGTTTCAAAGATGAAAAATTCGAGAATTGACGTATTGTTTCAAGATTATACATCGAGATCAATTCAGAATAATTAATGAAATCGAATTCTTGAGTTTCCTATGGGAAGTCACAATTTTCAAATCTAAGATTGGGGTGGATATGAATGACTAAGTTTTTTTTTTTTTTTGCTAAAATTTCACTTCGTCAAATTTTGTCTATCGAAATCCCCAGCCGGATTATGAACCTGGCGGCTCTGATACCACTTAAATGTCACGCCCCGAGACCGGGGTTAGTCGACACCGGCGTTGTTCAACAATCACATAATTGTCAAACAACAAGCCTCGTAGTTCAGTATAAACCAAAACCAGTCTATTTCATAAATAACTCAAAATAATCTTGTCTTACAGTGATAAATTCCAAAACGAAATAAAATGTGCGGAAGCAGTGTACGACTTGAATCGAAACTTAGGAAGAATATATGCGAGAAATCTTCATATCTCAAAACTTCCTCACCAACTCCAAAGCATGTCTTATTTCATCCTCGTCTACTTGATCTTCATTTTTATCTGGGGAGAAATGTAAGGGGTGAGTGTTTGGGAAATACTCAACAAGTGGGGGCCGATCGATTACCACAAATACATATAAATATAATTTAAAACCCATATTGCAAACTGATTTTTCAAAACATAGTGTCTTATATCATATCAGAATCGGAATCAAAGTGAGAAACAGAGATTATTAGACAATTCAGAACAGAACGAATCAGAACAAACGAAAACACTGTTACTCATCTCATTTTCCATGGTCAAATTGTCCCCAATATGTTAGTCCTCTAAGGGGTGAGGCCGAAACACAGTTTTATACCAACTGATGGGGGCCGAAACACAGTTTTATACCCACTGATGAGGGCCGAAACACAGTTTTATACCCACTGGTGGGGGCCATATAAATTTACAATCGTCGTTCCATATCTCACTCGAATCATAACAGTGCACCACAGAATCAGATGTATCAAACAACACTTATCGGAATTTTTGAATGAACTCAGCAGAATCAAAGAACATCGGAAATAGAAGAACATATCGTACATCGATCGAGATTTTATAAAATGTATAATAGCATTTTCCGAAAATGATTTGACACACATAGACGCAAGTCATGAAATACTTATACAAAGTTTAAGTTACAAAGAAATACATAGCAAAAGCCCACTTACTTGATTCGTTTGGATTAAAACGCTAGAAGGACGTGCTTAAAGAACTTCGTTCGAACAAGGTTGCGGTAGAGCTTCGACTAGGTTGCTGCGAATGCTAAATTTTGAATTCTTGAGGTTATGGGGAAGGAGTTTGCTTCTTATATAGGCTTGAATAATCAACTATAAAGGTAAGCCCGTATCACTCCAAGAATGTCGCTGATTGCTTAATCAACGTGATGATTGCACTTTTCTCTCCCGAATGAACGTGGCCTCTTCTTGATTCAAGATACACACCCGAGATTCATGAGTGATTTTGGTTTTCCTTAAGTGCAAATGGAGAGTGATTTTGGTTACATGAATCTCTTCCAAGATTGATGTACCTACATATGGTGATAAATGGTCAATAATGAAGGGACAATGATTATTCAAATTTTCAAGATTATGATTGTATCGAACTAAAAATGTTGTACCAAGAAATGAGCTGAAATTTCCTATGACATATATAGATTTTCTCGCTGCACGATTTCGGGTCTTCACATTTGATGTTGAGCTGGAATCTACGAATGAACATGTATTTGATTTTAGCTCAACTGATTTCACACGATATGATCTTGTCACTGGACTTAATGATATGATAAATGAGTACCAAAGATTTTCTCTCTCATTCGCAAAAGTTAAAGCTAAGCAAACTGATCTGGTAGACAACAAAATAGAACCTGATCGGGAACATTCTGTGAAATGTTGAGTCTAAAAGCAGAGACTGCCAAGCTTAAAATTGAGAATGACAAGGTATAGGTGAAAACTAGAAGTTAAAATAAGAGAATATGAAGCTAACTGAACTATTTTTATCCTGGAATAAATCTCCAGTTTCTTGACTGAAATTCAAGAGTTCAAAATTTATTTGGAGACAAAACTTGTATTTTTTTAATAACAATGAAAGCATTTCTGAGTCTAGTACTCAACCGAAGCTAAACATGTGCAAAGGGAAGTACATTCAGTTTGTGAGATCTAGTTCGGTATATGAACACAATGAACTCATCCATCAAGTTGCAAAGCCTGTTGAAGATTTGAGTAAATGAAAAAAGTTTGGTGTTGGTTACGCGCTTGATATTTACAATGCTAATCCAAACATGAAGCCTAACCCACCCAGCTTAGCTAGGAATATCTCGATGAAAGGCACGCCTAACCGATACTTTAACAACGAGCATGTTCAGAAAAGATACATGCAGATCAATGAAGTTGGGGGGGGGGGGGGGGGGTGGGGTGCAAACTACATTTTTTATCTAATGTACACAGAAGACATCACACACATGAACATGCACAACTTCTTTGGAACATAACACATGGTCGGTTATTTAGACCGGTCCAATTTTGGGTTCCAAAAGGACTAATCCCATGTGGGCCCAAGTGGAAATGTGTACCAAGAGTTATTTTTCATTTCACTACAAGAAAAAAGATATACGACAACGATGACGGTTTTTCACTATTGTTGTAGCTACAATTTTGCGGCGGTTTTTCAAAACCGTTGTTGCCATAAAGTTTGTCGCTAATTTTAACGACGGTTTTTTTCACGATTTCCGTTGCTAATATTTTAAGTAAAATAAAAAAATTACTTTTAATAATTTAACAAATCTAAAAAAGTTATAATTTGACTATGCTAACAATATTCATGAACTTAACTAACACTTAAAATGTTACCAAAATTAAAGCGAAAAAATTTACCCTAAATCGAAACTAAAATCGTGTAAGAGAGAAAAATTTTAAGTGTTCTGAAGTGATAAAATCGTATAATAGAGAAAAATTTTAAGTGTCATGAAGTGGTGTGGAAGAAAATGGATCGGAAGCGCGGATAATAGACAATTTGCGAGGGTTTTAGCTTAAACCGTCGCTATTGCAAAACCATCGCATATTTTAAATTTGGAACAGTTTTGTTTACAACCGTTGCTATATTTAGCGACGGTTTTGCTGAAACCGTCGAAATTTGATGTTATGTTGTCTCTAATTTTTAAAATAGCGACGATTTATGCAAAACTACTCTACCTCGAGCTTCTTAGCCAAATATAAGGCTAATTGCATCATCGGCAGTGTTAGTTGTATTTTAGATATTCGGGTGGACATTCTTCTATTTATTTCTACAAAATATAACGAAGAGGTAATTTTTAAATAAAAAAAAAATTTTCTAACCTTCTCCAAATAACAAAGAGAACATAGTTTTATTATCATTTTCTCTCCATCATCTTGACTACTAGGCTACCCATTTTTTTCCTTGTGAGCCTCAATCCAAACTTTTGATCTTGTAATTGGTGTATCTGCGGGACTTTTTTCTTCCTTAAGAAAGAAACATATAGAATATATAAAAAAAATCATTAGAAAAGAAATTTAAAAGATGCATAACTTAAATAATAAAATGTTTTTTAAAAAAACTATTCATAGAATTTTATAAATAATAAAATTTACTACCACGTGGGCCAAACGAGCATAATCTCTCTGGCTCATTGTGTGATTGTGGTCTTGTTTTACCTCCATTTCTCTAAATTTTGCACTCTTTTCCCGAGAATCAAAATATATCACCAAAATATCAATCAAAGACATAAAAATTTAATCAAACATCCTATAAGAGTAGCTATGGGTGTGATAGGTTCCTCAGAATTCATATTGATTACTGGGGCTTTTGTTTTTCTCATACATCAAACCAATTGGATTATGTTGTCCACATTCATCAACTCTATTTTCCACTTTTCTCATCATGACTCCCATTTATCAAACTTCTAATTCTATTTAATAGCCACAAAAACACATAAGAGGCATCCAAAATGTCCATAACCATCAACAGACAATATATGTTACATAAAACTCTACATATATCAACAATATAACCTATCATGAAGAGAATATAATGACAAATTAAAAAATATTAAAATAGCACAATGTTGGATAAAAGAATAAGAAATTATAAGTTAAAAGCAAAAACACAAACTTATAAAAAAATAGGAAAAATTTAAATTATGATGCTACTTACTTGAATTGGTCCATAATAGTGAATAAAATACTTACTTGAAAGGCAGATGACAATGTCTTCTTTACAAAAACGTCCCACTAATTTTGGTCCATAAATTCGGGCTTTAAAAGACTAAATATCATGAACTCGTTTGGCAAATAATAACTTCTCGTACAAGTATCTGCGCTTGGACTTTCTATAGCGCCACAACTTACCTAACTTGAAATATTGTTTTCTTTTCCCACTCCTCGACAATAAAATGTAGCTATAAAATATGAAGCGTGAAAATATGTCTAAAGTTTGTTATAGAATTAGAAAACAACAATTCAGTGACAAACGATATTGTTGGTATGAGCTATAATAATATTAACAGTGCACATGGATGGGCGCGCCATAGATACTTCCATTGGCGTCATGCTTTTAATGTGCGCCATCAATGCTCTGCTGCATAATGTCTTTTTTGTTGTAGTGCCAATCCAATAATGTTTCATAGCAGCCCATCGAGTTGAATTTCAAAATTTGAATCTCAATTAACAACTAATTGAGCCACTATTAACAACCCCTAATAATCCTTAAAATCTGAAATTTGAATAGCACTTTGGTCAAGAATATAAAATTCAAATAATGTGTGTTTAAAGCCACTAAGACGATGATTATTGTAAGCTGAAAAACCCTTTAGAATTCCTCCTCATTCTAGCATATAAATATCATCTGAAAGCTGAAAGAAATCATACCAAACACAAAGCATTTCTCTCATTATTTTCGAGCTTCTCGATAACAACATATTTGAGCAAGAGTACCGTCAGTTCCGCGAAAATTATGTCCAAACTCGGGTAAGACGGTGCTGTGCATTGTCTAACTTTCAACAACATTATGAAGCAAGCATCAAAAGCCCTTCTGCGCATTCCCTTTCCAGTTTTCGAGCTCAAGTTTCAGTCAAATTGTTAAGGTTCAATATCATTTTGAAAGAAGCTCTACGACAGCCAAGTTCCATTCCATTTCGAAGCCTTTTTCCGGCAGCTGTTTTCGCAGCAAGAAGGCTGTATTATTCTGTCACAAATCGAGCAGATTCCCTCCTCAAAATCTCAATCAAAGTTCGATTACAACTTGAGCAAAACTTCGCCAAGTTTGAGAAGATTTTTTCCCAAGTTCGTAGCATTTCAATGAGGAGTATTTCTACACCATTTTCTTAGGATCTAATACCAGGTAAGTGGACTTATATATATATTTTAAAATAATGATGTTCTTGATTTTGAAAACTCGACTGTATACTACTCGTTTCATATCCTTTGATTTTGTATTTGTTTGTTCCCCATGATTCCTCTGTTATTCTATTAAATCTTGAAAATGTACTGTTAGGATTTGAATTAAAAGTGGTAAGGAAATTTTCGAAACATGATATAACTTTTATTGTAACGACCCATTACAGGCCCAGTGGACCGCCCATACGGCCCACTGCCCCGATCAACCCAAGGTTATCTCGATCTTGGGCTCCCTCAAAAGGGCCTTTTCCCTCACGAGCTTTCCATAGGTGTCGTACGGGTTCCTCATAGGATCTCCCCCTCTCTACCAAGGGGTTTCTTTCGCCTCCCCATGACTCGATCCCATGACCTATAGGATAAGTACATTGATATCAAGAGTCCTGATACCAATTGAGCTAGTATGCAATAGATTATAATAACTGATATATGGTTTTGCTTCTTAGAGGAATAACAATTATGGACTGATCAGTATATCATGAATAAAGAGATGAATAACATTTTTTTTGTATAAGTTTATGCTCATTTATGATACTTCTTGAAGCATTGTTTCGAATTCTGTTTTCATATCTTGACTCATGTCACGACACATTCAATGATGTGTTGTCACTATTGAACTCATATTATATTTATATTTTCATATTCATGTGTATGATTGGCCCTCACTTGGTTTAGTGTTTTTCCAAACACTCACCCCCTTGCTTCCTCTCTCATATAAGAATGGAAAGGAACTCGAAGAGAAAGATCATACTTAATATTTGGCTGATGAAAAAGGATACATTTAGAAGTGTTGGTATTATTTGATTTTTGTTGTGTCATGAAATAATATATTAATTTTTGTTTAAATTCTGTAATATAAAGCTTGTTGTTTTTAAATTTTATTTGAAAACAATGCCGATGTCACGCTCATGGTTCGGTGTCTTGGAATTTCGTAATTTTTAACCACAGCCCATGGTTCAGGGCATTATGGATAAAGGAGTTGAAAAGTATGGGCTTATTCAAAGGTTTAGTACAATTTGGGCAAAAAACTCTTAACAATGGGTTCTTAAAACCCCAATGATGTTAAATAAATTGTGGGCTTATCCAAGGTTTGGTGCAATTTCGGGAAAACAAAATTGCTCTTAAAGCCCATATGTGGCTGAAATGTAAACCGTATTCGATGCAGACAATCAAAACGTACTCAACTTTGCACACCAAGGTGAAAGATGGCAGAAGTCCAAAGCAGACTTGGAAGGCCTGGCCCTCCGCCGGGTAGGGGCCCTCCGACGCCTACTTCCCTCAAGCCTTCTGCCCCACGGTTCGAACCTGTGGATCGCGAGAAGGTCTCTTTCTGTCCTCCTATTTATTTTTTATGATATATTTATCTAGGGTTTTAGAGGTACTGTGGGAAAGTCTGGTGGTTAGAGAACGAGGTTGCGTTCTAGTTTGTGTATCCTTCCAATTTTGTGCTGTTTTTGGAAGCTCTGTTTAAGTTAGGATTGAGAGAAGGAAGGGTTCAGAAAAATATCAATGGTTTTTCACAAGGTTGTAAATGGCGGGAGGCGGTGGCGGGGCGGTCGGTGACCGCCTACCGCCTCGGCCGCCTAGGCGGTTGGATTTTTTAAAGTAATTTTTTATAGATAATCATGCAATATTATCATTTTTATGTAAAATGTGCCATTAAATAATGTTTAAGCACAAAATATAATATCATCTAGATAATGTGCAATTAATAAAGATTCATCATTATATTAATGTTATTATGCTAACGAAGTAATATTTTTTTTTTACCAAAAAACTAAGTTTAAATTTTCAAAGTTTCAATCAATTATCCATCATTAGAACAAGTAGTAGATTAAACATAACTAATCTTCTAAATCATCTACATATACACCATCTACTACCTCCATTATCCTTCCATCATCGGACTCAATCAACATTTTCTTCATTCTCCTCCTCCGATGTTTCTAAATATTCATTAAGTTCTCTAATGGGGATGTTCCTTGAACTCCTCTTTGGATGTAGCACTTCATCCGCTCCCGAGGCCTCCACTACCATTCTCAAAGTAAGACCTTTAAATAGTCCTAATATTTAAAATTAGTTGACTTTGACTTGGTTTTTAAAATTGTTGACTTAGTTTTAAAAATTGTTGACTAGGTTTTTAAAATTGTTGACTACTGCCTCGCCCGCCTGCTCGCCGCCTCGCCCGCCTCGACCGCCTGTTCGCCGCCTCGACCCGCCTACTCGCCGCCTCGACCCTCCTCGACCCGCCTCGCACCCCTCAACCCGCCTCAACCCGCCTCGACACCCGCCTCATGCATAGGCGGTGCGGTCGAGGGCCGCCTACCGCCTAGGCACCGCCTAGGCGGCCGCCTCGACCGCCATTTAGAACACTGGTTTTTCACATAATGCTAAACGTACTTATAATGTTGTTCTATATGAATCAATTAACTGAAAATTGAATATTTGATCATTAAGAGTTTAGCAAGAAAATGAATAGGGGTGAGATGGTTATTCTTGCATTATGGCTTTATTTTTCATTAGTAATCTTGGCCTTTTTGTCCAGGAAAAATCCGAATGTTTAGATTTGTTGGCGTGTTTGATAACTATTTTAATTGTTATTACTTGAAATTGTGTGATACTTTTTCTTGAGAAGTAATCAGTGTTATTTAGCCAGAGGGGACATAAAATTTACTTTTGCGTGGCATTATCGCTTTAATTTAATTGAATTTTTGGTTGTCTTGTGTATGTACAGACTTGTCCGTTGTTGCTTCGTGTTTTCACCAAGGTATACTCACCATTCGTAAACAAGAGTAACTCAATTTATATGAAACAGAATTTCCTATACCCTATGGTTTTATTTCTTTTGAACAATTTTCAGGTTGGAGACCATCATACTGATGGAGATTTTGCTGTGAGAGGCAAGGAACCAAAGGATGAGGTTTAGATTTATACATGGATGGATGCAACTTTGCGTGAATTAACTGATCTGGTTAGGGATCTGAGATTTTTCGCCGAAGTTACTTTTGGTTTCCCTTTCAGCGTCTCAAAGTTTTATGTGTGTTCTTGCACATCGAAATACTTTTTTAAAAAAAAAGTTTTTGATGCATGTTAGTGTTTCTGCATTTGTTTTCTTTGTTTGCCATGTGTGGTGTAGAATAAAAATTGTTGATCTCCTCTAGTTTCAGTTTATTTTAATATGAAAGCTTGCTTATATAGATAAGTTGCCGAAAAAGTTTTTATCGCTTTTAAATGTATAAGTTCTTTTGGTAGCATCTTTGGATTCTAATTTATTTTATTTATTAGCATGATAAATATCGACTAGCCCTTCCGTCACTAACTATTTTTCTAAACAAGCTTTAGTCTACATTTTCAAAGTTGTTCGATACGTTATCCTTATGTTGGTTGTATTCTTGTTTGATAAATTTGGAAGTCGTGGTGGTTGCTGGGATGTGAATTCTTGATTGTAGTTGCATAATTCTTCTCATTCAGAGAGGTTTTCAGTGGCCGTGTCAAACTGACTGGCAGTGTTGGAGTGCAGTTTTTTGCTTTGTTTTGTGCTATACATCAGTTGGATTTGCAGGCAAAAGCTAGTAGTGTTTACTTTCAAAAATAAAAAATAAAAAAACTCAAGTAGCACCTTTGGTTTTCTTTTTTTTGATTTTTGTATCCCATTTTTTGGGAAAAAAAAACTCTTTCAATGTATTTTAGTTTGTAGTTAACGATCTTGTTTGCTTTTCAGGTGAAAGAAGTAGCTCCGGAAGCAAGAAGAAGAGATGCTATTCTGTCTTTTGCTTTTGTCTATCCTGATAAATGTGGCCGTTTTGTGGTTAGAGAGGTTAATTTTTCCATGTGCCTAGTTCGCAGACTTTATCATTTTCCCACTATTTTGTTTTCAATTTTGCATATTGACATCTTCAATCTCAATTCTATCGTCCTGTTAGTTATCATGGAATCTTCATCTCCCCATACTGATTGTTCATCATGGTTGTAAGATGGCTAAACTTGAATATGTAAACCCATTGAAATATCAATTCACCACGTGTTTTTATTTGATAAATTTTACAATGTTTTTAATTAGAAGCATAAAAGTTTGTCAATCTGTGTTTCTTTTCAATTTTTGAAGGTAGGAAGAACCTTTTCTTATCCTAATGGAAGACGGCCCGACAGTGGAAGCAAAGCCTTCGGTGATCTCAGTTTCCAGGTAAATAGTCGTTTCCTTGTGCAGCGACATAACAATGGGGTTTTCACAAATTGATTTTGACTTGTTGCATACCAATGCAGATAGGTGATTACGTGGATGTCGCGATTTTGACCCAGTAATATGTGCCAGGTTTCTTTGCTCAAACATTTAAATGTATTCTGTGGCTCGCATTTGATGAGACTTTCTCATTGAAAAAAGATAGATCTGTAGGTGTGATGTAACTGTAATCCTTTGCCTACTGGGTTTACCTCCTTTTAACCAATGTTTGGTACTTTGATAGGGAAAAAAAAGTACTGCTCATTTATGCTATTGAGAGTTGGGAACATATTTTTTGGGGTTGCCTTGCCGTCTAGACTTTCGGCTGACTCCTAAATTAGACAATTAATGTCATATAAGTATGTGTTTGGGGCCGTAGCTTTTAGCCAACATGAATGTTCTACTCCATTGGACTTCTAGCATGTAAGTTGCTGTGCTTTGAGTTTGAGTTATTAATTGGAGGGCCTAGTTTTTAGTAGGTCGGGTCGTTCAAAAATTAAACCGAACCCGAACGGAGCCGAACTGAAAATCAAATTAAATCGTATGGTTTAGATGATTTTTCAGGTAATCACAGTTTAGATTGTTTTTAAAATCAATAAATTCGTAAAATTTAATTTGATTTAAGTTTTGGTAAAAGATAAATCAAATCGATCGGATCCAAATCAATTAAATTAATGTAAAAACCGCAGGATAAATTTTGTTAATTTAATATGATTTTTCTCGTATATATGTATTTTATTGTTAGTTTGTATATATTATTGATGATCTATATTGAAAATTTATTTATTGCAAATCTTAATATAAATAAATATAAATATAAACTTAAAAGTTTATATTATTTTAAAAATTATAAAATTTTATAACTTACACAAGTACTTAAATATATGATTTAGCGGTGTTCGATTTTGTTTTATTTTGTTCAACCTCGAATCGATGTATGAAATATGTAATTCGAACTGTTTAAGTTTACTTCCTATAATGAATCGGGTAATACGGTTCAGTTTGATGAATAGAATAAGATGCGATTAAAAAAAAATCTTAAATTCAATAAAAATGCAATATTTTTCATCAAAATGCACCATTTCTGCTACTAGACTTTAGTAGCAGAAAACTTTGAAATAGGCAAGACTAAAGAATATATATTTTTGTTGTCCGAACTTCAAATCACCGTAAAGCTACTGGGTTTAAGGGAAAATCAAACACAATCTAAAATGGGTAATTAAATATAACATAATATCAAATAACATCGACAAAACAAACATTAATGTAAGAACTTCGAGAATTCGTGCAACAAATGGATGGTTGTGCGCAGGGTTAATGGTAAAATCTATTAAAACTGAAAAATTAGGGACTAAACTATAGTTTAACCAAAACTGTGGTCGGTACGATTATTTCAATTTTTATTCACAAAAACTGAATCGAAATACAGACATTTTCAAAATATACCAAAATTGAACTGAAAAAACGATCCATAAAAACTAAATTTTTATTTCACTCATATATTCGATTATATCCAAATAATGAACAATTCTAATATGATTTTTACTTTTAATCATTCTAGTTCACGATCAAATAATTTTTTTATTCAACTTTTATCAAGTGTCAATAAATGTTTTTCCCTCCTATATCTCATTATTAATTCACTAAAATTAGTCACCAAATCAAACCAAAACAAACCAAACCTAATTATGGCCAAGTTAGGAGTTTATGCAACTCCCTCAGCCCAATTGATTGACACGTGTACCATTATCTCTATTGTTAATTATTTATTCTTTTTCCTTGTTCTTTTAATTTAGCTTGAAATATTATTTATGAGTAGGTTTTTGTGAAACCGTCTCACGAATCTATATCTGTGAGACGAGTCAACACTCCCGATATTCACAATAAAAAGTAATACTCTTAGCATAAAAAGTAATATTTTTTCATGAATGACCCAAATAAGAGACCATCTCTCAAAATACGATCCATGAGACCGTCTCACACAAGTTTTTGTCATTATTCATTAGGTCATCTCAATCACAAAATCTATTTTTGTGTAATTTTTTTTTACTAAAATGGTGCGATTTTTCTGCACCAAATGCAACATCAATCTCTACCCAATTTACTTCAAATTTTTCACTAAAAGAATATTCTCAAAATATTTCTTTTATTTAATATATTAATTATTATATTTTATATTTAATATATTTTTAATTATGACTAATGTATTATTATTAATAAATTTAAATAATAATATTTAATTTTATAATTAAATTATATAATATAAAATAAATTATATATAATATGAATTAATATACGAAAATTATTTAAATTGAAAAATATGAATACAAATTTAAACATAATACATATACAACTTCAAATATTTGATTATTGATTATCTAGTTTGTTTATCTTCTAAATGTATTTTCCTTTCGATTATTGTCTTCATATTTGCATTTATATTTTAATTATGTCTTTCAAGTTTATTTCAATTATCTTTTTCAATTTATTTATAAATTATATTGTTATATTAATTTTTTGCATTTCTATTAAATTATATTAATTAAAAATCATTAAATCAAATTAATTCTTAATTATTAATAATTAACATAAATAAATAAATATTTTAAAAATCAACAATTAATATTTTTTAATTTTTATGATTAAATATCTAATTATTAAAATAATAAAATAAATATTATACTATCATTTAAATAATATTTATAATTTTAAATACAAATATTTATAATAAATATAAATAAAAAAATTTTAAATTTTTTTTTTATTTAAAAAAAGACCTCTGCACCAAATTTGACACAGAAGAATGGGGCTAAGATTCGCTGCATCAAAATGGTGTAGACAGCCTTGGAGATTTTCTTATTCTCTTTTTGGTTGATTTGGCCCAAGATTGTAAACGAGCTGACTCAATTCTCAAGCTTTTTGAGTCGGTTCAAAATTTTTTTTATTCGTATTCGAGTTTATTGAATTTGAGCTGAACTCAAATATGTTCGAACTTTTTCGAGCTGAAGTCGAACTCAAATTATTCTGTTCAATAAATTGCGAGCTGCTCGCGAACTTTAATATTTTATTAGTATAATATAATCATATATTAAATAAATATATTTCGAGACATTCAAATATTTATTTTCACGAAATAATTCAAATAGTTCGCAAACATCTTCGAATATTTCAAATCGAATTCGAGCTTTAATTCAAACCAAATTCGAGTCAAAAGTTTTAAAATTTTCAAATTTCGAATCGAACTCGAATTTGAATAAAACTAATTCGAACCGAATTTGAGCTTTCAAATTTTAGACATATTCAACTCGATTTGATTCATTTACATATATTTACATACATATATATATATATATATATATATATATATATATATATATATATATATATATATATATATATATATATATATATATATATATATACAGAGACGGATTTACGATAGGGCTATACTAGGCTGCAGCCCAGCCCAATTTTTTTTATTTAGCGACGGTTTTAGCGACGGTTTTTTTATAACCGTCGCTACTGTTGCGACGGTGTTAGTACACCGTCGCCGATTGGATCGGCGACAGTTTTATCAAAAGCCGTCGCAAATATTAGCGACGGTTATTGCTAAAATCGTCGCTAAATTATTAAAAAATAAAAAAAAAGGTGGATCGGTGGTTTTAATTAGCGACGGTTTATTCAATAGAACATCATTACCACTTTGATGTTTTTAATGCAGCAATAGATTTTATTTTGATGGAGTTAAATACTCGGTTCAATGAGTCATCGGTGAAACTTCTTTCTCTTAGTATAGCTTTAGATCCTAAAAATTCATTTGACTCATTTAACAGTGATGATATTTGCAAGCTTGCGAAGAAGTTTTATCCTGGAGATTTCACAGATCAAGAAATTGTTGTTTTGAAGTATGCATTGATACATTTATAAACTCGATGTGATGCAGAATTTAAAGGTTTCTACACTTGTTGAGTTGTGTCAGCAATTGACCGAGAGTGGACGGTCAAGTGTTTATGTTATGTTGACTAGATTGATTCATCTTGTTTTGACATTATCTGTGTCTACTGCCACTATTGAACGGGCTTTTTCAGCAATGAAGCATGTGAAGACGGCACTTCGCAATAAAATGGAGGATGACTTTCTTGCCGATTGTTTGACACTCTATATTGAACGAGATTTAGCTAAACATATTGATGTAAATTCTATTATTGATGAATTTTATGTTTTAAAATCACGTAATGCACAACTTCGATGAACGATATAATGTACTTTTTTTTTAATAATATATAATTTATCATATTGAGTTCAAGCCCACCCCAACTCTTATTCCTGGATCCGTCCCTGTATATATATATATATATATATATATATATATATATATATACGAAAAGCTTTCTCTTTATTTTTGAAAATCTTTCTTCCAAAATGAAGGTGAAAATAAACCGTGTTCTCTAGCGCGATACAGCGTGAGTAAAAAACTTTGTTTCAGACAAAATCATGAAAAAAGATCAGCAATTTGGTTGATTATATCACACACAAAAAAAGTGTAAAACAGTCCAATTTTTTAATAAAATTTTATTAAAATTTAAAATTTAAATTTTATTTTAAATAATAGAATTTAATAATACAAAAATTTCAAACAAAAAAGTAAAGTGAAATTAATTTTTTAATTAAGCACTAGTACATAAATATTAATGGTCAAAGGGGAAAAAAAACATCTAGCATTAATGATTAGGAAAAAAGAATAAAAAAATAATAAGTACGAAGTAGAAATAATAATACATGTTTCTAGCAACCATAAATGTTGTACTGCATTTCATATTTAACATATGGTTGAATCATTTATGAATGCATCTTAAATATATGTCTCTCTAATGATTGTCGAATCTTGGACGAATTTGACCTTTTTTGATAGAATCATCTTCTTTGTCAAGGAACTGGGAATACTTTGTACTCTTTGCATAATACTACATTGTATGTTTGATCAATTAAGTTTTGATGAATTAACAAAACTATTGATTTAAAGAGAATTTTTTTATAGATCTTAATCGAACTGATTCATGAGAGAAACTGAAGAATCATGAGTAATTTATTTCCCGATCATAATCATAACTGATATTCTAAGCCTAACGATCTCAAGGCGCAACTGTGGAAAAATAACTGGTCAAGGCCCACTGATTCAAGAATCACTGACCAATTCATCTTACTAAACCATGCATACTTTTTTGCAGATATTCTCTGAATATTCCGGAGCATTATTTTGAAGATCATATCACAAACAACTGACATTTCAGATAAAATCTTCATAACAACTTTTTAGTCTATTAAAATTTCAGAATCCATTCGCACTATCGAATAGTAATATTTGTCAGAAAGGACGATGACTTGACACAACGACCTATCTGTTTTGAAATGACGATCAAATTCAAAGGACGACCATTAGAATTGAATCCTAAAAATAGATAGGTTGGATGGACCTTCAATCTCTCCTACAATTCTTAATTACGCGCACATTATTATGAGTATCAAGTTTTTGAAAAGCTAATTGATCGAACTATTTTTTTAGCAAATGCTTAATTTATTCTATATAATCATTGAGGATCAATTTGTGCTATCGTATTTCCTTGAGAAATATTTGTAATTGATAGTAAGAGTCTTATATTCATTTTGTTTAAATTGTGAGATTTTTAAGAGTTTCAGTACGTTAGAGATAAGTCCTGCTGAAGTGGGTTGTTAAAAATTGTTTGTAATTACCAAAATCTTAGTGGAATCCTTCCGAGTGATTTATAGAGAATGTTGATAACCTAACTATTTTACTTTCTACAGTTTCAGTTTATTATCCTGACTATCATTTAACTTAACCATTTTTGGTGTTCAAATCGTTTTAGCAAGCCTTTTTCCACGCAATACACAACTACTGTTTATATATAAACAATTCACGAGAATCACAATTTAGTGTTGGTAACCCAACAAAATTAATTTGCAAATTTATTGAGATTGTTTATTCACCCATCTCTAAAGCAATCACCTAATTCTAACAATTGGTATCAGAACGAGTTATTTCTTATCTCTTAACAATATACATAAAATAGCCTTCTTCATTAAATTCCGATGTTTTTCAAAAAATATTTTGACGATTGAAAGATAAGGATGCATGCTCATTAAATTGTACAAGATGATGACATGTGGTATGTAATAACAGGCGAACTGATGAAAATCTTGAAAGCCAGCATAGTGATTTCCATTACAGATGGTGCACTACAGATGACCGAGAAGCCACGAATGGAATATACAGGTGAACACAAGAAAAAAAACAAATTTGGATAATTTTTTTAAGGACATCTATATAAGAAGCTTGATAAAAAAACATTTAGTAAAATAAAGATGTGCTTTACTGCCAAAGATATCTGGGATAACTAATCCAACTATGAGAGGCAATGACCAAGCTAAAGTAAACAAATTATTTGTTGCAATACTGAAGTTTGACATCATTAAAATAAAGGTCGTTGACTCTATATCAGACTTTGATGAGAGATTTAGCAACATCAGAATCAAAATAGCTGCTCTGGGAAAATAGTATGGCAATCGAGAGATAGCCTTGAAAGTAATGGGTGCACTTTCAAGCAGGGACGGATCCAGGAATAAGAGTTGGGGTGGGCTTGAACTCAATATGATAAATTATATATTATTAAAAAAAAATACATTATATCGTTCAACGAAGTTGTGCCTTACGGGATTTTAAAACATAAAATTCATCAATAATAGAATTTACATCAATATGTTTAGCTAAATCTCGTTCAATATAGAGTGTCAAACAATCGGCAAGAAAGTCATCCTCCATTTTATTGCGAAGTGCCATCTTCACATGCTTCATTGCTGAAAAAGCCCGTTCAATAGTGGCAGTAGACACAGATAATGTCAAAACAAGATGAATCAATCTAGTCAACATAACATAAACATTTGACCGTCCACTCTCGGTCAATTGCTGACACAACTCAACAAGTGTAGAAACCTTTAAATTCTGCATCACATCGAGTTTATAAATGTATCAATGCATACTTCAAAACAACAATTTCTTGATCTGTGAAATCTCCAGGATAAAACTTCTTCGCAAGCTTGCAAATATCATCACTGTTAAATGAGTCAAATGAATTTTTAGGATCTAAAGCTATACTAAGAGAAAGAAGTTTCACCGATGACTCATTGAACCGAGTATTTAACTCCATCAAAATGAAATCTATTGCTGCATTAAAAACATCAAAGTGGTAATGATGTTCTATTGAATAAACCGTCGCTAATTAAAACCACCGATCCATCTTTTTTTATTTTTTAATAATTTAGCGACGGTTTTAGCAATAACCGTCGCGAATATTTGCGACGGCTTTTGATAAAACCGTCGTCGATCCACATCGGCGACGGTTTACTACAACCGTCGCAAAAGTAGCGACGGTTATCAAAAAACCGTCGCTAAAACCGTCGCTAAATAAAAAAAATTGGGCTGGGCTACAGCCCAGTATAGCCCTAGCGTCGATCCGTCTCTGCTTTCAAGAGAATGGAATGTCAAAACGATCACAATGAGATAATTCAAAGATCTAAACATGTTTTAATTAAATGATCTGGTCACATATCTCAAAGCCTATGGATTTGAAGTGGAATAAATAACAGATGGTGAATCTACCTCCAAACTGACCAAGGCATGTGCTACATCTACAAAATAATAAGTAGTGAAAGAGAAGTCAACCGAGCAGTTGATTAATGATGCTATATAATTAATCATGAAGAAATTTGGCAAGTTTCTGATGAAGTACCAAGTCAATTTTCAAAGTTTTAGCCGAATGACTCATTATAAGAGATAGTATACCGATGAATGAAACACATGTTTTATTTGTGAAAAAGTTGGCCACTTCATAGCCGACTATCCCAAATCTAATAAAGATGAAAGAAAGAAAACTGATAAGGATAAAAGATCTCAAGATAAGAATAAGAGAGACAAGGATGATAAGAAGTATTTCAAGAAGGAAAAAATCAGAAGGTCCAGGTGGCTAAGGAAAGTAAGGCCAAGTGAGTGGATTCTAACTCTGATTCATACAAGAAAGTGTTCCAGTAACAGTAGAGATTAATAAGAGGTGCAGTGCCTCGTGGCAGATGCCAAGCTGGAATCGATCAATGAAGATGAATATGATTTTAGCTCAAATGATTTTACACGAGATGACCTCTTCACTGAACTTCATTACATGGTTAATGAGTATAAGAGATTGTCTCAATCATTTGAGGAAGTCAAGGTTAAGCAATCAACATTACCTAAAAAAAGATGTTGGGCCTCACTATGAACAGTCTAATGAAGTGTCAAGTCTAAGGAAAAAGTTGCAAAGCTAAGGAATGAGAATGAGAGATTACAAGTTAAGTATCAGCACTTGATTTATGAGAACAAGAATTTATCCGAGCTTATCAAAATTCAGAACAAGTCGTCAATCAGCATCGAGAAAATGTAGGAGCTACAAAAGTCATCAGGATACATGATAGGTATCGGATTCAGTAGCAATGAAAGAATTTCTGAGACTAATGCTAAACTGAACATGTGTAAAGGGAAATTTATTCACTTTGTTAAGTCCAGTGCGATATATGAACATCCGACTTCTAAAGTTGAAAATCATGTGGAACAAATGAACGAAGTTCAAAAACTTGATATAGTGTATACACCAGAGATTTCCAATGCCAAGCCCAATTGGCCGGGTCATAGATTCAGTTTGGTAAGGCCCAAACCTATGAAGGGTAAGCCCTACTGATACCATATCATTAAGCCTGTTTAAAAGAGACATAGGCAAGCCATGATGCCAGTAAGGCGAGATAACATTTTTTTTTTCAAGTATACACAGAGAATCGCACACATGTTTTTGCACAACTCTTTCAGAACAAACATGATGTCTGGCCAGTTAGTGATCCAAGCGTGGGTTCCTAAGGGACTAATCCCATTTGGACCCAAATAAGATTAGGTACCAGTTGATTTTCTCTGTGCTTGTATGCACAGAAGTAAGAAGGGCTGAAATTTTTATATGGCACTTGGATAGTGGCTGTTCGAGACACACGACTGGTCAATCCCAACTGTTAACTGATATAATCAAATGCAAAGGAACTAAGATCACTTTCAGTGACAATTCAAAGGGTAAAACCGTGGGTAAATGTAAGATTATCCACGTAAATGTTGTTATTAATGATGTACTACTTGTTGAGAATTTATATATGACTTGATCAACATCAGTCAACTTTGTGTTAATGATTATTTAGTTGAATTTAATAAGGGTAAATGCTTGATTAAAGATGTTGTAGCTGCTGACAAAAATTAGAAATGGTAATGCATATAAACTTGATTGGAATAGTAATCATCGAGTCTCGTCACCCTGTTTCGTAGGAGTAAATCATGATAAACAATTATTATGACATAAGCACTTGAATCATCTTAATTCAGATCAATTAATAATTTGTGTAAATTTAATCTAGATGATGGATTGCTTAGTATAGAATTTGTCAGAATCATGTACGTTCAACATATACATTACGCAAACATGTCAGATCTAGTTTAAAAAAAATAAAAGTAGGAGACTAACATCTAGATTCTTAGAACTATTGCTTATGGATTTTTTTTGGACCTATAATTGTAATGATCTTAGGGGGAATGAAATATAATCTTGTTATTGCTGATGATTTTTATAGATTTAATTGGTTTATATTCTTAAATAGTAAATTTCATATATGTACCAACCTGATCAAATTTCTTAGATGTGTTCAAAATGAAAAATCGGTTTTAGTAATCAAGATCAGAAGTGATCATGGTACTAAATTCATTAAAAAAATCTCTTGATCAATATCAGAACAGAGAATTCAATATGACTATTCCACATCAAGGACATCTCAGCAAAATAGAATTTCTGAATGAAGAAACATAACCTTGAAGGAAACTGCTTAGACAATGCTTGGTGATTCTGATGTCTCTCAAAGATTTTGGGTAGAAACAATCAATACTGCATGTACACAGAATATAATGACGATTAACAAGAAGGCTGGTAAAAATCCATATGAAATATGGAATGAGAGTAAGCCTAACCTTTCTTATTTTCATGTATTTCAGTGTAAATGCTATATTCATAATAATGGTAAAAATCATTTGTGTGGTTTTGTTGCCAAGTATCATGTAGGTATATTTCTTTATTATTATTTTGTTAGTTATTTTTTTTTGTGTTTATAAAATACTATAAATGTTGCGGAAAAACTGTTCATGTCATATTTGATGAAATCGAACTAATTGAAGATCAAACTAATCTTACTTATTTGATTAATCAGATGAGAGATATTGATTTGGAAGATGACAACGAAGATGAGATCAATATGAACAAAAGAAATAATCAGTCACTTGAAACAAAAATGTCAGATCAATTAGCTATACAAGTTAATGAGGAACAACAGAACTACCTTGATGCAAACCAGAATGATCTAAACCAAACTGATGTGAACCAGACTCTTGATATCCAAGCTGATGAGAACCAAGATGATGGGAACCCGACTGAAGAGAGCCAAATTGATCCTACTCCGAACATTGATAACAACATTTCTCTTGGACCATGATACAAATTGAGTAAGACTCATCCACCCTCACTAGTGATCGGTAACCCTTCGGAACCCTTCAAAACTAGACAACAAATTCTTAATGATTTTTTGCATTCTTCTTTTATTTTCCAATTAGGACCTAGTAATATAGATGAAGATATCTTAGATATCAGTTGGATAGAATCTATGTATGAAGAATTAAATCAGTTCGATAGAATTAAAGTATGACACTTATTTTCTTGGCCCACTCATCAGTCAGTCATAGGAACTTGGTGGGTTTATAGAAATAAAAATCAAAGATAGAATTGTAATTAGGAATAAAGAAATACTAGCTGCACAAGGATTTAGGTAAGAAGAAGACATACATTTTGATGAAAACTTTACACAAGTAGCTAGGCTAGAAACAATTAGAATTTTTCTTGCTTATACTACTTATAAAATTTTTGAAGTGTTTCAGATGGATGTAAAAAGTTCTTTCCTGAATTTTCTACTTCAAAAAGAAGTTTATGTATAACAAACTCCATGCTTTATCAATCATACCTTACCTGAGATCATACCTTACCTGATTATGTGTTTTAATTAAATAAAGCTTTATATGGATTAAAATAAATGCCATGAGTGATTTGACACTTTATCACAATTCTTGGTTTATCACAAGAAAATAAGAACTTAAAGGATTTACGAATTTTAGCATTTAAATGCTAAATTTAATTTATCGAGTGAAATAAGAGTATGTTAAACATTTTAATTAGCAAAATTCTAAAATAAGGAATTTAAATACTTCCACTCAAAATAAAATATTTTAATAATTATTTTATGATTTAATTAATTAAATTACGTGGTATTTAATTATGAGTAGAATTTAGAAATTTTAGGACTCTTAATTTTAAAAGTTGGAGGGCTTAATTAGTAATTTAAAAAATTTATTAATTAACGTAAACACCTAATAATATTCTAAGAAATATATAAAAGAGTCCTAGCTCTAATCCCAACACAACTCACGCCACTGACATACAAACACACAATCACACATTATTCTCACACACTAGTTGTCTGAGAATTTCAATGTTTAGGACTTGGAATTTTTTCAATTTTCTTCCATCAGCAAGCTTAGCCCATCATCATCTAAAATTCTTGATAAATTTATCCAATTTTCAAGTCATTTAACGCATCAAACTATCTCCATTCGGCATAAGTTCTTCTCCATGTTCGTTTGTCGATATATCGTGCATTTTAATACAAAGGCATATATAAATCTTTCTTTTTTCGCATCAATCATGTTATATACTATATTTCAATATAAAATATGCATTAAAATACATTGGTTTGATTATATGTATGCTAGAACATTATTAAAATTCGTTTCGATACGAAATACGCATGAACTTCTGCGTTTTCTTCGAGTTTTGATTTGTAGAACCCGTAAATTAGACTGCGTATAAGCCATGCATAATTCTAGGATTTAAAATTAAAATGATTTTTATTGTATGAGCATTTAAATTCTTTTCTTTAAATTTATTTATTTTACACAGTAGTTTGATTGTTATCTTTTCAGTTAAATAAGTGAGGCCGGACTGGAGATGGAGTATTGAGATAAGTTAATAAAGATTCATTTAAGAAGTTGTAATTTAGCATGTTTATTTCATTAATTTATGTTTAATTATTTTTATGCATTTTATGCATAATTCATGCATTGTAGAATTTAATTCATGAAGTTTTAAAAGTTCACGCATTAAGATTTCTAGGTGCATTTCACGTTCGAACGAGGATCGGAGACCGGAGAATTTTCAGAAAAATTATTTTTATCACACGATCTATTTTTATAAATTAAGATAAAATTTTTTTAAGCGTACTTTTCAAAAATGAGAATTTTTGGATATTTTTACCCGCATGATTTTAATTTTTAAACGGTACGCTAATTTTATCGCATCGGGGGACTTTTTAATGGTTCGGCTATTATTTTCAAAATCTTTCCAACTCGAAATATTTTTCGGGAGTGAGTTTAGACTTAATGGGCCTATTTTTATCTTGTTGGGCTTAGAATCATTTTTAAACTTTTAATTATCAAAATTAGGCCCATTAGTTGGTTGTTAGCTATTTAAATATTGCCTAATTATCATCTAAACCTAAACCTAATTATTTTGCATAGCCGACACCCCCATTCAGAACCTCTCACCCTCGGTTTCAGACCTAGCAGCCGAAAGCTTAAGTTGTTGGTTTGTTTTGCAAAGAAAACTTCACCCGGGTCTCCCTCGCATCGTTCTTGCTATTCAAACATCTAAGGCACGCTTTATTCCATTTTTCTATATCACACACGGGTTACATACTGATGTTTTCATTCGTGCATAAGGAACCGCGATCTAAGAAATTCTATGAAAGACCCTTTTCGGTTTTTGTACATGTATGCATTCTTTAATGTTAATTCACGATTCTATGATTTCTTGTGCAATGGGCTGCGATTTCAGTGTTGGTAAGGGACTGATGTTAGTGTCAAGATGTGGTTTGAGGAGTGAAATTCATCGTCGATGCTGTAGGGTGAGGGATCGAAGGGCTGTTGCATTGTGGGGCTCGGATGGGGCTGTGTTCGGATAAGGGGTGGAACGGGCGGTGTGTTGGTTGAACCAGGGCATGGACAAGACCCTGTGGGTCTGAGTCACGGCCCTGAGGAGTCCAGCCACCGCTGGAACCACCTGAAGAGACGTCCGCATGCAAGAAAGAGGGGAGGCTCGAGTAGAGTGGTTTGAGGGATTTGCGTTGAGGCTGTCGTGTAGTCTTGCATGGAAGTGTAGGCGTGAGTTATTTAGTCCAGGTGAGCTTAGAGTTGCCGAGATTTGATTGGTTGAGGGATGTTTTCGGTGGAGAAGGGCCATCACAAAGATTTAAAGGGGTGAATGATGGTGTACGTGTCCTGTTGGGGGAGGTGGCCAAGATGCTTAATTTAGAAAATAGGTGGTGGCCTAAAGACTTTGGGCTTAAGGACATAATTTAAGTAGTAAATGTTTTAGGATGAGTTGTTTAAGTTATGGTGCAAGTTCGGAAAAATTTGGGTAAAGTTTCGAGTCGATTCGGAAAAAAAAAAAAAAACGGGACATCGGTCTAAGTTTAAAACGAATTAGATAAGCTGCGATTTTGGCTTGAGATTACGTCTAGGAATATTTTTAAAAATATTTTGGATTATTTTAATGAGTCTGGTAAGCTTCGGGTCAATTTTAGAGGTCCAGGGTTGAAACGATAATTTTTGGGTTTCCAAGGGCAAAATGGTCATTTTGCACCCGGGGTGAGATTTTAGTCCTAGCATCGCCCTGAGCACAAATCATGATATTTTTAAATGTTCATGCATCACGTTTACGATTTTTACACTATTATAATAATTATCATGCATGTTTGGTTTAAAGGAATTAAGAGAGAGAAAAAGTAAGAAAGTGAAGAACACTCCGTCTCCGCCGCGCCGCGTCGTTATTTCGTTTGTTTTCTGTCACGACCGGACCGGTAACTGGCGACCGGATTTAATCAAGATAGTAAAGTGACCACAAGCAATATCGCATAAATCTCAAAATGAATATTTTTGCACGTAATATAATTAGATAACATCATTAAATAGGAACAATTTCGATCTTCTTGCATTAAAATCATGTACTTGCGATATTTAAAAATACCTATATGACTTGATTGAAGAGTGAAAGAAGATATAAACATGCCTTGGTTTGTTTTGACAGAAAACAAACGAAATAACGACGCGGCGCGGCGGAGACGGAGTGCTCTTCAATTTCTCACTTAATTCCTTTAAATTAAGCATGCACCATAGTTATTATAATAGCGTAAAAATCGTAAACGTGATGCATGGACATTTAAAAATATTATGATTTGTGCTCAGGGCGCTGCTAGGACCAAAATCTCGTCTCGTGTGCAAAATGACCATTTTGCCCCTGAAAACCAAAAAACATTATCGTTTCACCCCTGGACCTCTAAAATTTACCCGAAGCTTACCAAACTCCTTAAAATATTCCAAAAACATTAATAAAAGCATCGCTAGACATAAATTAGAGCCCAAAACAAAACTTAATCGATTTGTTTTAAAACTTGGACCGGGGTCCCGATTTTAACCCGAATCGAATCAAAACTTACCCGAATTTTTCCTTAACTTTTTATCATATTTTAAAAACATTATAATGATTCTAAAATCTTATCCCCATGCCATTAAACCTACGGCTGATGGTCCAACAAGTGAAAAAAATCTCGGCCACTCCCACTTGCAATATCATTCATCCTATACATGGCTCCACCCTATGTCATTATCTCAATACAACACATGTCCCCCATTTCCTCACCGTCGGTCCTCTCTAAACCCACCACATGGACCTAGCTTTATTACACACCATTAGGCACTTAATGACTCCATCTAAACTACCGAAACCAAAACAAAACCGCAGCTTAACCCAAAACCACTCAAAACGCGGCTCCTCTCCTAAGTCCGCTCGATCAAGTGCAGGGACGGTCCCAGCAGGGATCGAGCCACCATCAGCTTTTACTCGGGCCCTTCACAGCCTGGCTCAAGCCTCGGTATGCCCTTGCACCGCTGGTCCCAACCCATCACGCGATCTCCTTCACCCAGTGCCATGACTTCAAGGATTACGCTCCTCTCTCGCCCAACTCACCGCACCCCGATCTAGCTTGCAAGCCCTCCTACTCTCGGTGTAACAGCCCTTCCACACCACACGCAGCAGCCCCCTTGCAATAGTTTAAACAAAGCGTGAGTGGGATGAGAAAACATGCACGAATTTGAACAAACATGAGACATCTTCACGCTACTGGATTGGATCGAGAGATATCATACACAAATGCATACACAACAGTAATATTGAACATGAATGATGCCAAAACAGAGATACGAGGCGTGCCTTAAGATGTAAAGACTCGAGGAGAATAAGGAGAAGAGCGCCGGGAGATGTTTTCTTTGCAAACACAAGCCAACAACCTATGCTTTCAGCTGCTGGTGAAGAAACCGAGGGGAGGATGTTTGAGGGAGGGGTGTGTCGGCTGCTTAGAATATTAGGTTTAGGGTATTTGGAGTTTAAGTGTTAATTATATAGTAAACAATTAATTAATGGGCCAAAATTTTTAAATTTAAAGTTTAAAAAGAGTATTAAGCCTAATAAACTTAAAAGTAGGCCCATTGAATTCAAACACACTCCCGAAAAATATTTCGTGTTGGAAAGCTTTTGAAAATATTAGCCGAAACCTCAAAATTTCTCCTGATTTGATTAAATTTGCGTACCGTTAAAAATAAAGTATTGCGAGTAAAAATACCCAAATAAAATGTCATTTTTGAGAAATACCCTTAAAAATACCTTAACTTAATTTATAAAAATAAATCGTATAATAAAATAATTTTCCTGAAAATTTTCCGGTCTCCGATCCTCGTTTGAACGTGAAATGAATCTAGAAATTCTAATGCATGAATTTCATGGATTAAATCCTATCATGCATTAATTATGCCTAAAATGCATAAAAATAATTAAACATAAATTAATGAAATAAACATACATTTAATGCTTTAAAAACAATTAAATAAAATACCAAAGAAATTTAATAACTTGCATGCATGACAACTTTATAAAATATATTTAATAGCATGCTAAATTACCACTTCTTAAATAAGTCTTTATTAACTATCTCAATACTCCATCTCCAGTCCGGCCTCACTTATTTAACTGGAAAGATAACAATTAAGTTGCCTTCGTTGGCAGTACCTATGGTTTGTTGCTACCTATGGTTATTTTTAGGATGTGTTCAGATGTCGTTAGGTGGTCCGAGACGGGCTGATATGCCGCTGGTGCAACGGAAACTAAAACAAGCGTATAACATATAAGGGAGATGTGCACGGGTTTGATATCGGATTGGTGGTGAAGGCTGACCAGGGCTTGTGTCTAGGGCCTAGGATCTTAGGGTCCTGGGGAAAGCCTGGTACTGGTCAATTAAGGCGCTGGTTGGTTGGAATAACGACTGGAGTTGGAAACGCGCCATGCGCGCATATGGCGGGGCGTGACTAGGGCTTGGTTCGGGCTGGACTAGAGTCTTAAGTTATATCTAAGGATTGAGTCTAGGGCTTGGTTCGAGTTAGAATCGATATGCATTTGTACGGAACATATAAGTGTCATAGTATCACTCTTTGGTCAGCTTGTGTCTTCATGGTTTGTTGTGCATGGTACGAGGTTTGGTTATGGATCGGAACTGGTTTAGGGCCTTGGGAAGTAGGTTAGGATGTATTTTAGGGTCAAGTACGAACTCGATTGGTACGTCCTAAGTGGTTATATTTAATTTAGAGTCGTATGCGTCCGAATGCAACTTAGGGGCTGTTTTGGATATAAATTTTAGTATGTTACGGCTGTATGTCTGAGGACGATCCAACGAGGTTCATGATGTTCGTAAGTATGTATGACGTGCAAAATAATTATTTTTGAGGTACGTGATTTGTCTTGTGGCCAAATTAAGTTACGGGTTTGGAAGTCGGAGACCATGTCCGGGGACCTCTCCAACCTCTTCAGAGGAATTATGTTATGTTAGGGAGTGTACATCTAGTCCAAGGGCTGTAGTAATCCTTTTCGGCCCAGTACTGTGGTTTAGTTTGATCAAACAATTTATATTATGAAACATTTGCATTGAACAGAACTCTACGCAAAATGATTTACGATTATGATTATGATGATGAGCACACAAATATGATTTTATGAAATTGTTTATGCATTAAAGTCGCGTTATACGTATTTTTATGCTTATATTATGCTATGTACGAGATATGTTTAAACTGCATGAATTTTTATTATGTATTACTTGTTATTCATGGTTTATGCATACTGAGTCATTAGGTTTACTAGACTTGATCGATGAAGATGATGTAGTTGAGGAGACGAGAGGCGGTGACTAGTGAGTAGGCTCGAGCTAGTGACAGTGGAAACCCGATGACCTTGTAGTTCACAAGTTTTTTATTATGCACATTTTTAAAATATTTTATCTAATTTTATGCCATAGTATTTGGTGACTAGTAAGTTGAGACTTTTTATATTATGTTGGATTTTTCAAATTATGGTGGATGTTTTTACTTGGATTTTTGGTTGTGGTTTTCAAATGATGGAGGTTTAATATTCATTTTATTTTTAGTATGAGTGGTGACTGTGATTTATTTTACGAGTTATATCCTCAACAAATTATTTAATAAGAAAATATTATAATTTTAACAAATATTAAAATATTAATATTTTAAGAAACGGTTCGTCACAGTCAGTTGAGCCAACCAGTAAGACTAAGAAAATCTAGATGATTGATCAAGCAGATCCCTCCTCTACCAGTCATGCACCAGAACTTACTCTAGCAATTACACCTCTGTCGATTGGATCCAAGAAAATACTTAGGATCATGCATTTTCGTGAGCTAAACATTCAAGAAGAACATAGATTGGAGAACTGTCACGCCTCGTGTCCGAAGTGTCGGTGACATCCGGCATTGTTTAACAATTAAATTGAAAACAATAAAGCCTCGTATCAAATCAAACCAGTCTTTTTCATAAATAAAGTGTTGTATTACAATGACAATGAAATAAAATACATCAGAGTTTCAAATAGCGGAAACGAAAGGAAAGCAAAATCTTGAATGCTGATCTTGATCCCCAGTTCACCAACCCCAGAAAGAATCTTGCTCTTCCTCATCCGGTTGCTCCTCATTTTTATCTGAAATTTGTAAGAGGTGAGTGTTTTGGGAAACACTCAACAAGTGGGGGTCGATCGATTCCAAAGATACATATAGCACTTAGTTTTTTTTTAAAAGGTTCTTTGAACAGACTTTCAAAACTTAATATTCTTAGCTTATCAGAACAGAGGCAAATCGAATAAATGACATAATTCATCATATGATTCAGAACAATTCAGAAACAGATCGATTCAGAACAGAACATATCAGAACAGACAGAACACTGTTACTCATCTCATTTCCATGGTCAAATTGTCCCCAATATGTTAGTCCTCTAAGGGGTGAGGCCAAAACATGGTTTTATACCCACCAATGAGGGCCAGAACAGAACATGGTTTTATACCCACCAATGGGGGCCAGACAGAACACTGTTTTATACCCACCAATGGGGGCCAGTCAGAATTAAAATTCTCGTCCCATTTCAAATTCGAATTGTAACAGTGCAACAGAATTCAGAGGTAACAGACAGAACTTATTAGATTTCTCAGAGTTCAGATTTCCGGACAGACATAGCGGAATCAAAGGAATTTCGAAGCATAGAATAAAACACATAATCGATCGAAATTTTAAACAGAACATATAGCAATTTTCGAAAATGAAGACACACATACATGCATGTCATGATATACATATTCAAGTTTAAAAATACAAACGAATATATATCAAAAGCCCACTTACCGATTTGGAGATAGATTCAAAATTGCAGACTTTGGCACGAACTTGTCCCTCGAAATTTCTGCAGCACTTCGACGTATTTTTCACAAACACTGTCTTTAATCCGGCAGCACCTCGACACAGGATGGAAACTCTGGATTGCACGAAAAATCCTTCCTTCTTCTTCTTCTTTGAGTTCGGCCGAATGGTTTTGGGTGAGGGGAGAGCCGAAATTTTAAGGCTTTATGGAATGGTTTTCTATCACACCTTGAGCACTATTTATAGAGTAATCCTTGTCCCTTTGCCTCCCCATGGTCGACCCCTTGGAGCCCAAGAAATGATATAATTGCTATCATAATGATGGTCAAGGCTATACCAAGCAACATGAGTCATTTCCTGCATCATTAATGTGTTCTGGTCTCTTAGATCCTCCCTTAGCTCTTTCATGGATTATCTCAAAGGTCATTTCTTGCATACTTAATTTGTCTTAACCTTTAGCTCATCCCTTAGCTTCTTCCTTGGTTATCTCAAAGGTTGCTTCTTGCACATTAACTTGTCCAAGCTTTAGCTCCTCTTTTAGCTCCCTTTATAGTCATGTTAGGACAAGCTTGGTTGAGCTGCTTTGAGCTGAAAGATCGAGTCCTTGAGCTGGGGTTTTTCTCCTTCAGTGATAACTCTTTGATGGATGCGATTACTTGCAGCTTGGCTTCCCGTTGAGTTAATCTCCAAGCTTTGAAGTTATTTCTTCGAGTTAAGTTAGCTGAAATCTAAGTTAATATTCAAGTTATCTAGTTGGAACGAAAATTTTAGAGCTTAGTTTGAGTTAAACTTCAAGTTCATACTACTTGATTCGCCTTGGATCGTAAAATCCCGGGTTCTCACATCACTCCCTCCTTATTGAAAGTTTCGTCCTCGAAACTTGCATTAGCTTGATCTTTCGAATAGATGAGGGTATTGTCACCGCATCTTCTCCTCGAGTTCCCAAGTTGCCTCTCTTTCAGTATGATTTGACCACTGTACCTTGACATAAGGTATTGTCCTGTGCCTCAATACTTAGTGTTTTGTGTCCACTATTCGAATAGGGACTTCTTCGTATTTGAGTTTTTCATTGAGGTTTCCCTCAATCATCAGTGGTACAACCTTGAGTACATGACTCGGTTCTGGGACATACTTCCTCAGCTGTGAGATGTGGAAGACATTATGTATCCTGGACATATCAGGCGGTAAAGTTAGACGGTAGGCTAAGGTTCCTACCTTCTCCAGTATTTCGAATGGTCCTACATATCTCGGATTCAACTTTCCGGATTTTCTGAACCGAACTACTCCTTTCATGGGAGAGACCTTAACGTAAGCTTTCTCACCAATTTCCAACTGTAAGGGTCTTCTCTTCAGATCGGCCCAGCTCTTTTGCCTATCTTGGGCTGCCTTGAGTCTCTCCTTGATTGTTACTACTTTATCAACGGTTAGCTGAATGAGTTCTGGTCCGGTAACAGCTTTTTATCCGACCTCGCCCCAATATAGGGGCGACCAACACCTTCTTCCATACAAAGCCTCATACGGAGCCATCTTGATGCTACTGTGATAGCTGTTATTATATGCAAATTCGATTAGGGGTAACTGTTCACTCCAATTTCCAGAAAAATCCAGTGCACATGCCCTCAGCATATCTTCGAGGATTTGAATTGTCCTTTCGGTTTGGCCATCAGTCTGGGGATGATAGGCCGTGCTGAGAGTAACCTTGGTTCCCATATCCTTTTGAAAACTTTTCCAAAATCTTGATACAAATCTCGGATCTCTGTCAGACAGAACTCGCTGGAATTCCATGTAGCCTTACTATGTTGTCCACATACCAAATGGCTAATTTATCCAAATTATAATTCATTCGTACTGGCAAGAAATGGACAGACTTGGTCAATCTGTCAACGATCACCCAGATCCCATCGTGTCCCTGTCTTGATCGTGGTAGTCCTACTACGAAATCCATGGAGATGTTATCCCACTTCCATTCTAGTATCTCCAATGCTGTAAAAGTCCTCCAGGCCTTTGATGTTCTGCCTTGACTTGTTGACAGACTAAACACTTAGCAAAAAAGACAGCTACATCTTTCTTCATACCGTTCCACAGTAGTTATTTTTCAAATCCCGGTATATCTTGATGCTTCCTGGATGTACTAAAAATCTCGATTTATGTGCTTCGGCCATCACTTATTCTCGAATTTCATCGACGTTTGGCACATACAATCGTCCTTTCATCCAGAGTATTCCATTTTCGTCAATTTATAATTCTGGAACTTTTCCTTCTTGGATTTGTTCCTTAATTTTAAGGATTGAGGTGTCTTCACTCTGCTTCAATTTGATGGTCTCTCGAAGATTTGGTTGTGCTGATAGGGAATTTAAGTTCACCTTCCCATGGTTCCTTCAACTCAACACATCTGCCACCTTATTTGCCTTACCCGGATCGTAATTAATTGACAGGTCATAGTCCTGGAGAAGTTCCATCCACCTTCTTTGCCTCATATTTAATTCCTTTTGAGTGAAAATATACTTGAGGCTCTGGTGATCGGTAAACACTTCGCATTTTACTCCATAAAGGTAGTGCCTCCAGATTTTAAGCGCGAAAACTACTGCGGCTAGCTCCAAATCATGAATGGGGTAATTCTGCTCGTATGGTTTCAATTGCTGTTAGGCATAAGCAATTACCTGACCCTCTTGCATAAGCACACACCCTAATCCTCCCTTTGAAGCGTCACTGTATACAGTGAAATTCTTACCATCTTCGGGAAGAACTAGTACTGGTGTGGATGCGAGTTTTGACTTCAGAGTTTCATAACTCTTTTCACAAGCTTCATTCAAAATAAATTTCGAATTTTTCTGAGTAAGTTTGTTAAGTGGAATGGCTATCGAAGAAAATCCTTCCACAAAGTTTCTGTAGTAACCAGCTAAACCCCGAAAACTCCTTACTTCAGTCACTGTCTTTGGTTGTGGCCAATCCCTGATTGTCTCCACCTTCTTAGGGTCTACTGACACTCCTAACTCAGAGATTATATGGCCTAGGAATGCCACACTTTTTAACCAAAATTCACACTTCTTGAATTGGAATATAGTTCCTTTTCCCGTAGTGTCTGCAAAGTGAGACGCAAATGTTCTCTGTGTTCTTCTTCACTTGGTGAGTACACAAGGATATCATCTATGAAGACAATCACAAACTTGTCGAGGTATGGTTTGAATACCCGATTCATCAGGTACATGAATGCTGCAGGAGCATTTGTTAGGCCAAACGGCATTACTGTGAATTCGTAATGTCCATATCTTGTCCTAAAAGCAGTTTTAGGGATGTCTTCTGCTTTGACCTTCAACTGATGGTAACCAGATCTCAGATCTAGTTTTGAGAAGACCTTGGCTCCCTTTAACTGATCGAAAAGATCATCTATTCTTGAGAGTGGATAATTATTCTTTATGGTGATCTTGTTCAACTCCCGGTAGTCGATTCATAGCCTCATGCTTCCGTCCTTTTTCTTTACAAAAAGCACTGGGCTCCCCACGGAGATGCACTGGGGCGAATCTGCTTCTTGTCTAGTAATTCCCGTAGTTGCTCCTTTAGCTCTTTTAATTCGGCTGGAGCCATTCAGTATGGTGCCTTTGATATTGGCGCAGCACCAGGGACCAAATTGATTTCAAATTCTATTTCCCTATCTGGTATCTCTCCCGGTAATTCCTCGGGGAAAACGTCTGGAAATTCTTGAACAATTGGAATATCCTCCAACCTTGGGGCTTCTTCTTCTTTGATTTCATTGATCACTGTCAAGTAAATTTCTTCTCCTCCCTTTATAGCTTTCCAAGCTTGTGAAGCCGATAGTAGAGATTTTCTTTCTTTGGATTTTCCGCGATATATGACTTCCTCCTTAGTCGAAGTCTGAAGTCTAATATCTTTCTTTTGACAGTCTACTATTGCATGGTTTTTAGCTAACCAGTCCATTACAAGGATTATGTCAAACTCAACCATATTGAGTTGAATCAATTTCACTCCAAAAGTTTGATTGTTGATACAAATTGTACAGTTTCGATACACTTTGTGTGTTTCCATTGTTTTGTTGGCAGGTGTTGATACTCTTAACGGTTCACTAAGAATATCATGCTCAAGTTTAAGCTTTTTAGCAAATCTTCTAGACACAAATGAATGTGTGACATCACAATCAAACAAAGCATCTGCAGGCATTTTATTGAGTAAGATGGTACCTGCCACCACTTCATTGGTGTTTTCAGCTTCTTCTTGGGTTATTGCATAAACCCGAGCATTAGTATTGTTTTCATGTTGCTTGCTGGGCCTCGTCCCTTTGTCCTTGTTGTCTGGACAATCTTTAATTCTATGGCCCACCTTTCCGCACTTAAAACAAGCGCTGACTTCTGATAACATTCTCCAACATGCTTTCGTTGACATGTATCACACCACTTCCCTTTGGTGTTACCAGCACTGCCAGAATTTCCTTTGAAAGACACACCTGAATAATTTGGTTTCTTAAACTTGGGACCATTCTGAGTAGATTGACTTCTCATCGGTCTTTTGTTCTTGTTTTCTTCCTCGCGTTGCTTGATATCAGTTTCTGTGCTCATTGCAGCGCCCATAAAATCCGCAAAGTTGTTTGGCTTGAATACTGCCAATTCCGACTGAATTCGACTGTTGAGTCCCTTCTTGAATCGATGCATTTTTAACGTTTCATCTGACATGATCATTGGGACATAGGTTCCCAGATCGTTGAACCGTGAAGTGTATTCCATTCACTCTTGGTGGTGGTGGTGGTGGGTTTTCATCTTGGTTGGCGCCACGAGGGTTACGGTTGTTTTGGGGTGGTCTACCTACCATTTCCTATAAACAGTTATTTTATTAATTTGTTTGCCACAATATTTAATCAAAGAAATAATTTCATTAAGTTGTAAAATTTGTCATACAACCAAATATTTTGTCAAATGATCAAATAATCCTAGATACAATTGAAGCCTATTCTAGAGTTCTCTATCTGATAGGATCGGTTATCGTAACAAGAGTGTTTAGAAGGGGGGGGGGGGATTGAATAAACACTTACAATTAAAATTGGTCTTTTCGAATATTTGAGTTCAGTTTGGTGACAAACTGAATCTCGGAATCTTGTTGGTCAATAGCAATCAGTTAAACTAGAGTAGTTGCGGAAAATAACTGACTGAAAGATAGAATACGAAACTGAAAGAGATATGCAAGAGTTATTTCTGGATGTTCGAAGAATTGAATTACTCCTACGTCACCCCTTCTATCACAAGGATAGGATATTCACTAAAAGACTTTGATCAAGTACAACACTTGTACAGACCCACTTCAGTTTGGACTTACAACTGCCAAAACTGAAACTCTTAGTTCTACACAATATTCTTAATACGTAACTGATATTAGCACAGTTTGAATTTAACAGCTTTTAAAGAGTGCTAATAAGCTCAGATTGTAGCCTTGATTGCTACGAGTAATTCAAATGAAAGTGAGCTGAGATTTTGACAGAGTAACAACAAGCTTAAGTTTGAATGATCGTCTCTATATTTTTCTGCTGTTCTTCAGTCATATTTATACTTCGCTTTCAACGGTAACTTTGATATGCGTTTGAATTCTAGTATCCGTTGAATGCCACTTCATCATTTATTGGACAATGTTCTCTTCATTGATTGTAATACGGCGTCTTAATTGCAGTAGCCGAAATACGTTGTTCTATGCTGTAATGATTGAGGTGCGGCTTTCCATATTCTCTTGCTGTTTACTATGTTATTTTGTCGGTTGAATGTTCTTTCTCGAGAAGCATTCAGTTGAGATCAGTTTTGACTGAAACTTATGCGGCGGAGTATATTAACTGATCGGTTTCCAATTGATCAGTTTTCTTCATTTGTTCAGCTGGTTTCAGTTATTAAATGTTTAGTTGTCTCATAGTTCAGTTAATTTCTTCAGTTCTGTCAAACTCCGAAATTTGGTTTCCAACAATTTCCCCCTTTTTGGTGTTTGACAAAACTAAGTATATATTAACTGAAGGATTGAACTTTTATAGACTACTTCTCAAAAACTGTCTCAAAATGTACTGCTAAATCTGAGTCATACTACACTTCCCCTTTTTTGTCAAACTGAGCCATGTGAAGAGATAATTGTCGAACTTCAGTAGATAAGATGCTGACATCGGCTGAAATACTGGAGATGGCAGTAAGAACTGAGGTTTGCAGTGAGTCTATTTTGTTTGCAACAGATGTTTCTATTCTTTCAACTCGTTGGTTGATCACATCTTGAGCAATGAAAAGAGCAGCAGTTGTTGCTTTGTTCGGCTTGTGTTCTATGGCAACTGAAAGTTCAGTTACAACTTCTTGAATATTCTTCAGCTTTGCAAAAACAAAATCTTCGGATCCATTCAGCTTTACAGAATGATAGTATTGGGTTGATTTGATGGCATCCATTATTTGATTCATATTTGTCTTGATGGTGTTGATTTCATTGAACAGTGCTTCTGAATTTGAGATTTCAGGAGACATGACTCCTATATCTTCCTGATCTGGCACTTGTTCTGGAGGAGTGAAAATTATCATAGTGCGATCAACTCTCTCTTCTTGACCTTGAGATGAGGAAGGTTGGTTCTGAGCAACAGAGACACTTTGTTCTAGAATAACAGGGTTATCTGTGGTAACTGCTATTGGAGAATCATGGATTTGTTCTTCTGTTTGATTGACGACTGAAACTTTTGGTGGTTCTTCAGTTTGAAGATTTTCAACATTGGGCAACTGTTCTTCCACAGATTTAGGGAGTGTTTCCTCTTGATTCTGAGTGAGCACTTCAGTTTGCTCTTCAGTTTCAGATGTTACTTGCTGAACTGTTTCTGAATCAACAAAAAATTGAGTTGGTTATGCATTATCAGAGAATTGAATATGTTCTTCAGCAATAAAAGTTTGAACTGGGTCTTCAGATGTAACCAGATGTTCTTGTTCTTTTTGTTCAGTCAGAGGATCAACTGATTCAAGATTATGTGCTTCAGTTTGAGCTTCCTGAGCAACTGACTGAATGATTTCATCGATATTGGCGAAGGTAAGTTCAGTCTCAAAGTACAAATGTTGATCCCCGGCTGTTGTTTGTGGAACCTCCTGGGCTGATTTTTCAGCAATGAGTTCTTCAGAAAATTCATTCTTTTGAGGTGATGAAGATTTGTATGCCTCTGTTTCTGAAGATTTTTCTGGAAAAACAAGTTCTTGATCTTGTTCCCAAAACCTTATTTCCCTTTGTAGACCACTAAGATCTGCATCCAGTTGAGTGAACACAGCTCTATCTTGATATGCAGTTGGCCCTGTGGGGTTGTAGTTTTCTTTCAACTGTCTAACCATCTTAGTCAGTTGATTAGCCCGTATTTGATCAAAGAAATACTGTCTCCTTTCCAGTGCTTGAAGAATGATAGCAGCTTTAACTACCCTCAAAACTATCTTTTCTAGTTTAATAAACATCTTCAATTTGGATTTGTGCTTCAGTTTCTTGGAAAAAATTTCAGTCCTGAAGCTTTTCCAACGGTCAAAGGCTGAGTTTTGATGTGGCAAATGTATTTACCTCTTCCCATATTAGATCGATATGAGTTTGAATGGAGTGAGATGGCCTTGGTTCCTCCTCAAGCTTGCCTTTTCCCTTCTCCGTGGTTAAAATATGAGGAATTTGTAAGCCAGATTTTGTAGACTCCGCTGGTTCCTTCAATGTGACGCCTTTTGGTCTAGCTTGAGGTAAAATAGTGGGTTGATTTACACTAGTGAAGGGAGCTTTTACTCTCGTGGATATATTTTCAGTTGTAATTGTATCATCAAGAGGGATGATCTGCAATGGAATAGGCTGAATAGGTGTTTCAGCAGCTGACTGAGATGGTTTCTTAGTAATGGTTGGTCCCACTGCTGGTATTGGTTTGGTTCTTTGTGTCCGTGGTTTCTTAATAAGTTTGGAAGATGTAGTTTTCTCAGAATCTGATTCACTGAGAATCAGTTTTCGCTTTGTAGCCTTCAGTTGGGCCAGCATCTTGGCTCTCTTGACTGATTTAGGAGCAGCTTGCTGCATTCCAACCTCCTTCTTGACTTTTACGAATTTTTTAGGCGAGAGATCCATCTTGGTTTTTGGTGGCAATATATTCTTGGCAGTGAATATCTTGAATTTGGAGAATTTTTCAGCATTGTTGGCTACCAGTCCTTTGAGTTTCAGAATATAACTGATTGGAATAGCAAACACCCTGGACTGTTTTGTTGACTGAAGCATATTCTTTAGAATGCTGAAAATAATGTACCTCCAGTTGGCTTTCTTCTCACCCATGATGATTGTCATCACCTGGAATTTCTCAAGAGTGAGAGCTGCATATGAGCCAGCTTTGGCTAGAATTCCTTTTGCTATAATATCAGCCAACAACTGAATTTCTTGTTTCAGTTCTTTCTTTGGGTCGGAGACTTTGATTTTCCGCCCATCAGCAGATAATGAGGATTGCATTTGCTCAATATCAAATGTTTTAACTTCAGAGAAACTTACATATCCATCAGTTGGCAAGGAAAATATTTCTCCAAAGTTTTCTTCAGATAAGATTAGCAACTGATCATTGATAGCAACAACGATGTTTCCTTCAATAGTAACATACCCTTTCAGATAGAATTCATTTACTTCCTTCGAGTATATTTCTTGTGAAGATTGTCCCAAGAACATCCTGAGTCCAGCAGATTCAATCTTCAGGAAGACATTTTTGATATCATCTTCTTGAATGGATAAGACTGAGTCAAAGTCGATTGCCATGGCATTCATCACGTGAGCAGGGATCTGATTAGCCATTTTTGGAAGGTAGGATGATCTGAAATTCGTAGAAAATAAGCTTTGGAAATTAGTATGCTCTTAGAACTGATTGTATGCGTGAAGGAGAAGAACTGAATTGAAGCGGGCATAGTACATTTGAGCGTGACTGTTCAAATTCTGGACACGTGTCAGTCCATAAAAATTTTGAATAAAAATAGGTGTACGTGTGCTGTAATCGTGTGTATAAAGATTAGCGGTTTTAGAGTAAGCCACGTCGTCAATCTGCAGTCACGTTAATTGATTTAGAATATAATAAATTTTAATTAGTTAACGTATGTGAGAAGATTTGTAAACAATCCAACTGAATGATCAGTTGGGAAACTGATTCACTTCAGTTGAGAAGTTACAAACAACTGTCTTCTCAGTTAACCTTTTTAAAATTAATATTCCCCCTAAATTGGTGCATAACGTAATTAAATTAGTGCTATAAAATAATTTTAAGAGTGCGAGAAGTTATTGGTCTTGCTGAACCATTGACGACTCTTCAGCTTTCTTGATATTCTCCTATAAATAGAAATCACTCAGTTAGTTTTGAGACATATCATTCAAAATATTCAAAGATGTCTGATACTGGTGACTCAAGTCTTTCTCCCTTTTCTGTAGAGGCCAGGAAAGCTGAGATTGAAGACGAAGTCTTCTATAAAGTTTGCATTACTGGGAGCGATTGCAGGAGCTTGAGCTCTTGTACAATTCTGGGGAGGCCACTACTCCTGAATTGGTGGCAGAACTGAATCAAGTGCGAGAACACTTGAATATTGCTGTGTGGGTGGACGTCTTCAAGGATGGTCACATGTATCAGCTGATGCTCCGCAAGGAATTGAAGATCCTGAGGCGCATAGCTCATTATCACAGCTTTCTCATGACTGCTCCGTCTTCTTTATCTGTTTGGCTGAAATTTTGGATAATTGTTGTGGAGAATATGTATGATGATGTAATCCAGACAAACATTTATAAGTAATGAAATATTTATCTGATTTTAACTCTGTTTTTCTGCAAGTGATATATTTTATCTGTTGTGACATAAACTGATCAGAAACTAACTGTCATATGTTGATTGTGAACTGGGACTATTTAAACAATTATTAACAGAATTCGAACTGGTGTCAGTTGACTATGAACAACTGACAACTTATAATCCTCGGTAAATGTGAAAGATACATTAATTGTAGTGAGACCCTTCAGTTTCTCCATTGTCATTTTCCTATAAATAAGATGAAATTGATAAAAGATGTGATTTAATATCAGTTCAAAAGTATTTCAATATGTCGATTCTGATGCATGCAGCAACACTCATGTCCATGTGACTGAGCAATCAACCCCTCGTTTAATAAATATCAAAAGAAAAATGGAGAGATATGTCCTGCAGAAGGTGTTGTCAACATGGGAGAAGATTCATGAATTGAAGAGGGTTAGTGACAGTGGTGCTATTCCTACTCGTGCTCAGGAGGCAAGAGCACTGAAGTATCTTGAACGTTTTGAAGTTAGGCATGTTAGGGATTTGGTGGAGGACAAATGTCTTTTGGAGGCATTGCTGTGGAAAGAGTGGCACGTTGTTGATAAGATTTCGAAATCTAGGGCATTTGCTAGAGTTCGAATTTATGAGTTAAATGATTGGGTTAGAGCATGGCTAGATTCAGTTGATGTCATGATATCTTCTGTAAAATGGGAACGTTGGTATTCATAATAAAGTGTTATTTTCTATTTGTTGTGTTCTTATTTTCTGCATATAATTCTGTTACGATAACAATATTACTAATAATTTCTAAGATAAATCGATTAAACCAAGAATATTTCGAAAATAAGAAAAGTTAGCCTCAGGTAATGATTTTGTGAAGATGTCAGCTGCTTGCTGTTCAGTTGATATATATTCTAGCCGAATATCCTTCTTTAATGCATGATCCTTGATGAAGTGATGCCTGACATCTATATGTTTGGTCCTTGAGTGAAGAACTTGTTTGAGTAGGTGCCCGTCGAGCCAAGTGTTGGCCGAGTGTTCACAATGAAACTCTATGTATAAACGATCTTTATTTTGATAATATTTGAAATTATTATTTTGGCACTTCTCTATCTCTATACCCGTGCTATTTGCATAGATAAAGTCCTTGAATATACAACTAGTAGAAAGAATATGAGATGCTCATATGATGAGTATCATGAAACTCATATTTAGAATACTGTATATTCTAAACAGTTCCTAGTCGATTCAGCCGCCACTAAGAAGGATATAGGCCGCTCGAGTTAGAGACTAGTATCTGCAATGTGAGTACCATGTTTCATTGGTAGGGGACATTGTGATGTCCGATCATGCAGATAGGTGCTTCTGGTAGAGTGCACTGAACAACCCTCCATAAAGGACTTTCCAAGTGGTTCTCACTTATCGAGTGGAAAGGTCCTAGTTTATGGTTGTACACCATTAGTCCTTATGACCCGGGACAACATTGAGACTCTATGTGCTAGAATTACACTTTGGCTTGTTTACCGACTCTCATGGGGTCATCAGGTGGAAAGGTTGGGTGTTCTGTCGAAACATATAGGAGTCGATGCATTGTAGTCGGGGATTCACCGCTTACCTTCGGGTATGGATATCCTATGTGTTCTCATGTATATGTAGATTGAAATCTCTGATCAGAGTATGGTGGTAATTATGAAAGGGGTTTCATAGATTACACCATCGATGCAACTACGACATGACACATAGTATCGATTCATTGACAACTCTCGATAAACCAATGGTTGTCGAATCGGTCGGGATATATGAGTTGAAGGGACCGTACTGTACGCTAACCATAATTGAATGGTTCTTGCAGGCACTATCATTTGATACCTAAGGAATCATGTAAGCGATGTTGCTAGGCGTTTAACATGGTTGGTTGGGTAATATCAGACTTGAGTTCTGACGTTCTTGTTATCAAGGGGTTGATAAGTAAGAATGGAGCAATTGGGGTATGCTCATATAAGGACATGTTTAGTCCGAATCACATGGAGATGTGAACCCACGACTAGTTGTATCAATGAACCATTGAGGGCCACACAAGTGCTGGCTTTCTAGATCCCGTTGAGAAGTAAAATAGTTCGATATGTTGAACGGCTTATAAAGGAGTTTATAAGCGTAAGGAAAATAGAAGTATGACTTCTATGAGAGAAATGTAAATTTTAATTTATGGAAGTGTTCTTAAATTAAAAGTTGGCCAAGTGAATAATGTATTTGAAAATTGTGATTTTCATATACATTATTATGGACTAAATTAAATTAATTCAAGTGTTGAATTAATTAAACAATAGTGGACCTAGTAGAGTCCAAATAATTAAATTAATTCAAGTGTTGAATTAATTAAATTAAATTGAGTCTTGTAGAACTCAATTTAAATAAATTATTTAACTAGTGGACTTGAGTAAATTCAAGTAATGTTTGATTAGTCTCAAATATGTTTGAGATAATTAAATTTAGTCCATGGTTTTTAATTTGTTAAAACCATATAATATATGCATGCATGGGAGGTGAAGGGTTGGAGACAACTTTTGCAACTATCAAGGCTTGGCATGCTACTTTTGTCTCTACTTTTTGCAAGACCAAGACAAGTCTCCCTTCCCCCATTCAAGAGGTTGATAGGTAAAATTCTAAACACACTATGAATGTCATTTTTGTGTTTTATTGTATTTGCTACACAATTTCATGGGGTGGCCGAAATTACTTGATGAAAATTTGATTTTTTTAAACTTCCTTTGCGCTTCCGGTCACCGTAACCGATCCCCTTTCAAGTGGTATCCGAGCTATGGTTACGTTTTTGTGTAGCAACTACAAGATATTATATTGAGATCGATTTCTAACCGCATGAGTGTAATTTTTGCAACCAAAAATCAAGGCATGAAAGGGGTACTTCGGGCAGCATGTTGCTGCCCGTGTCGGGCAGCTCGGGCTGCCCGAGGGGCTGCCCGAACGGCCCTCTTTTAAAAATAAAAAAAAAATTTTGTTGCCGGAATCTGGCGACGGAGCTCCGGCGACGGCGATGACGACTAGGGTTTCCAAAAGTGTTTTGGATTATCAAAGTGTCATGGGCCTTGAGTTGTTGGGCCATTAAATGACTAACATAATTGTGAATTTTAAATGAGCCAAAATGTTTTTGGTGAAAAATAAGTTTTTGGGCCCTTAAGTTTAAAATTACAAAAGTTGCAAACATTTTCTCATGAAATAAATATTTTAAATTGGATTTTAAATATTTATAATAAATGGTGATTTACAAGAAATTCGGTTATAAATAAATTAATTTGAAAGTAGACAAAGGTGTTTGTATACTTTGTTAATTTAGTTTATAATCGTGGCGGTTAGTGATTGGATCAAGATATATAATATTGGATCAATTAATTATTGTGATAATTAATTGATGGTGTATGATATGTGATATTATGAATGAAGGATGATCAAAAGCCCAAGCCCAATTTGCGAGGTGTATGCTAGGATATTTTGTGTTGAATGATTGTAATAATTATCAAATTTAAAGTGGGCTTGGTTTATGGCCCGTTCCCACCCCATGAGATGTATCCCTATTTGCCATGGATATTTATTTGTAAATATTAGTATAGTGGATGATCAAGATTGGAAGATGGTGGTCATGATGATTATGAAGATCGAAGACATGTAAATATTGGAAGCTAATGTAATAGTTGCATTTGCATCCCATGCATTTCCCTAGGATTGGACCTAGGCCCGTGTTTAGCTCACACGGTCCGTTAGTATTGGGGCGATTGATCATCCTTGTTTTGTTTACTATTTATAATATATGCATGATTGTTATAAATAATGAGTATGTGCGTTATTATTATGATAATAACAAAGTTGCATGAATCCGGCAAACTTACGATCAAACATGGCGAGCTTTTAAAATAAAAATTAATGATGAGACCTTTCAAAAATTTAAAAACCCTCATTTTAATAAGATTCAAAATTAATATTGTAGTATCCCGATGCCTAATTTGAGTTAATTATTGGATTAATTGTATTTCGGTGGGATCGGAAGGACCGAACCGGGTTCGGATCGTCCGAAGTTGGTTCGGATCGTCCGAAGTGGGTTCGGATGGACCGTTCTGTTCGGAGTCAGACGAGTCATGTCATGTCAGAGTTCGGATCGTCCGATCAGGGTTCGGATCGTCCGAAGACAGGTGGCTGGACACGTGGAAGACATGCAATGTTCGGATCGTCCGAAGTGGATCGGATCGTCCGAAGTGGACTGGATCGGAGCGTCCGAAGTGGATCGGATCGTCCGATCGTTGTCTATAAATAGAAGCACGAGGCTTCACTTTTCACTCGCCAATTCCGAGAGTTCCAGAGCGTTTTAGTCGTTTCTGATGGGTTTCTAGTCTTTTCCCGAGGTTCGGACACTAGCGGGGAGCTACTGGTTTTGTAGCGGAGCTGTGCTCTAGTTGGGGGCTAGCGGCATCAGTGGGCTGACTACGGACGCAGGTATAGTTCTGGGTTCCCTTTGAGATTTGGGAGTATCTATTAGTCTAGTTAAGGCTTTTAGATGTGGTTTAGTGATATGGTATCACTTGGATTGTAGGCTTGATTCTAGGGCTGATTGCTAGGATCTACTGGTTTGAGGTACGAAAGTACTATCCGAGATAGCAGGATTGAGTATGCTTTACTATGTGTTGCATGTTTATATGTTGCATTATTATCTGTCATATGATGCATGGTTTATTATGCGGCATTTGCATAATCATGTTGAGCCTGATTATCTTTGAGATAGCCTGTTGAGAGGGTGCTCAGCCCTCATTTGTTGTGGATGGTTGGACCCCGTTGGCCGACGGTGGTCAGGTCACCGGTATATCCACAGGTTCATTTGGTATGGGAGCCACCTCCTGGTGCGACGGCGCAGAGTGCTACATACCTTGACGTCATTTGTCTGAGCAGTATTTCGATATACCCAGATCCTGGTATCCAGTACATTTTGCATACATGCATGTCATAGTCTTGTATACTCATGCTTTCGGTACTGAGCGTTTTATGCTCACGTCCTCGGTTTATCTCTGTTTTGGACACCCTATTCGATGGGGCAGGTCTCAGGTTAGACGGTCCAGGAGGGAGTGGACAGGGAGCTGGCAGAGGTTGACCTGTAGTTGTTGGTATTTGTTCTTGGAATTTAGTTCGATCTGGTTGTTTAAGTATTTTGTACTTACAGATTCGATTGGGTTGTATTATTGTTTTTCCGCTGTTTACCTGATTCAGTTTTAAATGTTAATTTTGCATGCTTAAGTTCTGATTAGTAGGTGATTCTGGAACGGGTCACTACATTTATGGTATCAGAGCATGCATTAAGATTTTGGGATTTAGAACTGTTCTTTTGGGTTTAATCTCTGGTAACTTTTGTAGCTAAGAGATGTCTGGTTTTGACGACGATGCTAGTAGTCATGGCAGCGTTGGACGCTGGGGAGACCGCGACGATCGGGAACGTCGTCGAGAGCATCGAGAACGTCGTCAACACCGTCGTGATGAGCCTCGGAGTTTTAGTATGCATCGGTTCTTGCAGATGGGGCCGAAACCTCTTTCAGGCGGTGAGACCCCGGATGTTGCGGAGAACTGGCTTGAGAGGATGGAGAGCTGCTTCAAGACTTTTCAGTGCTCGGCGGAGCAGCAGATTGATACCCTTGATTTCTTGCTGGAGGGTGGTGCGCGCAAGTGGTGGAGGTCTACCTCTGCACCGATAGTTCAGCGACAGGGTCGAGTTCTTTGGGCCGATTTCCGAGCCGCTTTCATGTTGCTTTACTTTCCGCCAGCTCTTCTGCAGACCAAGGCGATTGAGTTGATCAATCTGAAGCAGGGAAGTTTGTCTGTTGATGAGTATCAGCAGAAGTTCTTTGAGTTGCTTCCATATGTTCCGCATGTCAGTGACAATGCTATGGCCAAGTATAACCATTTTCTTCAGGGCCTCAATCAGGAGATTTATGATCGGGTTGTTGTCTGCGATGATCCGACATCGTATGAGGGCCTTGTAAATCGTTGTCGCCAGGCTGAGGGCAGTTTGTTGAGAGGTCGAGCCATGCAGTCTGCTCGTCCTACTAGTTCTTTGGGACCCCGCGCCCAAGCATTTAAGAAGGCTGGATCTACTTCTTCTTCCTCTGGATCTGGAGGAGTTCACCATTTTGGGAAGAAGAGGGGCCCGTGTCAGTACTGCGGGAAGGATCACCCGACGGAGCGTTGTCGCAGGGTTGCGGGTGCTTGTTACAAGTGCGGTGAGATGGGCCACATGAAGAGAGATTGTCCACAGACGGGCGGAGGATCAGGATCTGGTTCTCAGGCTTCAGTTCATCAGAGGCCACAGCAGGGACAGTCTACTCAGGGTTCTAACCCCCGACCGCGTACTCAAGGGCAGGTCTTTGCTCTTAACCAGGATCAGGCGGCTGAGGAGAACGAGAGAGTTATCGCAGGTGTGTTTTTATTATGTGGATTACCTGCTTACGTTCTCATTGATACTGGTGCATCGCATTCATTCATATCGGCGAGATTTGCTAAGCGTCATGCATTACCTTTCACTTCTTTGGGCGTTGTGGTATCTGTTTCCACACCGATGGGTCATTCGGTGTTAGCTAAACGTCTAGTTTTGGGTTGTCCTCTAGAGTTTGAGGGTAATGTTTTAACTGCTAATTTGATGATTCTTGCGATGGAGGATTTTGATTGCATTCTGGGAATAGATGTGCTGACTGTGTTTAGAGCTACTGTGGACTGTTATCAGAAGTTTGTGCAGTTTCGTCCAGTTGAGGGCGACAGTTGGTTTTTCTATGGAGAGGGAGCGCGACCCCCGATGCCTGTGGTTTCTGCTCTGAAAGCCTGTCGTGCTTTAGAGTCGGGCGGGGAAGGCTACCTTATCTATGCTATTGATTCGTCCGCAGGTAGTATCGGTGTCGGTGACATTCCAGTGGTTTGCGATTTTTCGGATGTTTTTCCCGAGGAGATTCCTGGTTTTCCTCCTGTTCGGGAAGTAGATTTCGGCATTGATTTAGTGCCAGGCACGGCACCAATCTCTAGAGCTCCTTATCGTTTAGCTCCATCGGAGATGCAAGAATTGAAACAGCAGTTGCAGGATCTTCTTGACAAGGGGTATATTCGACCCAGTGTGTCCCCGTGGGGAGCACCAGTTCTTTTTGTCAAAAAGAAGGATGGTTCTATGCGGCTCTGCATAGATTATCGGCAGTTGAATCGTGCGACGATAAAGAATAAGTATCCGTTGCCACGGATTGATGATTTATTTGATCAACTGCAAGGTACCTCTGTGTATTCCAAGATTGATTTAAGGTCTGGTTATCATCAGCTTCGAGTTCATCAGGGAGATATATCGAAGACTGCATTCAGGACCCGGTATGGGCATTATGAGTTTCTGGTTATGCCTTTTGGGGTGACGAATGCACCAGCAGTTTTTATGGATCTGATGAATCGGGTATTTCGGGATTTCTTGGATAAGTTTGTTGTGGTGTTTATAGATGATATCTTAATCTATTCGCATGATCAGCAAGAACACGCACAACACTTGAGGATTATTTTACAGACACTTCGCGAGAATCAGCTTTATGCGAAGCTAAGTAAATGTGAGTTTTGGATTGACAGGGTTGTATTCCTTGGTCATGTCATTTCTAGCGAGGGAGTTTCAGTTGACCCGAGCAAGGTGGAAGCGGTATTGAACTGGTCGCGTCCGACGACAGTAGCCGAGATCCGCAGTTTTCTGGGGTTGGCTGGGTATTATCGCCGTTTCATTGCCAACTTCTCTCAGATTGCTAAGCCACTCACTCAGCTCACTCGGAAAGATGTTTCATTTGAGTGGACATCAGAGTGCGAAGAGAGTTTCTGGGAACTTCGCAGACGTTTGACATCTGCGCCTGTTTTGGCTTTACCGTCTGGATCTGGTGGTTTCAGTGTTTACACCGATGCCTCTTTGCAGGGACTAGGGTGTGTTCTGATGCAGAATGAGCATGTGATTGCTTATGCGTCGAGGCAGTTGAAGCTCATGAGGAAAACTATCCTGTTCATGATCTGGAATTAGCAGCGATCGTTTTTGCTTTGAAAATCTGGCGCCATTATCTGTATGGTGAGCGATTTGAGATCTTCACTGATCATAAGAGTTTGAAGTATCTGTTCACTCAGGCTGAGTTGAACATGCGTCAGCGTCGTTGGATGGATCTACTCAAGGATTACGATTGTGAGATCAAGTATCATCCAGGATCTGCGAATCTCACGGCCGATGCTCTTAGTCGCAAGGTGAGGTTATCTGCTCTTCAGACTTGTGCTGTATCTGGGATTATTCAGGATTTCTGTTCGATGGGATTCAATTGTAAGCATCGGAAGGGAACAGAGAGTATCCGTATAGCTACTATTTTGTCCGAGCCAGTTTTGTATTCTCGGATTAGAGATGCTCAGATGTCTGATTCTAAGGTTCAGAAATTAGCTCGGTTGGCTGATGGAGATAATACTTCTGGATTCCACTATCAGTCCGAGGGTCTTTTGTGCTTATCTGGTCGTGTTGTTGTACCGGAAGATGACACTTTGAGGGAGGAGATTTTGTCCCAGGCTCATCGTAGCAAGTTGAGTGTTCATCCAGGGAGCAACAAGATGTATAAAGATTTGAGGACTCGATTTTGGTGGAAGGGTATGAAACGTAATGTTTATCAGTATGTCTCCAAGTGCCTAGTCTGTCAGCAGGTGAAGGCTGAGTATCGACGACCCGGAGGTTTGTTACAGAATCTTCCTATTCCGGAGTGGAAGTGGGAGCATATCACGATGGACTTCGTGACTCACTTGCCTATGTCTGTGGGGAATAGAGATGCTATCTGGGTGGTAGTGGATCGGCTTACTAAGTCTGCCCATTTTCTTCCGTATAACAGAGATTTCACTTTCGATCGGATGGCACGGTTGTACATTCAGGAGATTGTACGGTTTCATGGTGTGCCCGTGAGTATCGTTAGTGACAGAGATCCTCGTTTACATCTAGATTTTGGGGCAGCTTTCAGCAAGCTTTGGGCACTACCTTGAGTTTGAGTACTGCATATCACCCAGAGACTGACGGTCAGTCAGAGAGGACTATTCGTACTCTTGAGGATATGTTGAGATCTTGTGTGATGGATTTCGGGCCAGCTTGGCAGGATCATCTGCCACTGATAGAGTTTGCATACAACAACAGTTTTCATAGGAGTATTGGTATGTCTCCGTTTGAAGCATTGTATGGTCGACGTTGTCGTACTCCTCTGTTCTGGGAAGAAGTCGGAGAACGACAGGTCGAGGGTCCAGAATTGATTCAGCAGGCCATGGACAAAGTTCTTGTGATCAAACAGCGGATTAAGACTGCTCAGGATCGACAAGCGAGTTATGCGAACACCAAGCGCAGACCTCTTCATTTTGATGCAGGCGAGAAAGTGTTTCTCAAGGTATCACCTTTTCGGAGGATTCTGAGATTTGGACTCAAGGGTAAGCTATCTCCGAGATTCATTGGTCCTTTTGAGATCTTAGAATGTGTGGGAGATTTGGCCTACAGATTAGCTTTGCCACCGTATCTGTCTAGTGTTCACAATGTGTTTCATGTGTCCTTGCTGAGACGATACGTAGCGGATGAGTCTCATGTTTTGCATCCAACAGAAGTTCAGCTGAATCCGGATTTGTCTTTTGTGGAAAGACCGGTTTCGATCTTAGACCGGAAGGATAAGGTACTGCGGAATAAGACTATTCCTCTTGTCTTAGTGCAGTGGCAGCGCCGAGGTACTGAAGAAGCTACTTGGGAACTAGAGAGTCGCATGCGGTCAGAGCATCTAGAGTTGTTCTAGTTGTAGTATTTTCAGTTATGATTGTAATTTCAGTTGTACTTTCAGTTGTAATTCATTCCTAAGTTGAATGTATTGTTGTTCAGAATTGTCATTCTTCAGACTCGATTTCGCGGACGAAATCCTTTTTAGAGGGGGAGAATGTAGTATCCCGATGCCTAATTTGAGTTAATTATTGGATTAATTGTATTTCGGTGGGATCGGAAGGACCGAACCGGGTTCGGATCGTCCGAAGTTGGTTCGGATCGTCCGAAGTGGGTTCGGATGGACCGTTCTGTTCGGAGTCAGACGAGTCATGTCATGTCAGAGTTCGGATCGTCCGATCAGGGTTCGGATCGTCCGAAGACAGGTGGCTGGACACGTGGAAGACATGCAATGTTCGGATCGTCCGAAGTGGATCGGATCGTCCGAAGTGGACCGGATCGGAGCGTCCGAAGTGGATCGGATCGTCCGATCGTTGTCTATAAATAGAAGCGCGAGGCTTCACTTTTCACTCGCCAATTCCGAGAGTTCCAGAGCGTTTTAGTCGTTTCTGATGGGTTTCTAGTCTTTTCCCGAGGTTCGGGCACTAGCGGGGAGCTACTGGTTTTGTAGCGGAGCTGTGCTCTAGTTGGGGGCTAGCGGCATCAGTGGGCTGACTACGGACGCAGGTATAGTTCTGGGTTCCCTTTGAGATTTGGGAGTATCTATTAGTCTAGTTAAGGCTTTTAGATGTGGTTTAGTGATATGGTATCACTTGGATTGTAGGCTTGATTCTAGGGCTGATTGCTAGGATCTACTGGTTTGAGGTACGAAAGTACTATCCGAGATAGCAGGATTGAGTATGCTTTACTATGTGTTGCATGTTTATATGTTGCATTATTATCTGTCATATGATGCATGGTTTATTATGCGGCATTTGCATAATCATGTTGAGCCTGATTATCTTTGAGATAGCCTGTTGAGAGGGTGCTCAGCCCTCATTTGTTGTGGATGGTTGGACTCCGTTGGCCGACGGTGGTCAGGTCACCGGTATATCCACAGGTTCATTTGGTATGGGAGCCACCTCCTGGTGCGACGGCGCAGAGTGCTACATACCTTGACGTCATTTGTCTGAGCAGTATTTCGATATACCCAGATCCTGGTATCCAGTACATTTTGCATACATGCATGTCATAGTCTTGTATACTCATGCTTTCGGTACTGAGCGTTTTATGCTCACGTCCTCGGTTTATCTCTGTTTTGGACACCCTATTCGATGGGGAAGGTCTCAGGTTAGACGGTCCAGGAGGGAGTGGACAGGGAGCTGGCAGAGGTTGACCTGTAGTTGTTGGTATTTGTTCTTGGAATTTAGTTCGATCTGGTTGTTTAAGTATTTTGTACTTACAGATTCGATTGGTTGTATTATTGTTTTTCCGCTGTTTACCTGATTCAGTTTTAAATGTTAATTTTGCATGCTTAAGTTCTGATTAGTAGGTGATTCTGGAACGGGTCACTACAAATATCAAGCCCGAAAAGGGGAATTATAAATTTGTTTATAATTTCCATGTCTTCCATCGACAATGGGTGCATGATGAACGCTACCCGTACTCAGGGCTCGGCTCATATTATTGGGGGAGCTTTGGGTGCCGGAAATCTGTGACATCCATTGACATGGTGATGTGAACTACGTGGAACTCCCATGATTTCGGCTCATATTATTGGGGGAACTCATGGCGACCGTCCATTAAGGTTCAACATCGATGGGTAAGGCTTGACACGTGAAGATGAACGATGTCATATTATTGGGTCCTAATCAAACGTGAGACAAAAGTTTACGTAGAGGGTTGCATTGTGATGCAATTGGAAACTACCTTTTAGGAATTGTGATTGGCTGATATTATTCGGGATCATAATTCGCTAATTGGACTTTACGTACCTACTGAGGAAAGGAGTTTCCCGTTTTCACTAGAGGGTAGTGAAAGATGTCAAAACAGTGGGAGCGAATATTTATGAAGTAAAAGTTCAAACTTCATATCTTACTTAATATTTTAAAATAGTCATCAACATTTATCTGTTTTTACTTTTCAGTACAAATTGACAATGTCATCGATTCGCAATCCGATATCTGCCATACTCGAAAAACATGTGTTAACCGGACCTAACTACCTCACTTGGCTAAGAAACCTGAAAATCGTCTTGAACTCGGAAAAGATTGCATATACACTGACTGAGTCGCCCCCTGATAAGGCTCCGACTGACTGCACTCCTGAGGAATTGCAGACCTACAAGGATTGGTGTGACCATGACTTGAAGGCCAAGTGTTATATGCAGGCTTCTATGAATGATGGGCTGCAGAGGCGTTTTGAGGGTGCAAAGAGTGCTGCTGACATTCATTTGCACCTCAAGGAGCTCTTTGGTGAGCAGACTCGGCCTCTTAGGCATGCTACCGTCAAGGAGCTAATCACTTTGCGCATGCGAGATGGGGCCTCGGTCCATGAGCATGGCCTAAAGTTGATTGGGCTCGTGGACAAGCTTGTTGGCATGGATTTGATGTTGCCTTCGGAGTTGACCACCGACGTGTTGCTGTTATCGCTGCCTAGCTCATTTGATCCTTTTGTGGTGAATTTCAATATGAACAAGATGGAGCCGACCCTTGAGGAGTTGGTGAACATGCTTGTGACTTTTGAGTCCACCATCAAGAAAGAGAAGTCGGTTCTTTATGTGGGTTCTTCATCTGGTACGAAGACCGATCCACGTGGGAAGAGGAAGAAGCGTTCTTTCCAACGTCCCAAGAAGAACGTGCCCTTGAAGAGGCAAGCTCCGAGTCCCGTTGTGGTAGCTACACCAGATAAAGCTAACAAGACTGTTGATATTTGTCATCACTGCAAGAAGCCTGGACATTGGAGGCGTAATTGCAAGGAATATCTTGCCCAGAAGGGTTCTGGAAAGGGTATGTTCTATATTGAAGTAAAAATTTCAATTAACTCTACTTCTTGGGTATTGGATACCGGCTGTGGCTCACATCTCTATAATGATTTGCAGGTGATGGGAAGAAGTAGGAGGCTCAGGGAAGGTGAGACCTTCTTGAGGATGGGCAATGGAGCAAGAGTTGCTGCCAAGGCTGTAGGAGATGTTTACTTGCATTTGAACAATGATTTTAAGTTTGTTTTGAGAGATGTTTTGTTTGTACCAGATTTGGTGAAAAACATTATTTCCATTTCTATAGTGGACAAAGATGAATTTTCTTGTTTATTTAGCAAAGGTGTTTGCAACATTTACAAGAACGAATGTTTAATTGGTACCGGAGAACTTGAAAACGATCTCTACACCTTAAAATTGAAAGATATTCCACTTAACAATGTCCAAGCTGTAACAACAACAAACAAGCGCAAACAAGATACTCTAAATTCGGCACAATTATGGCATGCTCGATTAGGACATATTTCCCTAAGAAGGATGAACAAGCTAGTGGGAGTGGGCATGTTTAATATGTCTGATATTAATGCTCTCACGACTTGTGAATCCTGTCTAAAAGGAAAGATGACCAAAATTCTCTTTAGGGGCCATGTGGAGCGAGCCAAAGGGTTATTGGATTTGATCCATACCGATGTGTGCGGTCCGCTTAGCATCACCACTAAGCATGGACATGCCTACTTCATCACCTTTACCGATGACTTTCCGAGGTATAGGTATGTGTATTTGATGAAATACAAGTCTGAAGCCTTTGAAAGGTTCAAAGAATTCAGAAGTGAAGTAGAGAAGCAATTGGGACGAAGCATCAAGACACTTCGATCGGATCGAGGTGGTGAGTACTTGAGTGCCGAGTTCCAAGAGTATCTTAGGGAGAATGAGATTCTCTCACAGTGGACTCCGCCAGCTACACCACAGTTGAATGGTGTTTCGGAGCGTCGTAACCGGACTTTGATGGACATGGTTTGGTCTATGATGGGGTTCACGGAGTTGCCGCCATCCTTTTGGCGATATGCGCTTGAGACAGCGTCACTGTTGTTGAACAATGTCCATTCAAAGGCAGTTGACAAGACTCCATATGAGTTATGGATGGGTAAGCCACCCAAATATTCTTATCTTAGAATATGGGGGTGCCCTGCTTATGTGAAGCAGGTAGTGGGAGATAAATTGGATAGTCGATCCATTTTATGTTACTTTGTGGGATATCCAAAGAATTCTGTTGGATATTACTTCTATCATCCCCAAGAAACAAAGGTGTTTGTTTCTAGGAATGCAACCTTTTTGGAAAAGGAATTTCTATTGGATAGAAAAGGCGAGATGATAGAACTCGAAGAGGTTCGAGAGACACCCACAATTATAGAACCCACATCCGAAGAGCCAAGAGAGGAGATACGAGCTCCTAGAAGATCCGAGAGAGTCTCGAGACCACCTATGAGGTATGGTCTGCTTTTTGAAGAGGACCATGATGAGTCTAACCTTGGATGTGATCCAAGGACCTTCAAGGAAGCATTATCCGATGCCGATTCATCCAAGTGGCTTGAAGCAATGGAATCTGAGATGAATTCCATGCATCGAACCAAGTGTGGAATCTCGTGGATCCACCTGAAGGAATTGTTCCCATAGGGTGTAAATGGATTTACAAGAGGAAACTTGGGGCGGATGAGAATGTATTGATCTTCAAAGCACGATTGGTGGCAAAAGGATATACTCAAAGACAAGGAGTTGACTTTGAGGAAACCTTTTCTCCAGTTGCAATGTTCAAGTCCATAAGGATTTTACTAGCCATAGCTGCATGGTATGACTATGAAATATGGCAGATGGATGTTAAGACAGCCTTTCTTAATGGGGATATTAAGGAAGAGATTTACATGTCTCAACCCGAAGGGTTTACATCTGTCGGAAGTGAGCATATAGTATGCAAACTTCAGAGATCTATTTATGGTCTAAAGCAGGCATCTAGGAGTTGGAACCTTAGATTCGATAGTACAATCAAAGAGTTTGATTTTACTAAGAATCCTGAGGAACCCTGTGTGTACAAGAAGGTCAGTGGGAGTGCTGTGACATTCCTGGTGCTGTATGTTGATGACATTCTACTCATTGGGAATGATGTAGGAATGTTGCAATCAACTAAGATATGGTTAGCAAGCAAGTTCTCGATGCAAGACTTGGGTGAAGCATCTTTTGTATTAGGTATACAGATCTATAGAGATAGATCAAAAAGATTTCTTGGTCTCACCCAGTCTACATACATTGATACCATCCTGAAGCGGTTCTGGATGGATGAGTCCAAAAGAGGACATCTACCAATGTGTCATGGCGTGTCCCTATCCAAGTCTATGTCTCCCAAGACTGATGCGGAGATAGCGGCGATGACACACATTCCATATGCATCTGCAATTGGTAGCATCATGTATGGGATGATATCTACACGTCCTGACGTGGCTTTCGCACTAAGTGTAGTGAGTAAATATCAATCGAACCCTGGTCTTCCAAATTGGAAAGCTGTGAAAGACATCCTCAAGTACTTGAGAAGGACCAATAAATTGTTCTTGGTCTATGGGGGTGGAGAACTAAAATTGGAAGGCTATACCGACTCTAGCTTCCAAAGCGATATTGATGACTCAAAGTCAACCTCTGGATTCATATTTATGCTCAATGGTGCTGCTGTCTCTTGGAAGAGTTCCAAGCAAGACAGTACAGCAGATTCCACCACTGAGGCAGAATACATTGCTGCATCAGCTGCAGCAAAGGAGGATGTTTGGATAAGGAATTTCGTCCAAGAGTTGGGCGTCATTCCTAATGGAGTTGCTCCTGTCCCGGTGTTTTGTGACAACATGGGAGCCATTGCTCAAGCAAAGGAGCCGAGGTCTCATCAGAAGTCCAAACACGTATTGAGAAAGTACCACATCCTCAGAGAGATCGTGGAAAGAGGAGATGTCATGATTTACAAAGTCGACTCCGCAGATAATGTTGCTGATCCGCTAACTAAGCCTTTACCTAGACCATTGTTCGAGAAGCATCGCAAATCGATGGGTTTGAAGCATATGGGTAGTTGGCTCTAGTGCAAGTGGGAGATTGTTAGAGTAGGTGCCCGTCGAGCCAAGTGTTGGCCGAGTGTTCACAATGAAACTCTATGTATAAACGTCGAGCCAAGTGTTGGCCGAGTGTTCACAATGAAACTGTATGTAGATTGAAATCTCTGATCAGAGTATGGTGGTAATTATGAAAGGGGTTTCATAGATTACAACATCGATGCAACTACGACATGACACATAGTATCGATTCATTGACAACTCTCGATAAACCAATGGTTGTCGAATCGGTCGGGATATATGAGTTGAAGGGACCGTACTGTACGCTAACCATAATTGAATGGTTCTTGCAGACACTATCATTTGATACCTAGGGAATCATGTAAGCGATGTTGCTAGGCGTTTAACATGGTTGGTTGGGTACTATCAGACTTGAGTTCTGACGTTCTTGTTATCAAGGGGTTGATAAGTAAGAATGGAGCAATTGGGGTATGCTCATATAAGGACATGTTTAGTCCGAATCACATGGAGATGTGAACCCACGGCTAGTTGTATCAATGAACCATTGAGGGCCACACAAGTGCTGGCTTTTAGATCCCGTTGAGAAGTAAAATAGTTCAATGTGTTGAACGGCTTATAAAGGAGTTTATAAGCGTAAGGAAAATAGAAGTATGACTTCTATGAGAGAAATGTAAATTTTAATTTATGAAAGTGTTCCTAAATTAAAAGTTGGCCAAGTGAATAATGTATTTGAAAATTGTGATTTTCATATACATTATTATGGACTAAATTAAATTAATTCAAGTGTTGAATTAATTAAACACTAGTGGACCTAGTAGAGTCCAAATAATTAAATTAATTCAAGTGTGAATTACTTAAATTAAATTGAGTCTTGTAGAGCTCAATTTAAATAAATTATTTAACTAGTGGACTTGAGTAAATTCAGGTAATGTTTGATTAGTCTCAAATATGTTTGAGATAATTAAATTTAGTCCATGGTTTTTAATTTGTTAAAAACCATATAATATATGCATGCATGGGAGGTGAAGGGTTGGAGATAACTTTTGCAACTATCAAGGCTTGGCATGCTACTTTTGTCTCTACTTTTTGCAAGACCAAGACAAGTCTCCCTTCCCCCATTCAAGCATCACAATGGCCGAAACTTCATCACTTTTTTTTCTTCAAGTTTTCTCTCAATTTTCTTCTTCAAGAGTTGAGGAAAGAAAACACTTCTCAAAGAAAAATGCTCTAATTTTTCTAGTGCAAAATTAGAGTGGATCTAGCTTGTTGTTGGTGGGCTTAATATTTGAGCAAGGCGGGCTCAAAGGGAAGCTTGTAGAAGGTCAACCTTTCAAGAGCCAAGTTGTTTACATCTTGGTTGGAGCCATCATCAACCTCAAGGGGTTGATAGGTAAAATTCTAAACACACTATGAATGTCATTTTGTGTTTTATTGTATTTGCTACACAATTTCATGTGGTGGCCGAAATTTCTTGATGAAAATTTGATTTTTTTAAACTTCCGTTGCGCTTCCGGTCACCGTAACCGATCCCCTTTCAGAACTGGATTGTAGGTGATGGCAATTGTGCTGGTATTGTCACAAAATATGGGCGATTCAGTTGATGTTACTCCATAATCCTTCAGTTGTTGCTGAATCCAGATCAGTTGTGCACAACAGCTACCAGCAGCAAGATATTATGCTTCTGTTGTTGAGGTAGCTATGGATGTCTGCTTCTTGCTGAACCAAGATATCAGTATATCTCCTAAGAACTGACAAGATCCACTTGTACTTTTGCGATCAAGCTTACATCCTGCATAATCTGCATCTGAGTATCCAACTAAATTGAAGGTGGAGTCTTTGGAATACCATAGTCCAACATTTTGTGTGTCCTTAAGATATCTCAAAATTCTTTTAGCAGCTGAGAAATGTGATTGCTTAGGATTTGCTTGAAATCTGGCACACATACAGACAGCAAAAACAATATCAGGGCGACTGGCTGTTAGGTATAACAGTGAACATATTAACCCTCTGTATAATGTCGCCTCTACTGATATTCCCCCTTCGTCAGTGTCTAATTTAACTGACGAGCTCATGGGAGTTGATGCGGCTGAACATGATTCCATACCAAATTTCTTTAGCAGCTCCTTTGTATATTTTGTTTGACTAATGAATATACCAGTTTCCAATTGCTTCACTTGCAGTCCAAGAAAAAATGTCAGTTCACCCATCATGCTCATTTCAAACTTATCCTGCATTAACTTAGCAAACTTTTCGCACAATTTGGGGTTAGTTGACCCAAAAATTATATCATCAACATAAATTTGAACTAACAGAATATGATTATTTTTTTGTGAATTTGAACAAGGTCTTATCAACTGATCCGACTGAAAAGTCATGATCAGTTAGGAATTTTGAAAGAGTTTCGTACCAAGCCCTGGGAGCTTGTTTAAGACCATATAGTGCTTTGTTCAAATGGTATACATGATTAGGATGTTTATGATTTATAAAACCTGGAGGTTGTTCAACGTATACTTCTTCTTGTAACTGACCGTTTAGAAATGAACTTTTCACATCCATCTGGTACACTTTGAAGTTTTTATGAGATGCGTAAGCAAGAAATATTCTGATTGCTTCCAATCTTGCAACTGGAGCATACGTTTCATCATAGTAGATACCTTCTTCCTGTCTGTATCCTTGTGATACTAATCTTGCTTTGTTTCGTACAACTGACCCATCCTCGTTTAGTTTATTCCTATATACCCATTTTGTACCTATAATGGTTTTTGAAGTTGGTCTTGGAACTAAGTTCCAGACGTTATTGTGAGTGAACTGATTTAGCTCTTCTTGCATAGCATTTACCCAATTAGGATCAGCCAGAGCTTCATCAGTTTTCTTTGGTTCCAGTTGTGAAACAAAGGCTGAATGAATAAATAAATTTAACATTTGATTGCGAGTTCTTACGGGATCAGATGGATTTCCTATTACCAGATGAGGTGGATGTGATTTTCTCCATCTGTATTCTGTATTTGTTACATCAGCAACTTCTTCAGTTGGCGTCTGAGTGCAATTTTCAGCTTCAGTTGATGCCTCATCAGTTGGTATTTGAATATTATCAGTTTGCCTTAATAACTGATTGTCAGTATTTACTTCCTGCTCATTTAGTTGATCTAATATCTCTGGTTCTGGTGTTTGAAGGATATCTTGATTGTTATGACTTTCATCTTTGTCATCATCCTCCAAACTGATATCTGTAAATCGATCAGCTAGCTCAACTTGATCAGTTGGCTTATCAGTTAGTACAGTTTCATCAAAATCAACATGCGCAGATTCTTCAACATTTAAGGTTTTCTTATTAAAGACTCTATAAGCTATGCTAACTGATGAATATCCAAGGAATATTCCTTCTGCAGATTTGGCATCAAATGCTTTAAGTAATTTTTACCATTATCATGAATAAAACATCTACAGCCGAATATTTTGAAGTAAGTAATTATACTTTTTCTTCCATGCCAGATCTCATATGGTGTTTTCATATGATTCTTATTAAACATTGATCTGTTCTGAGTATAACATGTAGTGTTTACTGCCTCTGCCCAAAATCTTTGAGAAATGCCAGAATCAGCAAGCATTGTTCTAGCAGCTTCTTTAAGGGTTTGATTTCTTCTCTCAGCTACACCGTTTTGCTGAGGAGTTCTTGCTGCTGAGAGCTCATGCTTGATTCCAACATTTTCTAGAAAGCTTGAAAGTGTTTGATTGATGAATTCAGTTCCTCGATCTGATCTGATTCGATCAATCCCAACTGATTTTTCATTTGAAAGTCTTTTGAAGAGTTTAATCAGTTGTGCAGCCGTATGGTCTTTGGATTTAAGAAATATGACCCAAGTAAATCTTGAAAAATCATCTACGACCACCAAGGTGTATTTCATTCCCCCTAAGCTCATGACTGGTATTGGACCGAAGAGATCCATGTGCAATAGTTCTAAGCATCGGGATGAAGATTCACACCCCTTGTTTTTGAAAGAGGATCGTACTTGTTTTCCATACTGACATGCTGAGCAAAGTTTTTCTTTTGAAAAATTTATTTTGGGCAAACCAGTTACAAGTTCATGTTTACTCAGATAAGCGATGGATTTAAAGTTTAAATGATTTAACCTTTTATGCCACAACCAGTTTTGAGATGATTTTGAAGCAATGAAGCAGACTGGTGCATGAGGTTGTTCATTCCAACTGATTTTATATGTGTTTCCACATCGTTTGCCAGTTAGTATAATTTCATCGGTTGATGTTTTAACTAAGCATGAGTTTTTATCAAACTGTACTGAGAATCCATTGTCGCATAACTGACTGATACTAATCAAGTTATACTTCAGATTCTCTACTAATAAAACATCTTTAATAGTAAAGTTACCATGGATAATATTACCCTTACCCACGGTTTTACCTTTGGAATTATCTCCGAAACTGATGTTTGGACCACTATATTTGATTAGTTGAGATAGCATACTTGCATCTCCTGTCATATGTCGTGAGCATCCGCTGTCCAAATACCATATTGAACTTTTATTTGTACCTGTTACCTGCAAGCACACACATAATTTGATTTGGTATCCATATCTATTTGGGTCCAAAGCTTATTAGTCCCTTTGGAACCCATACTTGGATTAGTCTAACTGACTTTCCAGTACCTGTATTCCAAATAGTTTTTCTCGGTCTTTGTGTGCTTGGTGAATAGTGTACAGATGATACAATATTTATTTTAGCTTGGTTCAACTGATTGTTCAGTCTGTATCTTTTCTGGACTGGTTTACAGTTATAATAATTTGAATATCTCTTGCTGAATCTCTTTGATAAATGATTTTCTGAGTCAGTAGAGATTTTTGGACTGTAACCAACTCCATGTCTTCTGGCTTTATACATATTTTCAATAGGTTTTTCATTCAGTTTGCTAGGCTTAAACTTCTTTTGTTATACTGTTGATCTGACAAATTGAATGTACTTCCCTTTGTTCATTGTCAGCTTTGGTTGAGTATCATTTGAAAACGTTTCTCCTTGATTACTGAATCCTAAACCAGTTTTATCAGAAACTGATTTTTGTGAATTATGCATCTCATTCAATGCAGTAGACGACTTATTCCAGGATTGAATGAGTTCAGTTTGTTTTGAATTTTCAAGAATCAATTTCTGGATCAGTGACTGATCTTTCTTTCTCTCTGCTTTTAGTTCAGCAATTTCCCTTTCTAGACTCAACCTATCAACTGATTTATCAGTTTTTGTTTTGTTGTCCATGGGATCATTTTGCTTTGACTTTATTTCCTCAAATGATGATGCAAGTTTCTGGTACTCACTTACCATTTCATGCAATGTTAAAATGAGTTCTTCTCGTGTAAAATCATTTGAACTGAAATCAAATACCTGTTGACTTGTAGATTCTGCTTCAGTATCATTTGCCATTAGACATTTGACTTCCTCTTCATCACTTGAACTATACGAGCTTTCTGGTTCTGATTCGTCACTATCAGTTTCTGCCCATTTGGATTTGTTCTCTTCAGCTAATAGAACTTCGTGTTTCTTTCTGTAGGTTTTCTTATCATCTCTAGGTCTTCTCTTATGCTCATATGGTTTCTTTCTTCTGTTAGTTGATCCTTGACTGTCCTTTTTAGGTTTAGGACAGTCAACAATGTAATGATCTGTTTTGCCACAATTGTAGCAAGCATTTGTTTCTTCTTTGGAATTATTTTTCTGGTATTGCTTCTGAAAGTTTCCTTGGTTCTTTCTCATGAACCTCCCGAACTTTTTGATGAATAGTGACGTAGCATCATTGCTTAACTGATCAGCAGATTTCTCGACTGAACAAGTTGGTTCAGTTCTGACAGCTGCTAAAGCAGTTGTAGGAGTAGATGATTCTCCTTTTCTGTTCTGCAATTCAAATTCATAAGCTTTTAAATCAGCAAATAGTTCAAGAAGTTCGATCTGGTTCAAATCTTTTGATTCTCTCATAGCCATAGTTTTGACATCCCATTCCTTTGGAAGACCTCTCATCACTTTTAGTGTAACCTCCTTGTTGGTATACACTTTCCCGAGTGCATTCAATTCATTTATAATACTGTTCACCCTTTCATCATATTCATTCATTGATTCTCCAACCTTCATTTTGATATTGTCAAATTTCTGAACAGCAACTGAGAGTTTATTTTCTTTCGTTTGGTCATTTCCTTCATATAACTGAATCAACTTCTCCCAAATTTCTTTTGCTGTTTTGCACATCTTTATTTTGTTGAAGGTTGCTTTGTCCAGTGTTTTGTATAGAGTATCTTTGGCTACATTGTCAAGATTAGCTTTCTTTTTGTCCTCAGTTGTCCACTCTTCTCCGGACTTTTGAATTCTCTGTGGTGCCCCTTCAGTTATGGCAATTGCTGTGTTTGCTTTTAGAATTTTCACGGGTCCGTCTGTTATGACATACCACATGTAATCATCTTGTGCAGCTAAGTGAGCCTGCATTCTGATTTTCCAGTCATCGAAATCTTCTCTTGAGAACATAGGGATTTTATTGAATGAAGTCATGCTTGTTGACTTATAGATCAGAAGTATTCAATAACAAGATTCAACCGCTCTGATACCACTTGATAGGATCGGTTATCGTAACAAGAGTGTTTAGAAGGGGGGGTTGAATAAACACTTAAAATTAAAATTGGTCTTTTCGAATATTTGAGTTCAGTTTGGTGACAAACTGAATCTCGGAATCTTGTTGGTCAATAGCAATCAGTTAAACTAGAGTAGTTGCGGAAAATAACTGACTGAAAGATAGAATACGAAACTGAAAGAGATATGCAAGAGTTGTTTCTGGATGTTCGGAGAATTGAATTACTCCTACGTCACCCCTTCTATCACAAGGATAGGATATTCACTAAAAGACTTTGATCAAGTACAACACTTGTACAGACCCACTTCAGTTTGGACTTACAACTGCCAAAACTGAAACTCTTAGTTCTACACAATATTCTTAATACGTAACTGATATTAGCACAGTTTGAATTTAACAGCTTTAAAAGAGTGCTAATAAGCTCAGATTAGCCTTGATTGCTACGAGTAATTCAAATGAAAGTGAGCTGAGATTTTGACAGAGTAACAACAAGCTTATTCTTCTGCTGTTCTTCAGTCATATTTATACTTCGCTTTCAACGGTAACTTTGATATGCGTTTGAATTCTAGTATCCGTTGAATGCCACTCATCATTTTTTGGGCAATGTTCTCTTCATTGATTGTAATACGGCGTCTTAATTGCATTAGCCGAAATACGTTGATCTATGCTGTAATGATTGAGGTGCGGCTTTCCATATTCTCTTGTTGTTTACTATGTTATTTTGTCGGTTGAATGTTCTTTCCCGAGAAGCATTCAGTTGAGATCAGTTTTGACTGAAACTTATGCGGCTGAGTATATTAACTGATCGGTTTCCAACTGATCAGTTTTCTTCATTTGTTCACCTGCTTTCAGTTATTAAATGTTCAGTTGTCTCATAGTTCATTTAATTTCTTCAGTTCTGTCAAACTCCGAAATTTGGTTTCCAACACTCTCCCTACTCATCTATCACTTCCCCATCCCCTATTGCTTCATTAATTTCTTCCTCCTCTGGGTTTGCTTCCATTTGCTCCATTAGTTCTTCCATGTTGATCATTTCATTTTGCAGATGCTCAATGAAATTCTGCAGTTGTGTATTTTGATGATCAAGGTTGTTAAGTTGATCCTGCAGCTCTTGTATCGTTGATTGATTTACTTTCTTGCCGTTTTCTTGTTCGTCAATTTGTCTTTGAAGACGGTGTTGAATTTTGAGAAGACTATCATTTCGGATTTGAAATGAACCAATCCTGTCCTGTGCTTTGTTTAACTCTTGCTTAGTGATCTCATGACGACGTTCTGACTCTAGGTGATAAGCTGTGTATCGCCTAACGTCTTCGCGTAGTTTCTTCTCTTCCACTCTGGCTTCACGAAGATCCTCCATCATGCACACGTTATTCCCGTCCAAGTGGTAGTTATCTCTCTAAAGTTTATCATTCTTTTCTTTCAGCGTTTTAATTTCTGACTCCTTTTCCTGAAGTTGTTTCTGAGGTTCATTTATAATGCTTTGAAAGTCCATGTTGGTTTCTTATAAGATAAAAACATTTTTTTTATATAAAAGACTCATCAATTTTTAAATATGCAATAATATAAAGTTTCAAAATAATTTGGTACACATAATATTTTCTCAGTCACTAGTTTACTACAATACATATACTTTATTATAATGCTAATCTAATCGAACATCTCTCCGCCATCGCTGTCGCTGGCACTGTCGTCTCCGGACACTTCCATCGGTGCTATCTCCTCTTCCTCCATGTTCTCTATCACCAAATGTAGGTAGTTATTCTGATCTTGCAGTCTGTCCATCGTGCCGTGGAGCTTCGAAATGTACCGATCTTGCCTTGTGATGTACTTTTCCTGGCACTGACGGGCCTCAGCAGCACGTCCTCGCTCTGTCTCCACTCTCTCCAATAAATCCCTGTTAAGTGAAGCTAAGCGCGTGATGCGAGTGGAATCAGTCGGTATCTGCAGCATCTGGCTCTCAGCCAAGTCCAGATGATGAGTCAATCGCTGAACATCAGTTTCAAGTATGTGTCTAACCTCACTAAGCTCTTGTTTCTCCAATCTTTCCTTGGCTAGTTGCGCTTTCAAAGTCGCGATCTCCCTAGTCTGATTATCAATCGTAAGCTGACGCATGCGAACGGCAGCCTGAGCGCGAGTACGTGGAGCAGCCATTTCCTAGGATAAAAATCGAAAGTAGAGTATCAGAATCGTATAAAGGGTAGAATGGCACAAATAGTAGAAACAAAGTTGTCGTGGAAAAATTTTCGATACTTAGAGTTTGGGAAATGATCGAAGGAATAGATTTTTGAAGTCTATTCGAAATTTAGGAAACAGATGAAAGTTAGACTTCAAGAACGGATGAAAGTTGGACTCAAATTGGGATACACTAGGATTTTGCCAAAATTTGACTTCGTCAATTTTGGCTGTCAAAATCCCAGCGGAATTATGAACCTGGCAGCTCTGATACCACTTAAATGTCACGCCCCGTGGCCCAAGTGTCAGTGACATCCGGCATTATTTAACAATTAAATTGAAAACAATAAAGCCTCGTATAAAATCAAACCAGTCTTTTTCATAAATAAAGTGTTGTCTTACAATGACAATGAAATAAAATACATCAGAGTTTCAAATAGCGTAAACGAAAGGAAAGCAAAATCTTGAATGCTGATCTTGATCCCCAGTTCACCAACCGCAGAAAGCATCTTGCTCTTCCTCATCCTGTTGCTCCTCATTTTTATCTGAAATTTGTAAGGGATAAGTGTTTTGGGAAACACTCAGCAAGTGGGGGTCGATCGATTCCAAAGATACATATAGCACTTAGTTTTTATTTAAAACGTTCTTTTAACAGAATTTCAAAACTTAATATTCTTAGCTTATCAGAAAAGAGGCAAATCGAATAAATGACAGTATTCATCAGATGATTCAGAACAATTCAGAAACAGATCGATTCAGAACAGAACATATTAGAACAGACAGAACACTGTTACTCATCTCATTTACGTGGTCAAATTGTCCCCAATATGTTAGTCCTCTAAGGGGTGAGGCCAGAACATGATTTTATACCCACCAATGGGGGCCAGACAGAACATGGTTTTATACCCACCAATGGGGGCCAGACAGAATTAAAATTCTCGTCCCATTTCAAATTTTAATTGTAACAGTGCAACAGAATTCAGAAGTAACAGACAGAACTTATCAGATTTCTCAGAGTTCAGATTTCCGGACAGACACAGCGGAATCAAAGGAATTTCGAAGCATAGAATAAAACACATAATCGATCGAAATTTTAAACAGAACAGATAGCAATTTTCGAAAATGAAGAATCACATACATGCATGTCATGATATACATATTCAAGTTTAAAAATACAAACGAATATATATCAAAAGACCACTTACCGATTTGGAGATAGATTCGAAATTGCAGACTTTGGCACGAACTTGTCCATCGAAATTTATGCAGCACTTCGACGTATTTTTCACAAACACTGTCTTTACTCCGCATCACCTCGACACAGGATGGCAACTCTGGATTGCACGAAAAATCCTTCCTTCTTCTTCTTTGAGTTCGGCCGAATGGTTTTGGGTGAGGGGAGAGCCGAAATATTAAGGCTTTATGGAATGGTTTTCTATCACATCTTGAGCACTATTTATAGAGTAATCCTTGCCCCTTTGCCTCCCCATGGTCGACCCCTTGGAGCCCAAGAAATGATATAATTGCTATCATAATGATGGTCCAGGCTATACCAAGCACCATGAGTCATTTCCTGCATCATTAATGTGTCATGGTCTCTTAGATCCTCCCTTAGCTTCTTCATGGATTATCTCAAAGGTCATTTCTTGCATACTTAATTTGTCTTAACCTTTAGCTCATCCCTTAGCTTCTTCCTTGGTTATCTCAAAGGTTGCTTCTTGCACATTAACTTGTCCAAGCTTTAGCTCCTCTTTTAGCTCCTTTATAGTCATGTTAGGACAAGCTTGGTTGAGCTGCTTTGGGCTGAAAGATCGAGTCCTTGAGCTGGGGTTTTGCTCCTTCAGTGATAACTCTTGGATGGATGCGATTACTTGCAGCTTGGCTTCCCGTTGAGTTAATCTCCAAGATTTGAAGTTATTTCTTCGAGTTATGTTAGCTGAAATCTAAGTTAATATTCAAGTTATCTAGTTGGAACGAAAATTTTAGAGCTTAGTTTGAGTTAAACTTCAAGTTCATACTACTTACTTGATTCGCCTTGGATCGTAAAATCCCGGGTTCTCACAAGAACTTTCCACCTTGACCTCAATTACCTCAAATTTGATAGTCTGGATTATTTTGATGCCATTGAAAACTTCAAGGATAATATACTCAAGGAAGTAACAATGCTATCCAAGTACGTGATGGACTCATTTACACAGTTGGAACAACTACAGAAAGCTCAAGGTGCGTCTCCAACAACCCCTGATGGACAAAAACATAATAGTAATAATTTCATTTGTCAACTAAGATAAATTGTCAATTCTCATATGTCTGAGAAAATTTATGGTGTAAGTACGCAATTGAATGACGTGATATACCTTCTTAAAGGCCCTTGTAGTTTTGGAAAAAAAAGGAAAGCGAGCATGAGTAAGAATAAAACTAAATCCAACAATCACTAGAATAAAACTAAATCCAACAATCACTCATAGCCAACTGATCTTAAGAAGCCAACTTATGCAAGCAAACACTCCAGATCTTGCAAAGAACGTCATAGAAGATAGTGCTTAAATTATTTTCAATCTAAGGGTATAAGTTTATCAGTTCAGCAGAACTATTGTACAAATATTTCAGTTTTTCAGCAATTATAAAGTCTTTCTCATATATGCAGATCTTATCAATCACCAAATTGTTGGATCAATTAAGATTTAGTTAATTAACAAGCTACAAGATTAAAGGGAATTTTTTTATAGAGCATAGCCGAATTGAATTCATAAAGGAAAATGAAAATTCATGCATAACTGATTTCTCGAGCATAACTTATATTCGAAGCCTAACTAATCTAAAAGCACAACTGATGGAAGATAACTTGTCAAAGGCCACTTATTCAATGATCACCGATCAATTCATCTTACTGAACCAGCCAGACTTTTGGAAGACATTCTCTGAAGATTTTCGGAGCATTATTTTGAATATCAAAGCTCAATTGACATATTCGAATAAATTCTTCATAACATCTTTTCAGACCATTAAAATGTCAAAATCCACGCGCACTATCGAATCGTACAATTTTTCAAAAAGGACGATGGCCTTCACAACAACCAGTCTATTTGGAAATGATTATCCGGTTCAAAAGTACGACCGTTGGAATTGAAAATTATAAATATATAAGTTGGATGGACCTTCAATCTCTCCTATAAATTTGAATTACGCACACATTATAACTGATCGAAATATTTTGATGCACACACTTAATTTATTCTATCTAATCATTGATGATCAATTTATGCTCAGTGAGAGTTTTAATTTTTTTTTTTAAGTTTCGAGATTTCTAGGACTTTCAGTAGGCTACAGATAGTCCTACTGAAGTGGGTTGTTGCAAATTGCTTGTAATTACCAAAGACTTTTAGCAGAATCCTTTTTGAGTGAAAGAATGAATGACGTAAGAGTTATTCAATTCTCCGAATATCCGAAACAGTTTTGTGCAATTTTAATTTATTAGCCTAGCTGCTATTTTAATTATCCATTTCGGTATTCAAATCGCTTCAATAAGCCGTACAGTACCCAACTACTGGTTTATTTATATCCAAATAACGAGAATTACAATTCAGTATTACTTACCCAACCAAATTAATTTGAAAATTTATTGAGACTGTTTATGTACACCTTTCTAAACCAATATCTTAACCGTAATACTGTATTTGTGTGTCTGAATTAGATTTAAAAAATGACACAAGGAATTGATTTTAAATTTACTCATTTTGTGAGTGTAATCCCATCATATAGTTATTAAAATTGTTTAAATTGATATAATGAATTTAAAATTTGTAAGGCCCGAGATTTTGATTACCGTTATCTGAAATGATTTGGTGATAATTGATTCGATTATAGACGGAAATGATCGGACCGATAAAGATGGAAGAAAACACGAAATATGTGCGAGGACAGAACACCTCGCGCATATGCGTGACAGGGAGCCGCACATATGCGGGATAGTGGCAGAAGACCTCGCGCATATGCACGAGAAATGGTCGCGCATATGCGCGAGTTGTGCAGCAGCTATGGCCACATTTCCAGAGAACCTCGTGCATATGCGCGGAAGGATGTCGTGCATATGCGCGAGCTGCCGAGAACAAAAAGTGCTGGACAGAACTTCCGGCGCATATGCACGGGCCTTGTGCACGCATATGCGCGCGACATGCAAAACAAGAACAAGCCACTTGCCCTTACATGTGCAACGTGTATGTATATATATATATATATATATATATATATATATATATATATATATATATATATATATATATATATGTATATATATATATATATACACATACAAATTGGATCATTATTCAGAGGAAAGAAACGAAAAGGCTGAGGAAAAGCTTTACCTTCCCTCGAAGCTTTTGATTTGACGTGGTAAAGATCCGTCCGTCAGCAACACCGAGTTCCTATCGACGCAGGCTACAACTGAACGTAAGTTTTACTACGTTTCGATATGTCTTGAAATTATGGTATTGCGAGAATCAGATAGAATTCATATATGTTGTTCTTGCGATATCAGACATTGTATAATCAAAACCAGATCGAAGAACAGATACCGTATGAAATTGTTATGAATTTTCAGAGTTGATTTGATTGTGATTAGACCGATTTGATATCAGAATTGTGCTGTTATCGATTATGAGGTGTTGGAACTAATATCTGATTTATACTGTATCGCTGGGTATATTGATATTATTCAGATTTGGATTAGATGAGTTTTTGATTTGTATATAATGATATTGTATTGCCGGTATTGCGAGATTGTACAGAATTGAGATTATAATCTGTTACTATGAAAGATTATGATTGGTAATAATATCGATTATGAGTTGTGATATTATATCCGTGATGTTGAGATTTACGGGGTTATTGAGATTGTATTGTGATGCCGTTGAAACATCAGTAGATTGATATTGATCAGATTCTGTATTGGTTGAGATTGTATCGTATGTCGTTGATATTAATCAGATTGGGTTTTGATTTGAGTATTGATCAGAACATGTCTTGAATTGAGTTGCACACTGACACAGTATATTCGGTATTGATTTGAGAATGTATATTGATATTGTGCCTATTCGATATTGTCATTGCCAGATTTGGTATGGACAGATTTGACTTCGAGACTTCGACTTCGTCAGACCGAGAAGACAAAGGTATAAATTGATGTTGATGCGAGATTGCACAAATCGAGTCCGATTGACTTGAGTTTTCCAAAATCCCATACTTTATTTTATTGCATTGTTATTTGCAATTGAATGAGATTGATAGCTTTGATCTATTGATTTATGTATTGAGTCATAAGCGGATACGCCTAATAGTAAATGAGTGATCTTCTGACAGTAGTGCCAGATAGTGATGAAATCGTCACTGGAACATTGCACATTGTCACAGGATATGATATTGGTGAAAATGCCAAAGTCTGTGACGGATAGGTCAAGACACCGGATGTTTGGTCATATCGAAGTTGATAGAATTTGAGTTTCTTCTATTACTGATGTTTGATATGGAAAGGGCCAAAGTCCGTGAATAAGAACATACCACCACCTCGATCGGGAGTGTATGTGGGTGTATTTTCTTATTCCGATCGGGATCCCTAGATTAGGACGAGTCGAGTCAGAGTCCATGAGTCACTGAGTATGATTCAAAGTTTGTGTTGATTCATGTGTCGGATTTGATACATTTTATATTCAGAGTTTATATTGATTTACTTTGATACATGTTATGAATATCTATTTCATGCGTTTATATCTGTTTATATGAAATGTATGTATACATGATTTATACTGGGAATATAATTCTCACCGGAGTTATCCGGCTATTGTCTTGTTTGTATGTGTTCTCGACAACAGGTGGGACATGATCAGGAAGAGGATGAGAGAGTATAGATAGCGTGGAGATCCGGGCCCAGAAGCAGGATAAGATTCAGCACTGGATGTATAGATGTTGAACCTAGTTGCGATAGAAACATATAGTACATGACTTGTACTTTTCTATTAACATGTATATCAGATAGATTACTATTACGTTTCCGCATTCATATTTGAAAAGGAAAAAAATTTAGTCCCACTTTTCTTAATTATTATATTTGAAATTAATGATGATTAAGACATGAATTAGCGTCCGAGTCCCCACAAAATTTGTTTGAATTTTGTATATCCAAAACAAGTCGAGAGATTTGGAATGATGAATTTAAAATTCATCAAACTACACTCTATTTTAGGATTTTAAAAGAATAAACAAAGATACAATGGGTACGATTTTGACTCTTACATGCATATAATAACATAATAGCGGTAAGGTATGTGCGCTACGTGTGTAAAATATACATAAATATCATGAAATTTATTAAAGTATTTAGTTTAATTAAATTAATTTAAAAATCAACGATTCATGATTGAAATTATAAAAAAAAATGAACGATAATTTTACAAAATTAAATTTTTTACATGCATATAATTAATTTTTCTTAATATTTTAAATTTGTAGGAAGAGATATAGTAAAAAATTATTTAAAAAATATTTGTAAGTTAACTAAAATTTTGGGAATTTGGAAAATAATTTCATCAACACACAAAAATAATTAATATGGGAAATTTAAATTTAATATATAATAATTTACATCATGTTATCAAAGGATTATAAACTGGTCTTGTCGATGCTACCCTATGGGTACTGTCCTTAGAGTGAGTCTCATGTGAGACCGTCTCACGGGTCATAATCCGTGAGACGGGTCAACCCTACCCATATTCACAATAAAAAGTAATACTTTTTGCATAAAAAGTAATACTTTTTCATGGGTGACCCAAATAAAAGATCCGTCTCACAAATACGACCCGTGAGACCGTCTCACACAAGTTTTTGCCCTGTCCTTAACCATTATTTTGCTGCCAAGTGGCAATTATTTTCCAAATTTTTAACTATATAAAAATTTATGAAAACTTATGTGTTGTCTCGCATTTTAAAGCAATTGACTAACCATGATTTTTATTTTAAAATGATTTATTTTTAAAAAATCATTTGACCTTCTTTCATTTCTTCCGCCGTCATCTATCAAAATAACAGAACTTCCACCGATTTGAATCTTTTTTCCCAATATTAGGTTTTTATTTTTTATCCTTGTTAATCTAGTTTTGTATGTCAGTAATTTTTTGACTTATTGTTGCTCCTTGCTGTTTGCTGTATTCGATGATTTAAGGGCCAAATAAGGGGATTTCTTTTATGCATTTCTTCATTTTATAATATATTATATTTTACTAATTAAATTTTAATGATTGTGATTTTCTTTAAAGTAAAATACAGTAGATTAACCTCTTGTTTATGTACATATTTTTGTAATATGTGGGGTTTTTTTTAAAATTAATTTAATTTTAAAAACTTTTTTCAAAAATAATTTAAAAAAAAAAAGTTTCAAAACTACTGTAATCCGCGCTTGCGGAGTGCGGACGCTGCACACGTGGAGCAGCATCCGCGCTCCGTAAGCACGGACGCTGGTCCATGTAAGCATTATATGATATTAGCGACGGAAAATATTTCCAAATCGTCGCTTACCCGTCGCTAATATTAGCGACGGTTTATAAACCGTCGCTGAAATGGACTCAGCGACAGTTTGCAAAAACCGTCGCTAATTTAGCGACGGTTTATAACCGTTGCTAAATGCACATAATTTTATAAGAATTTGCGCGGTGCGAAAAGTCATTTTTGTTGTACTGAAGACAGAGAAAAAAACAGACAAGAAATTCATCAAAAAATAGGGGTGTTCATCGGTCAGTTCGGTTCGGTTTTTTATTCCGGTTTTCGGTTTTAAAAATATATAATCCGATATCCGAACTATTTTTCTTCATATCGGTTCGGTTTTTTTCTATCAAAACGGTTCAGTTATATCCGAATTACAAAATTAATAATATAAATATATTGTGAAATATAATATGTTAACTTTCTACATGTTTTCTTAGTAAAATCTTTAAATATAAGGTCTAAATTATTAAAGAAAACAGCAATCAACTAAAAATTGTTAAAATAGTTCTTCATTCACTAAATATCATATCAAAAATATAAAAAAATTATTAATTTAATGAAATTTCGGTTTTTTTGGTTTTGACATATATAATCCGAAATCGAACCAAATAAAATTCGGTTTCATATTTATATCCGAATTACAAAATTCGATTTTTGGTTCGGTTCAGTGTTCGTTTTCTTCAGTTTGGATTTTCATTTTAATCCGAAGTTTGAACACCCATAATCTTCACTACAAAAAAAATGGCTTTTCTCATCGCGCAAATTATCTTTCCGCAGCGTATATTGCAAGCCGCAAAGTTGCAAGCCGTTGAAAGTTCAAGATTATCCGCGGCGTATATGTGCACGCTGTTGATAGAATTATGCGTAGCGTGCGTAGAGGTAGGTATCTCGAAATTAAAGTGTGCGTTATAACAACAAACAAGTTGAAATTGTCACATCCATGATATTGGATCGTCGATCGGGATTATGATGAGATTAATATAATGGGGCATGGATCGTGGGTTTGCAAGAGTATAAGCCCATCATGCAAATTTATTAAAGTTCAAATACGCATTTAGCGACGGTTTTGAGTTAGCGACGGGTACAAAACTGTCGCTAATTCCATTTCAGCGACGGTTTAGAAACCGTCGCTGATATTGGCGACGGATTAACGACGGTTTATTAATCCGTCGCAACTTAGCGACGGTTCGGATATATTTTCCGTCGCTAATATCATATGATGCTTACATGGACCAACGTCCGTGCTTACGGAGCGCGGACGCTGCTCCACGTGTGCAGCATCCGCACTCCGCAAGCGCGGATTACAGTAGTTTTGAAAACTTTTTTTATTGTTTTTAAAATTAAATTAATTTTAAAAAAACCCAATATGTGGTGATTGAATACATGTATGATTCCTTCATCTAATTTATTATTATTATTTTAATAAAATATAGATCCAGTTGGTCTTTTTTTTGGAAATGGAAAACGACAAATCAAAGGCACTTTAAGAGTTGGAGGAAGGCTACAGTGAAGACTCCGAAAATGACCAGATTCCAAAAACGCAATGTGGACTCCTCATTTTTCTATGCAAGAAAATAGAGAGGTACAAACTGAAAACTTCAATCGATGTTTTGAAGAGCAAACTAGAAGTGGGTAAGATTGTGAACCCTCTTGGAGAAGCTTATTTATTGTATTGTCAATACGCACATGCCAAGGGATTTAATGTAAGGAAGGGTGAACAACGATGTTTTTCCCATACTAATGAACTTCAATCAAAGGAATTCAATTGCTCATGTGAATGTTTGAAAGATGAAAAAAGATCTAGTTAAAAGATTTCAAGTTATCAAAAACTGTCACTAGAACTAACTGTAAAGCCAAATTGAAGATTTCAAGAGAAAAAGGGGGGTCAACGTAGTGTGAGTAGATTTGTGGAGGAGCATAACCATGAAATGTTTGCACACGATCAAACTCACTTGTTAAGATCGGCGCGAAATATATCACATGCAAAAAAGTCTACTCTAGAAGCTATGGTAAATGCTGGAATATCTGTCTCTGCTGTTGTTTCTTTCATGGAAAACGAAGCATGTGGGTTAGAAAATTCTGGTTTTATTAGAAAGGGTATATATGATCTTATGAGTCAACTGAAAAAACATACCAAAGTTGAGAATGAAGATGCCACTACTCTTATTAAATATATTATAAATATGAAGAATAAAGAGAATTACTTTTACTGGAACGTGCAATTGGATGATGACGATAGAGTGATGAAATTTTTCTTTAGGGACTATTTTTGGTGATGTCTTGTCGATTGATACAACATATAGAACAGATAAGTATAATTTGATATGTGATCCATTTGTTGGTATAAATAACCATATGCAGAATGTGATGTTTGGCTTGACATTTATTTCAGAACCGAGAGTTCTTTTGAATGGTTGTTTACAACATTTCTTGATTCTATGAATGGAAAGCGACATCAAACTATTTTTTCAGATCAATGTCAAGCCCTGATGAATGCCATCGAAACAATTTTTCCACAATTACATCATCGTTTATGTCAGTGGCATATAATCAAAATGCTCCTTCACACTTTGGAAGTTTAAATGGAGATTCAGATTTTGAACAACTATGGTACAAATGCATGACTTATTGTGAATCTGAAGATGAATTTGAGGCCACATAGAAATATATGATTGATACATATAATTTGGATGATCATAGATGGTTGAATAGGATGTACAGACTCAGGGAAAAATGGGCTACTGCCTTTAATAGTGGAAGGTTTAGTGCGGGACTTTTGGCTACTTCGAGGAGTGATGCCACAAATATGACTTTGAAAAAAGCATGTGACAAAAGTAGTTCTTTTTATGAATTTGTGATGAGTTATGCAAAAATTCAAAATAATTGGCGGAATAAGGAAAAGACAGAGGATACTCGTTGTCGTCATGGCAAGCATGCACGGATTTTGAAAAATCATCTATTGTTGATTAATGTTGCTGAGGTTTACACGATTTTCATATGTTGGAAACTGAATTCTGGAGTTTGACAAAACATAAACCAATCAACTAAATCAACTAATACATGAAAGCATATTCGGCAGCTGAACATTCAACTAAAATCAGTTGACACAAACTGATCAGTTGAGAACTGATCAGTAAAACATTCAGCCGAATATATTAAAGCTTCTCGACTGAAGATACCTTGGGAAAGATCATTCAAACAGACAAAAAGACATATCAGACAGTAACTGAATGTGGAAAGCCGCACTGCATAGAACAATGTGTTTCGGCTATCAAGATTTATACGCCGTCTTGCAATAAATGATGAAGCAGGCAATCAAGAACACTGTCCAAGAAATAATAAAGTGGCAATCAACGGATACGAGAATTCAAAATTACCGTTGGAAGAGAAGTCTATAAATATGACTAAAGAGCAGTTGACAATGACGATCATTGACCAATCTTAAACTTGCCATTACTCTGTCAAAATCTCTGCTCACTCGTATCAGATCTATTCGTAGCAATCAAGGCTACACATTGAGCAAATTAGCACTGTGAAATATTGAAAATTCAATTAAGTGCTAAGTTCAGTTACTTACAGAGATCATTGTATTATACTAAGAGTTTCAGTTCAGGCAATAGATAAGTCCTAACTGAAGTGGGTCTGTACAAGCGTTGTACTCGATCAAAGTCTTTTAGTAAATATCCTATCTTTGAGATAGAAGGGGTGACGTAGGAGTTATTCAATTCTCGGAACATCCATAAACATAACGTGTTACCTTTACTTCAGCTTTTCATTTTCAGTTAGATATTCTATCTATCAAACAGTTTATTTTCCGCAACTGCTTATTCAGTTTAACTGGTTGATATTGACTGACGGGATACTTAGTTCAGTTTGTAACAAGACTGAACTATCTTTTTCGAAAAACATTTAAATTCCTATTAGTGTTTATTCAACCCCCCCTTCTAAACACTAATTAGCCAATAACCGATCCTAACAAATGGTATCAGAGCAAGGCATATCCTGTCAAAGATTATCTATTCTCAATCTAATCATTATGTCTTCATTCAATAAGATTCCAATGTTCTCCAGGGAAGATTTTGATGATTGGAAAATCAGAATGCAGGCTCATCTAGCTGCACAAGACGACGACATGTGGTACGTCATAACTGATGGACCCATGAAAATTTTGAAAGCAAACACAGCTGTTGCTATTACTGAAGGGGCACCTCACCGAATTGAAAAGCCTCGAGATGAGTGGACTACAGAGGACAAGAAAAAGGCAAATCTAGACAACGTTGCAAAAGACATACTGTATAAGACATTGGACAAAGTAACGTTCAGTAAGATCAAAATGTGCAAAACCGCCAAAGAAATTTTGGAAAAGTTAATTCAACTTTGCGAAGGAAATGATCAAACTAAAGAAAACAAACTTTCAGTCGCTATGCAGAAGTTCGACAACATCAGAATGAAGATGGGTGAAACAATGGATGAGTATGATGAAAGAACAAGCTGTATTATCAACGAACTAAATGCACTTGGAAAGGTGTATACAAATAAAGAAGTAGCGTTGAAAGTAATCAGAGGACTTCCCAAAGAATGGGATGTCAAAACTATGGCAATGAGGGAATCCAAAGATCTTAACAAAGTTGAACTTCATGATTTATTTGCAGATCTAAAAGCATATGAGTTTGAACTTCAAACTCGAGAAGGTGAACCATCCACTCCAGCAGCAACTACTGCCTTGACTGCTGTTAGAAATGAATCAACTGGTTCAGTTGAGAAAACTGCTGATCAGATGAGTAATGATGCCATGTCTCTATTCATTAAGAAATTTGGAAGATTCATGAGGAAAAATCAAGGAAATTTTCAGAAGAATTATCAAAGAAACAACTCCAGAGAAGAATCTAATGTATGTTTCAACTGTGGCAAATCCGGTCACTTTATTGCCAACTGCACAAAGCCTAAAAAGGACAATCAAATCTCAACTGAAAGAAAGAAGAAGATATATGAGCACAAAAGAAGATCTAAAGACGAAAAGAAGCCTTACAAGAAGAAACATGAAGTACTGCTAGCTGAAGACAGCAAAGCCAAATGGACAGAAACTGACAGTGAAGAGTCAGATCCAGAAAGCTCTTGCAGTTCAAGTGATGAGGAAGAAGTAACATGCTTAATGGCAGATAACATAGAAGATCAATCAAGCTGTGAGCAGGTATTTGATTTTAGCTCTATTGATTTTACACGAGAAGAACTCATTTCCACTCTTCATGACATGGTCAATGAGTATCAAAAGCTTGCTTCATCATTTGAAAAACTCAGAGCAAAGCAAGATGATCCCAAAGACGATAAAACAAAAACTGATGAATCAGTTGAAATGTTGAGTCTAAGAAGGGAGATTGCTGAACTAACTGATGAAAGAAGCAGGGATCAATCAATGATTCAAAAATTGTTGCTTGAAAATACAAAGCTCAATGAGCTCATTCAAGTCTGGAACAAATCATCAAAAGCTCTAACTAATATACAGAATTCTCAGAAATCAGTTGATGATAAAACTGGTTTAGGATTCTGTAGTAACGATGATTTGTCTTCCCAAGATACTCAACCAAAACTGGATACGAACAAAGGGAAATATATTCGCTTTGTAAAATCAGTTATGGTACAAAATCAAGAAGAGTCGAGCAAACCGATTGAACAGCCATCTCAGAATATAAATAAAGGCATGAGATGTGGCATTGGATATACTCCAAAGGGTAAGACTGATTCATGGAATCAGCAACCAAAAATTCTCAGCAGAAAATATTCATATGGCTATTCAAACTATCACAACTGTAAGCCGGTTCAGAAAAGATATCGACTGAACAATCAGTTGAAGAAGAACAAAACACATGTAAAATCATCCACACAATATACACCAAGCACACACAGACAGGGAAGATCATATGGAATACAGCAACAGGACAGTCAGTTAAACTGATTCAAGTCTGGATTCCAAAAGGACTAATCAACTATGGACCCAAATAGAAAAGGGTACCAGAATCTTATTTTGTGTTTAATTGCAGACAATAGGAACAAGCACTGGATCAATATGGTACCTGGACAGTGGATGCTCTCGACACATGACAGGAGATTCAAACTTATTGTCCCAACTGGTCAAATACAATGGTCCAAACATCAGTTTTGGGGATAACTCCAAAGGTAAAACCGTGGGTAAGGGTAAGCTTATCCATGGTAATTTCACCATTAATGACATTTTATTAGTCGAGAATCTTAAGTATAATCTGATAAGCATTAGTCAGTTAGGCGATAATGGATTCTCAGTTCAGTTTGACAAACATTCTTGTTCAGTCAAAAACTCAACTAAAGAGATTATTCTAACTGGCAAAAGGTGTGGAAACACTTACAAAGTCAGTTGGAATGATCAACCTTATACACCAGTATGCTTTATTGCGTCTAAATCATCTCAAAACTGGTTATGGCATAAACGATTAAATCATTTAAATTTTAAATCTCTTGCCTATCTGAGTAGGCATGAACTTGTAACTGGTTTGCCCAAAATAAATTTTTCAAAAGAAAAACTTTGTTCAGCATGTCAGTATGGAAAACAAGTTAGATCCTCTTTTAAAAACAAAGGCTGTAAATCTTCATCCCGATGCTTAGAACTATTGCACATGGATCTCTTTGGTCCAATACCAGTCATGAGCTTAGGGGGAATGAAATACACCTTAGTGGTCGTAGATGACTTTTCAAGATTTACTTGGGTTATATTTCTCAAATCCAAAGACCATACTGCTGCACAACTGATTAAACTTTTCAAAAGACTTTTAAATGAAAAATCAGTTGGGATTGATTGAATCAGAACTGATCGAGGAACTGAATTCATCAATCAAACACTTTCAAACTTTTTAGAAAATGCCGGAATCAAGCATGAGCTCTCAGCAGCAAGAACACCTCAGCAAAACGGTGTAGCTGAGAGAAGAAATCGAACTCTTAAGGAAGCTGCTAGAACAATGCTTGCTGATTCAGGTATTTCTCAAAGATTTTGGGCAGAAGCAGTAAACACTGCATGCTACACTCAGAACAGATCGATGATTAACAAAAATCACATGAAAACACCATATGAGATCTGGCATGGAAGAAAAAGCGTAATCACTTATTTCAAAATATTTGGCTGTAGATGTTTCATTCACAACGATGGTAAAAATTATCTAAAAGCATTCGATGTCAAATCAGCAGAAGGAATATTCCTTGGATATTCATCAGTTAGCATAGCTTACAGAGTATTTAATAAGAAAACTTTGAATGTTGAAGAATCCGCACATGTTGAGTTTGATGAAACTGCACTAATTGATAAGCCAACTGATCAAGTTGAGCTAGCTGATCGTTTTACAGATATCAGCCTGGAAGATGATGACTCAGACGAAAATCGTAATAATCAGAATATCTTTCATACACCTGAACCTGAGATATTGGATCAACCAGCTGAATTAGAAGCAAATCTTGACAATCAGCTCATGGAACAAACTAATGGAAATCAATTATCAGCTGAATCAGTTCCAAATGAAACTGAGAACATTCAGTTACCCAACAAAGAATTTGCTGGCTGTGAAGAAACAAATGCTGAATATAGATGGAAGAAATCACACCCTCCAGAACTGGTAATAGGTAACCCATCTGATCCAGTAAGAACCAGAAATCAGATGCTCAATCTATTTATTCATTCAGCTTTTGTATCTCAATTAGAACCAAAGAAAACTGACGAAGCTCTTGCTGATCCAAATTGGATTAATGCAATGCAAGAAGAGCTAAATAAGTTTGTTCATAACAATGTCTGGAACTTAGTTCCAAGACCAATTTCTAAAACTGTTATAGGTACAAAGTGGGTATACAGGAACAAACTGAACGAAGACGGTTCAGTTGTGCGCAACAAAGCCAGGCTCGTAGCACAAGGCTATAGACAAGAAGAAGGGATCGATTATGATGAGACTTTTGCACCAGTTGCAAGACTGGAGGCAATAAGAATATTTCTTGCTTATGCATCTTTCCAGAACTTTAAAGTCTATCAAATGGATGTGAAAAGTGCATTTCTAAATGGCCAATTGCAAGAAGAAGTTTACGTAGAGCAACCCCCAGGTTTTATCAATCATAATTTTCCTAATCACGTTTATCATTTGAACAAAGCACTATATGGTCTCAAACAAGCCCCACGGGCTTGGTATGACACACTCTCAAAATTCCTAACTGATCATGATTTTACTGTTGGATCAGTTGATAATACTTTGTTTAAATTCTCGAAAAATGATCATATCTTACTTGTTCAAATTTACGTTGATGATATTATATTTGGGTCAACTAACCCCAAATTATGCAAGAAATTTGCTAAGTTGATGCAGGAAAAGTTCGAGATGAGCATGATGGGTGAGCTGACATTTTTTCTTGGTTTGCAAGTGAAACAACTGGATTCAGGAACATTTATTAGTCAAACCAAATACACCAAGGAATTGCTAAGAAAATTTGGCATGGAATCTTGTTCAGCAGCAAGCACTCCAATGAGTTCATCAATTAAATTAGACACTGATCAAGGGGGAATATCAGTTGAGACGACACTATACAGAGGATTAATAGGTTCTTTATTGTACCTAACTGCTAGTCGCCCTGATATTATGTTTGCTGTATGTATATGTGCAAGATTTCAAGCTAACCCCAAGCAATCACATTTTTCTGCGGCCAAACGTATTTTAAGATATCTTAAAGGCACAGAAAATGTTGGTTTATGGTATTCAAAAGAATCATCTTTCAACTTAGTTGGCTATTCAGATGCAGATTATGCAGGATGCAAGCTTGATCGGAAAAGCACAAGTGGATCATGTCAGTTTCTAGGAGACAGACTGATCTCTTGGTTCAGTAAGAAGCAAACATCTATAGCAACTTCCACAACTGAAGCAGAATATCTTGCTGCTGGAAGCTGCTGCGCACAACTGCTTTGGATTCAGCAACAACTGAAAGATTATGATGTCAATGCAAAGGAGTCACCGATATTTTGTGACAACACAAGTACAATCGCTATAACATATAACCCAGTTATTCATTCCAGAACCAAGCACATAGATGTCAGACATCACTTCATCAGGGATCATGCACTGAAGAAGAACATCAGATTGGAGCATGTTTCAACAGAACAGCAAGCAGCAGATATCTTCACAAAATCGCTACCAGAGGCTAAGTTTTCTTATTTTCGAAACATTCTTGGTTTAATTGATATATCTTCTATAACAGAATTAAATACAGAAAATAAGAACACAACAAATTAAGCACAATATTTTATTAAGAATACCATCGTTCCCAATTTACAGCAGAAATCATAGATCCAACTGTATCTAGCCATTCTCTAACCCAATCATTCAACTCATAGATTCGAACTCTGGCAAATGCCCTAGACTTCGAAATCTTGTCAACAACATGCCACTCCTTCCACAGCAGTGCCTCTAAAAGACATTTATCTTCTACCAAATCTCTAACATGGCTAATCTCAAAACGAGCAAGAAATTTTTGTGCTCTTCTTTCTTGAGCACGAGTAGGAATGACACCACTGTCACTCACATTCTTCAAATCTTGAATCTTCTCCCAGGTTGTCAACACCTTGTGAAAGACATATTTCTCCATTTTTATTTTAATCTCAGCTAAACGATGGGCTGACTGTTCAGTCACATGAACATGAGTGCTACTGCCCGTATCAGAATCAGACATATTGAAAGTTTAACTGATAATATATTACATTGTGATCACTACTTATAAGAAAAATGAAGAAGCCGAAGCGTTTTAAGTCATTAAATATGTCTTTCCTATTTACCAATGACTTTAAGTTATTAGTTAATAATTAATAACTTGTAACCAAATTATTAAAATTAATCCTTTATCAGTTTATCTATTTATCACAACTGATATCAGTTAGCGTTTAAGCGTTTATATCTCATACCAGATCATTGTGCTCAAAAACAAAATAAAAAGATACATTAATCAAAATAAATATTTCATTTATCCATAAATATTGGACAAGATTACATGATCATAAGTTTCTTGCACACTATTTATCCACATTCTCATCCAAACAGCTAGTGCTGAGGATGAAGTTTTGCAGAAATTTTGAGAAGATGCGATGCTATTAAGAGTCTCCAACTCCTTACGCAGCATCAACTCATAAAGGTGGCCCTCCTTGAAGGCATCCACCTCAGCAGAAATTTTTAAGTGCTTTCGCACTTCTCTTAACTGGGCCATCCGCCTAAAGGTGTTGACCCTTCCTGAGTTGTACAGGAGCTCTAGCTCCAGTAACTCTTCCCAGTAGGGAAGATTAGCATAGAAGATCTCGTCTTCTATCGCAGCTTTTTGTGCCTCAAGTGTAACTGGAACGACGATTGAACTACTTGCTCCTGCCATTTCTTCTTAAAAGTTTTCTGCTGATACTTGTAACTAACTTTTCAGTCTTATTTATAGGCCAGGACAAGGAAAACGAAAGGACACTTCTCTCTGTGACGTTTGATATGCCAAGCACTATACTCGTCTTTAATCATTACTGTCTATTGCCGTCATTTTTTTTATGCATTTATTTAGGGGGAATGATGGTTTAAGAAATTAACTGAGAAGACAGTTGTTAGTGAATTCCTAACTGAAAAGAGTCAGTTTTTCCTAACTGATCGTTCAGTTGAAAATTCTACTAATCTTCTCATCAAAGTTAATAAATTAAACCTATTATATTCCAAATCATATGACGTGACTATCTGCTAAATCATGATGAATTTTAAGTTTACAACGTGTACACGTTTTTAACCGCTCAAAATTGCACACACATGGCACGCGTACACTATTTTGAAAAACACAAATTACTTCGGACTGACACGTGTCCAAAAATTTGAATAGTCACAAACATATGTACAATTGCCCGCCTCATTTCAGTTTTATTTTTTGATTATTCACGAACTGCCGAAAGAAAGAACATATATCTTCTCTAAATTTCTCTTTCAGCAAATTACTCAGTACGAAATGACAACTCAGATTCCCGCTTACATGCTTAATGCTATGACAATCAATTTTGGATCCATTTTATCTTTCGGAGATGAAGAGGTCAAAAAGGTGTTTCAAAAACTCGAAAATGCTGGTCTGAGAAAATTTCTGGGACAATCATCGCAGGATATATATCCAAAAGAACTTCAAGATTTCTATTCCTCTGGAAAAGTTGACTCAGAAGGTATCATAAATTCTACTGTCAATAATCAGTCGCTGACTATATCTGAAGATTCTTTTGGGGAATTATTTTCTTTACCTTGTGAGGGATTAGCACAACTGACGGATGTCAAAGCATCTGATATTGATGAAATGCAAATACTTTTATCTGCTGATGGACGGAAAATTAAAGTTTCCGATCCTAAGAAGGAACTGAAACATGAAATTCAGTTGCTTGCTGATATAATTGCTAAAGGGCTCTTAGCAAAAGCAGGATCATTTGCTGCTCTTACATTGGAAAAGTTTCAAGCTATTACCGCTATTATGACTGATCAAAAATTCAACTGGAAACGGATCATCTTCAACATACTGAAGAATATGTTTTTATCGTCAAAACAATCCAAGGGTTTTGCCGTACAAATCAGTTATCTTTTAAAAATAAGAGGTTTAGTGGATGCTAATTCTGAAAGATTATCGAAATTCAAGGTGTTCAATGCAAAGAATACCATGCCACCAAAAATCACCATGGATATTTCTCCTGCCAAATTCGTCAAGATTAAGAAGGAGATTGGAATTGATCAGGCGACTACAAAATCAGAAAAGAAAGTCAAAAATCTACCTCCACGGAAGATCACTAAAAGAAAATTGATTCTGAGTACAACTGATTCAGAGAGAACCCCATCACCTCAGATTGTCAAGAGAACAAGAACTCAAAGAGTGAGGTCAGTTGCTGAAGTCACCATTGTTGCTGATCAGTCAATGACCACAGAGAGTCAGCAACCGATAGAAGCTGTTCCCTTGAACATCATTCCACCTGATGATTCAGCTAGCACAAAGAGGGAATCAATTAGGACCAAAGCTCCCTTAACTCAGATATCTCGACCAATTGGTGTCGCACCTGCACGCCCGAAAGGCATCAAGTTTGTAGAAGTGGTGGATTCAACTCGAACTGGATTAGAAATTCCACACCTCATGAGTTCTGACAAAGGAAAAGGGAAGATGATTGAAAAATCCCGACCAACAAATCCGATTCAGACCCACATTGACCTTGTTTGGGCAAAGGTTAATGATTTTGCAGCTTCAAAAATCCAAGTCTATGATGATTGGAAGGCCTACCGAACTGAAATTTTTGCCAAGAAACTGAAGAACAAATCTCAACTGAATAAATTTATTAAACTGGAAGATTATGTTCTGAAGACAGTGAAAGCAGCCTCCATTACTTTGGCTATGCAAAGGAAAAACTACTTATTTGATCAAGTGCGAGCAAAGAAGTTGGCTCAAATTATCAGCAAATTGAAGAACAACTATATTCCCACAAATCCAACTGCCTATGCTGATCAAGCAGTGATCACTCAACTAGATTCTGATCTGGTTGGGTTGCTATCTCAGATAAAATTTTGGGAAATGAATCAGGAATTAGTTATTCATCAAGGAAACTCAGACACTGATGATGAAAACGAAGATGACGAATCACTTACTGAACAGCAGCAACCATCGTCTGAACTAGCCCTTGTTACAACTGACGTACCAATTATAGAAAAACTTCCATCACCTCCGACTGAACAACAACTATACACCGAAGCTGAGCTTTCTTTTGCTTCCATAATTAGATCATTTCAGTAATCGTTCAGAATTCTCACTTGAATAAATCTACACATGATAAAATTGATCATCCAGTTGATCAAACTGATGAAGAGATCCCTATCTCTGCAAAAGAACCAATTCAGCAAGCTTCATCATCCCTATCTCTGCAAAAGAACCAATTCAGCAAGCTTCATCTGCTGACATGAATACTCCAACGGAAAACCCTCATGCTTGTCAAGATCCTCCGATACAAGAACCAGTGCTTAATTCTCCATCTGCTATTCTTCAAACCAGTCTTTCTACTGAACAGAATTCATCTCCTCCACTTACAGTTCAAGGAGAAATAATTGAAACTGATGTTTCAATTCAAAATGTTGATGATCCAGTCTCAACTGATCACACACTAGTCGTTTCTGAACAAATCACCAAAGAAACAGGATCATCCTATCAATCTCCTCCTCAAAATGCTTCAGATATTGATCTTATTCTGGAAGAAGTCCATCATTTACACAATAATATGGAGCAAATGATCTCTGCTATCTCTAAAATTCAAAACACCCAATTATCTCATACTCTAAAATTGGATCATCTAAATGAGTCCAACTTAGAGAAAATGAATGCTCTTAGAGTCAAAATGGACTCTCTTGTCACAACTATGGATCAAACAAAGAAGGGGTTACTCGATTCCTTATCTACAGATCAAAATGTAAACAGTCAACGATTTCAGCGACTGGAAACCTTTGTTTCAAAGCAAATGGAGTTACTACAGATCTCCTTCAACACTGTTACTTCAAGCATCACATCAGACGTCAAAATTCTCTCCCTTCACGTTCAAAAGCTAACGGACAAAATGGAGGTATTTGACAAAAGGGGGAAAACAGCTAAAGAATTATCAGAATTTATCAGATTATTATCAACTGATGTTATTTTCTTCAACTGATGTTATTCTCTCAGAATTTATATTATCTACAAGGAATTCTGTAATCTTATGATTCAGTCGCACAATCCATTATTAACAAAGAGCTGAGTCAAATCTCTTGGTTTTGTCAAACACCATAAAGGGGGAAATTGTTGGAAACTGAATTCTGGAGTTTGACAAAACATAAACCAATCAACTAAATCAACTAATACATGAAAGCATATTCGGCAGCTGAACATTCAACTAAAATCAGTTGACACAAACTGATCAGTTGAGAACTGATCAGTAAAACATTCAGCCGAATATATTAAAGCTTCTCGACTGAAGATACCTTGGGAAAGATCATTCAAACAGACAAAAAGACATATCAGACAGTAACTGAATGTGGAAAGCCGCACTGCATAGAACAATGTGTTTCGGCTATCAAGATTTATACGCCGTCTTGCAATAAATGATGAAGCAGGCAATCAAGAACATTGTCCAAGAAATAATAAAGTGGCAATCAACATATACGAGAATTCAAAATTACCGTTGGAAGAGAAGTCTATAAATATGACTAAAGAGCAGTTGACAATGACGATCATTGACCAATCTTAAACTTGCCATTACTCTGTCAAAATCTCTGCTCACTCGTATCAGATCTATTCGTAGCAATCAAGGCTACACATTGAGCAAATTAGCACTGTGAAATATTGAAAATTCAATTAAGTGCTAAGTTCAGTTACTTACAGAGATCATTGTATTATACTAAGAGTTTCAGTTCAGGCAATAGATAAGTCCTAACTGAAGTGGGTCTGTACAAGCGTTGTACTCGATCAAAGTCTTTTAGTAAATATCCTATCTTTGAGATAGAAGGGGTGACGTAGGAGTTATTCAATTCTCGGAACATCCATAAACATACCGTGTTACCTTTACTTCAGCTTTTCATTTTCAGTTAGATATTCTATCTATCAAACAGTTTATTTTCCGCAACTGCTTATTCAGTTTAACTGGTTGATATTGACTGACGGGATGCTTAGTTCAGTTTGTAACAAGACTGAACTATCTTTTTCGAAAAACATTTAAATTCCTATTAGTGTTTATTCAACCCCCCTTTCTAAACACTAATTAGCCAATGACCGATCCTAACACCATATACCAGTTATTTGAAATTGAATTGGTTAACTATTTGAATTGAAAATTTGTTTAATCACCATCTTGTTTTGGCAATGATTGGAATTGGATTGAGGTCAAAGTAAAGTCTCAGGATGAAAACACGGGGGTTAGACATGTGGTGTTCAATAAGCAGAGTCATGAAATAAAATGTAGTTGTCATAAGTTTGAGACAATGAGGATTTTGTGTAAGCATGCTTTGATGATGTTTAACTTTATGGATGCCACTGTTTTGTCCAAAAGATATATTTTGAGAAGGTGCATGAAGAATGTAAGAAATAGTGTTAAATATGATTTTGAAGAATGTTGCAGTGGTGATCATGTATCTGAGATGGTGTTTGTCAACCAAATAATGAGATCGATGTATGATCTAACTCAACTGAGCAAACTCATTAGAATGCGAGAAAAATATTGTATCGATTGGTTGACATCGCAAATTTTTGAAATCTCTAATCTTGTCCAGAATTTGAGTGTAGATGACGAGACAACATGTGATGATGTTACAAGTAATGGTTACATGAATAAAGTATGCGCACGTAATCCACTTGCTGCTAAAGCAAAAGGAGTTACAAATGCAAATATCACATGACACTGGGATACTAAGAGAAACAAAAGTAAAGAAAAGGGAAAAACAAAAATTTCAAGTAAGTTTTCATTTCATATATTTGTCCTAAAGTTTGTAATATATTTCTTGTATTTGCTAGGCACAAAAAGAGCCAAAAAAGAGGGCAAAAATCACAAGATGCCATCAACATACAGAAAAGTAAATCTATACCATCACAACATTCAAATATTTCACTATCACAAAATTCGTTTGCATATCCTCAATTTCCATCTCAATTTTTTGGGAACATGCAACATTTTTTTCCAGTATTCAAATCATATGGTAACCGAGTTTTTTTTTTTAAATTTTTACTATTGAAGAAAAATGTGTATTATATCATATATTTATTTTTGTATTTGAATTGCAGAAAGACAATACAAACTTATGTTCAAGTGGTATGATGAATTTATTCTCGTATCAATTTGGGAGTCATCATTTATCACAAGCAAGATATTTTGTCAAGAAAATTAAACGTTTTTACAAATTGATTTCTCATTTAAAAAATTTATATTGTTTAGGGACATGATCGTAATAATTGAAAGAGCATGAAATTATTGATGCACATACTATAGCCGAATATGCCTGTTTTTGTGGCATTCACATTTTTTTGGGATTTTCGATGAATGATTTTACCAAAATGAGGTAAATGACATGGAAATTTTTTTAAAAATTAGTGGAAGATCGGATTTTTATAATTAACGTTTCATAACATCGTTAGCACATTGAACATTTTGGTAGTATACTTAGAAGATAATTATATTGGAGCTGTAAAAGATTTTGGGCTAAGAGAATGAAAATGATGTAATTCCCGAAATTATTTTTTTATGAATTGATATGATTATGGAAGGAAAAAGACCGAAAAAAACAAGAGGAAAGCATGACTCATGTTTGAGGACAGAAGGCCTCGCGCATATGCGCGGAGATGAGGCGCGCATATGCGCGAGCTACCATGGTCTAGGCAGAAGACCTTGCGCATACGCGCGAGAAGAGGAGTGCATATGCGCGAGCAGGTGAAAAATTAGGCGCTGAGACAGTAGTCCATGGAAAATTCCTTCGGATTCGTTGAATTCTAGAATTGTGATTTTGCAACATCCAACCATCCCATTTTCAATCCGACTGTAGTTCCATGCTCCTCTCTTTAAAGGCTTCAAAAGGGCGTAATTTTTACTACTTTCTTATATGATTCGAAAATTTGGTATTGAAGAAATCATAGTTTTGATTGATATTATGTGTTCCTGAGATTATGATAAGTCTGTAATCGAAACCAGATCGAAGAACGGACTGTTTATGCAATTGTTTTCAATTTTCAGCCTATATTGAATGAGATTGTACATATTCGATATTATGGGTTGAAATTTTGATTGATTACAATTTGTGATTTGTATCTGTTGATGTTTGAGTTGCCGGATATATTGAGATTGAAATGTTATGCCGTCGAATAGACTGAGATTGATCAAATCATGTCTTGATTTGAGGTATATGTTGATATTGTACTTTTCGAATATGTTATTTCAGACTTGGTATTGAAGGCTTCGAAGACCGAACAAAGCCAGAGTGATATTTGAATTCGTCAACCAAGAACCCCGAGAAAAAAAAAAGTATAAATCAATGTTAACCGGGAGATACAACTCGAGTACGAGATAACTTGAGTTTCCCAAAACCACATACTTATTTGTTATTGCCGTAATACCTTTGTAATCTTTGAATGTATATGCTTGTTCTATTGATTTATATAAAAGCAGAGAATAGAAGATATATATCGAGGAAGAGTCTTTGGCAGAGGTGCCAAGTCACTGGATGTTTGTTTTATATTGATATGCTTAAGAGTATATCGACTCCTATTGTAGAGATTCGATATAATATACCAAAGTCCGGAAATAAGAATGTACCACCATCTAGATGGGGAGAGTAGATGGGAGACTTGTTGCGTTTTTATTTAAACCGGGATCCCTAGACTGGATAAGAGTCGAGTCAAGATTAAGAGTTAAAGAGTTTGATTTACAAATTTATATCGATTTATGTTTCTCAGATTATGATACATGTTTATGCTTTTGTATATGATTGCGTGAAATGCATGTATACGTTGTTTATACTGGGAATTATATTCTCACCGGAGTTATCCGGCTGTTGTTGTGTTTATATGTGTGCATGACAACAGGTGAGACATGATCAGGGTCGAGAAGAGGATGAGAGAATGAGATTAGAGTAGAGATCCGGGCCCAGATATAGAATTAACTTTCAACACTAGATATGTAGTTGTTGAACCCTAGTTTGTTATGATTGTATTTTGAATAAGTCTTGTATCTTGGATCATGTGGTAGATATTACACTTGATTTTGTAAACGAAATAAGATTGATTATCGCATGTTGTAGTATTTTGTACACTTGTGCATTTTTTTTAAAAAAATTCGACATTGATTATCTAATTGATCCAATTAATCCAAAGATGATGTAAGAAGATGAGTTGGCGTCCGGGTCCCCACAACAGGTGGTATCAGAGCTGTATATTCCTTAGACTGAGATAGAAGCGAGTGAGCGGGGTAGATTGAGTCTCCTTCCTTGCTTCTGTGGTGCTAGGATGTTTTATTGCTTTATAAAGTAAATGTTAACCTGATTATCTGATTGATTGAAAATGTGTACTGTTGGAGAATGAATCAGAACCGATTCTTGATCAACAGTAAGATGATCAGAGGAGGACTGAAACCGATTTGTTAGACTTGATTACTAATCATTTTGTTAATCAGATATACCTCCTCAAAGAATGCCAGAACAGGGTAATACTTCCAATAATCCGATGGATGTCACAACCACACCTGTGGAAACATTGTTGAAGAGATTTTAGTTGCTCAAACCACCGACTCTGAAAGGCACTGAGACGTATGTTGATTGTGAGAGTTGGCTTGACGACATTGAGATGTTGTTTGATTCACTTGATTATACAGAAGAGCGGAGAGTCAGATTGATTGGGCACCAATTGCATGATGTTGCGAAGAATTGGTGGCTTACAACCAAGAGAGCTTTGGAGCATCGAGGTACGGTTATTACTTGGACAATCTTTTAAAACATAATTCTATCAACGATTTTTCCCAGTATCGTACAGAAACGACAAGGGTGCAGAGTTTGCCAATCTGAAACATGGTAATCTGAACATTGAAGACTATGTGACCAAATTTTCTACCTTGCAACAATATTCTCCACACGTTGCTGAGAATGATGAAGCAGTAGCTGATTAGTTCATCAATGGGCTGAATCCTGAGATTTTTAAACTGGTAAACACGGGGCGACCGAATAATTTTGCCGATACTTTGAAAAGAGCAAAAGAAGCGGAAGCGGGCCTGATCAGACAAAAAGGAGCTTCATATATTGCTCCAGCACCGAAACATCAACCATCTTCTACTCAGTTCCACCAACCCCCTCTCAGATTTGATAGTGGTAGTAGTAGAAGTGGGAAGAAGGATCATTTGAAAGCCAAAGGGAAATTTAAGAAGTCTGGAAGTAGTTCATCTAGCTCCAGTGGCTCACGACAGACCGGTTCGGGCCAGAGTTATACAGGGGTTTATTGCAGAACCTGTGGAGGAAGACATCCAACAGATCAATGCCAAAGAGTATTTGGTAGTTGCAACATCTGTCTACAGCCGGGCCACTTTGCTAGAGTCTGTCCATAGCGAAGTTCTCAACGATCCCAGGGAGCAGAATCATCTGGATCAGTGGCTCAAACTGGTTTACGATCAGCTGTTTTTCACTCTTTCCAGTCAACCCCTACCCAGTCACAGTCGAGGCCAGGAGGAAGCCAGACTATTATCCAACCTCCGAGACAGCGTATTTGCATTGACTGAAGAACAGGCCAAGGAAGCAACTGATGATGTAGTTGCAGGTAACTATTCTATTTGTGGTTATCCTGCTTATGTGTTGATTGATACAGATGCATCCCATACTTTTATCTCTGAGCAATTTGCATTGATACATGCTTTGCCTGTTGAGTCTTTATCTGCTATAGTATCTGTCTCTTCACCTTTGGGGAGAGGTCTTATATCAGTGAATTTTGTTGAACATTGTATGCTGTAGTATGATGGCAATGAGATCGAATTAGATTGTATTGTACTCGGTTTGTCTGATTTTGACTGCATTATCGGTATTGTTATGCTGACCAAGTACAGAGCTACCGTAGATTGTTTCCAGAAAATTGTATGTGGGGACCCGAACGCTAATCAAGTTCTTAATCATCGTTGGGATTTAATTATCTGTTCTGATAAACAGGGTCTAAAATTTTTCTTTTTAAATTATATAACTGCGGAAGGTAATGGAATCTAAATACTATACATGTCTGTATATAAAATACAACTCAGTATTAAAAATACAATAATGTACAAAATTCTAATCTAAGGTTCACTACTAAAATTCTAGTAGTAAAATCCAATCTACTGTAAGTCCGGAATCACCACGCTAAACTCGTCTTCTCTCATCATCTTCGTGACCCCGATCCTGCCTCCCCTGATGTCATGCACACATACAAACAAGACACCAACCGGATAACTCCGGTGAGAATAAATCCCAGTATAAAACATGGTAAGCATGTATATAAACAAACTAATTCATAGAACATGCGATCCAGTATAAACCAATATATTTCATAATCTATGAAATAAATCAAATAAGCATGTAACTCCAATCAGATAAACATGCATATAAACAATCTAAATCATAAAAACATGCTAACACAACTGGAAGCAATAACGATGGGTCCCATGATCTAGGAGCCACATCCATATAAGCATGAAGTCCTAATCAAATCATGTCTAGACTTGACTCGATCTATAACTCTAGGGATCCCGGGTGAATAAGACGTCGCGATCTGTCACCTACCCTCCCAATCGAGGTGCTTTACGTCTTATTCCTAGACTTCGGTCTGATCTGTATTCACATCTACAATAGGAGAGGTGATCTTCTCCTAAGCTGTGATATCACTGAACGTCTAGCAGTCTGGATGATCTCCAAACTGTCCTATCTTAAATGCATGAATACAATCAGTAAACAAAGCATAATCATATAAAATATAAACAATAATATAGTATGTGATTTATTGGGCAACTCAATTAGTGATCTCAATTGAGTTTTTTCTTCCCGAATATCACATGAATTATACCTTTGTCGTCTCCGTCTGACGAAGACGAAGTCTCGAAGTCCAGTCTGTCCATATCAAATCTGAAATGACAATATCAAATACACTGTATCAATGTGTAACTCAATTCACAATCTGTTCTGATCAATACTCAACTCAGTATAAAATCTGATCAATGTCTGAACAAAACACAATCTGATCATATCAACAATATCACGATATAATCTAAATCATATCTGAATCTGATCACTCTATTCCAGCATAGGAATATCTAACAATTACATCTTCCGAGATGCTGAAATACAAAACACAGACATGCGATATTCTTTCTTCGATCTGACTTCACATATCTACTGAATAATCTATCCAGACATACAAGAATAATCATATATTCATTCTTCAATCAAGAATACTACCATTTAGTGTGAATTCCCAGTCAGTATCTTCTAAAATTCAAAACAATTGTCTAACCAATTTATTCTTAATTCTGTCTTCGATTATACAATGTCCACGGTAGTAGAAACACCATATCTGAATCATATATAGTTCTGACAACATCATATTTCTAAAACATCACAAAACGTAACAAAACTTACGTCCTTGTGTAGCTCTAGTCGAGAGAAGTTCGATACCGCTTTCGGATTCAAATTCTGATGTCCGGATTCTTCACAAATCCAATGCTAAGCTCAAAGAGAACCTCCTATCTCGAAACTCTCGATTTCTCTCTGTAAAAATTGAAGAATAACCGAGTCTCCCACCTATATATATATATACTTCCATGCACGAAAGACAAGTGTCCAAATTTTCATAACGCGCGTCGCACCGCGGGTGCGGTCCTTGCTGCACCGCGGGTGCGCTCATGTTTCGGATACGCATCAATTTTACAAAAGCTCAGACCGCGGGTGCGGTCATGTCTTGTACCGCGGGTGCGGTCTGGCACCGCGGGTGCGGTATATGCAAGACCGCGGGTGCGGTCTTGCTTCGCCCAAAATTCTTACCCTACTGGACTTACACCGCGGGTGCGGTGTAAACAAGGGCGCAGGTGCGGTCTTGCACGTTCTGAAAAATTATATTTTTGATCCGAGCAACATCCCATAATCTTATCTAATCAATTCTACAAGTCTTGGGATATTTCATTAATCTTGTCTAATCACTTCTATAATTCCCGGGCATTACATTTCTCCCCATCTTAGATCTGAGTTCGCCCTCGAACTCACCACAAGCAATCCAAATCTCTTAAAAGAAATGTATAACAGAGTTTAACATCCAAACTCGCTTCACTAATATCATTCTGTGGTGTCTTTCTTTGATCAAGCTCTGATTCTGGTCTGGAATCAGAAGTCAAGAATTATAATATCATAATCCTTCTTCAACTCGTTCTAGTCGAATCAATCCCGCATTACTGGCTATACAACATCCGTATATGCCCATCTGCAATTTATAACAAAACAATACTATTTGTAGTTGTTATCCCATCTGTTTATCCCAATCTAGAACATAATCAATCTTCATCTTCCAATACCAATCGTCATCACCCGACATTGGTTTCTTAAATCTATCCATTCTGAACTATCTTGATAGCTACTGTCATACAGTCAATCATATCATGACAATAATCTATATCAACTAGTACTCACATCCAGTACCAAAGCTCTACAATTATCTGTCAATATCTGGTAATATACTCTGACTATCTGTCAATCTGTAATAAATCTGCACAAGAGAGCTTATGATATAATCTATCACAAGTACAACTCCATCAAAATCACAATCTGATATCATCTAATTCTTGCATTCTCGTCAATCTGACTATTTCTGTGACATTGATCTATGCCATCTGATTCTGTTTGTACGTAATCTGGTACAAACTGATAGATATAGATTGAATATTCTGTCAATCATAATCATATCATATCATAATCCAAAGAAAATGGCGTTAATTTCATTACGAAAGCCATAGAAATGTACTCCCATTTTTATTCAGAAATATACAAATTCTGTAATAAGTTTCTGATTTCTATCTTTCTGGCTTATTCTGTTAGCAATTCAGACTTATCAGTACACTTTCTGCCAATATTTCTGTACAAATTCTGTTACAACTGATCTAATCTGTTTATATCACAACTGTCTGTTCGAATAACATACATTCTCAACTATCTGAATGAAAACTGAATCCATAACTGTTCGGTTCTGACGTTATCTGTGAATTCAGATTTGAACTATCCTGTATAAACACATCAGTGAATAATCATAAATTAAAGAAGAAATACCTACCTGGTATTCGGCTCTGACTATCAAATCAAAATCTGTAACCAATTCTGAAACATCTGATATCATAAAAAATAATCAATCTGATACAACACCAAATTACATGTCTGTTAATCTGATTAATGTTCTGTTCTGAGTAGCAAAATACAATTCTGAACCCTCTGATCACATGTCTGACTGTTTACACTAATCTATATCAAACACTGATTCACAATAACAGTAATATCACATCAGGTTCAGAATAGAAAGAACCTACACAGATCTAGTGAGTTTAAGAAAACTCATAAAATAACAAAATCAAGCAACTGTAAATTCTGGCTATCTGACTAATCCTCATACTGCCCATATCAACTGCTATATCTTATCTGCAAATAACATATGCTCCCAACAATATAAGATATCGCACAAATACTGATGTAGAACAATAACAATACTCAGCAGATATATAACAATAAGAGAATAAAATAATCAGAATAAGATAATCTGCAGATAATAATTTCTGACATTTCGGGAATTCCTGATCTTTCTGTCTTAACCGTCTAAATCAACCGATCTTCAGATACTGCATATTCTGAATAAACACTGTATCCATAACTGCATACTGGATTCATACCTGACCCATTTCTGTATACAATGATCATAGTTCTCTGAATATTTAACACAATCTTCAAATATTCAATATAATCAATCAAATGCTGCAATATATCGATACGCTATAGATATACCAAGCATAATTTTCAGAATACCTCTGAACATAAAATCTATCAATTTAGAAACATAACGGAAATATCTTCCAGAGAAATACTCAATCAACTGGATTCTTCAGCCCATACATGAATCTGCCAATTCTTGCTGATATAAAACACATCTGACATATTATCTAGGCAAACACCAGTCAACTATTATATTACTAGCAACTCTGTCACTGGTAGACTCGATTTCAATGGATCTATTGAATACATAAGGATGCCATCTGTTCCTCTCTGTAATAATCGAGTTATAAACGGTATAACGATCTAAGGAATTCTGGATCTAGAATCCTTACCGGAAAATCTCCGTTTATCAGCCAGATCTGGTCTGAATCTTACCGTTTCTGGCACACATTCTACGATATTTCTGTACTTGTTTTGCATATACATGTCAATAATGCAATCAGAATCATATAACACAAGTACCTCACAATCTAGTTCAATCTCATTCTTATCTAACCGTAGTATATCATATGTCACAGACATTTCTGATATCAACATATTCCTCAACAACCAAGTAATCAATACTACAGTATACACAGATCCAACAGATATAGCATATCCCCATGCTACTCAATCACAGATACTCATAAATAATGCATTAGTACATATCAATACCTATGCATATAATCATAAAAGAAATAGTACCTGTTGCGAATTCTGGGTCTGTTCTTTAGTCATTACCACCAATGACTCTGTGCTTTAAGATCGTCGAAAACCTTTCTGGGGACAGACTCTAGCAAAGTGTCCCGGCTGTCTACAAATATGGCAACTACCAGTCACTCCCTGGCATTGCTTTGTGGGATGTCTCCCTCCACAAGTCCTGCAATACACCCCAGCATAGCTCGGGCTGGAACCACTGGAACTAGAGGAACCACCTTCTAATTTCTTGAACGGTTTCCTTTGAGCTTTCAGCAAATGTTGCTTTCCACTCGTACTACCACGCTCAATTCGAAGAGGGGATTGCTGCATCTGGGGTTGCTTCACACACAACCTCCCTAGCTGTCTAATCAGACTCGCTTCCGCTCTCTTTGCTCTACTCAAGATATCAGCAAAATGGTAAGGTCGCTGCAAATTCATCAATGCAACTACCTCCGAATTCAATCCTCTGATGAACTGATTCACTACAGCTTCATCATTCCCAGCTAAATGAGGAGCAAAATGCAATAAAGTAGAGAACTTTGCAGCATATTCATCAACATTCATTTGTCTTTGGCTCAAATTCTCAAATTCTGCTCTTTTGTCCTCCCGATAGGAAACTGAGAAAAATCTTTGATAGAATTCAGCTTTGAAGACTTCCCACGTGATCACAGTACCACGTTGTGCTAATACTCCTTTGATTGTAATCCACCAACTTCTGGCAGCTTCTCGTAACTGGTGGAGTACTAATTTGACTTTCTGTTCATCTGTGCAGTCGATTAGGTTCAACAATATTTCTATGTCAACTAACCATTTCTGACAATCTTCAGATGTCTCAATACCACTAAACATCGGCGGCTGAAATAACTGAAATTCTGCTAACTTTACTTCGATCTGAGTTTCTGATACACCTATCTGTTCTGTCGAAGTACTACCCCTTTCTGGAATTCTCCGAGGCGGTATATCTGATTACCAAAAACCTTAGTAATCTAGTACTACAAATCTGTACCAATCTTTCTCTGATCATGATCATCTTACTGCTGATCATGAATCTGATCTGATTCATACTTAAGAATACATAATACCAATTCCAATCACATAATCAGGTAAACATGTATCTTAAAGCAGTAACACATAGTCTCATGCTAGCACATAATGTCAATCGACATTAAATCAATCTCATGCTAACACACACATGCAAGGAAAGAAAATTCATCTACCCCGCTCATTCTCTTCTATCTCAATCTAAAGAATCTATCAGTTCTGACTATCTCAATCTAAAGGATCTATCGCTAAAGGAACCTTCAGTTCTGGAGCCTAAAGCTCTGATTATCTCATCCTAAAAGATCTATCGCTCTGATACCACCTGTTGTGGGGACCCGGACGCTAATCAAGTTCTTAATCATCGTTGGGATTTAATTATCTGTTCTGATAAACAGGGTCTAAAATTTTTCTTTTTAAATTATATAACTGCGGAAGGTAATGGAATCTAAATACTATACATGTCTGTATATAAAATACAACTCAGTATTAAAAATACAATAATGTACAACATTCTAATCTAAGGTTCACTACTAAAATTCTAGTAGTAAAATCCAATCTATTGTAAGTCCGGAATCACCACGCTAAACTCGTCTTCTCTCATCATCTTCGTGACCCCGATCCTGCCTCCCCTGATGTCATGCACACATACAAACATGACACCAGCCGGATAACTCCGGTGAGAATAAATCCCAATATAAAACATGGTAAGCATGTATATAAACAAACTAATTCATAGAACATGCGATCCTGTATAAACCAATATATTTCATAATCTATGAAATAAATCAAATAAGCATGTAACTCCAATCAGATAAACATGCATATAAACGATCTAAATCATAAAAACATGCTAGCACAACTGGAAGCAATAACGATGGGTCCTATGATCTAGGAGCCACATCCATATAAGCATGAAGTCCTAATCAAATCATGTCTAGACTTGACTCGATCTATAACTCTAGGGATCCCGGGTGAATAAGACGTCGCGATCTGTCACCTACCCTCCCAATCGAGGTGCTGTACGTCTTATTCCTAGACTTCGGTCTGATCTGTATCCACATCTACAATAGGAGAGGTGATCTTCTCCTAAGCTGTGATATCACCGAACGTCTAGCAGTCTGGCTGATCTCCAAACTGTCCTATCTTAAATACATGAATACAATCAGTAAACAAAGCATAATCATATAAAACATAAACAATATTATAGTATGTGATTTATTGGGCAACTCAATTAGTGATCTCAATTGAGTTGTTTCTTCCCGAATATCACATGAATTATACCTTTGTCGTCTCCGTCTGACGAAGACGAAGTCTCGAAGTCCAGTCTGTCCATATCAAATCTGAAATGACAATATCAAATACACTGTATCAATGTGTAACTCAATTCACAATCTGTTCTGATCAATACTCAACTCAGTATAAAATCTGATCAATGTCTGAACAAAACACAATCTGATCATATCAACAATATCACGATATAATCTAAATCATATCTGAATCTGATCACTCTATTCCAGCATAGGAATATCTAACAATTACATCTTCCGAGATGCTGAAATACAAAACACATACATACGATATTCTTTCTTCGATCTGACTTCACATATCTACTGAATAATCTATCCAGACATACAAGAATAATCATCTATTCATTCTTCAATCAAGAATACTACCATTTAGTGTGAATTCCAAGTCAGTATCTTCTAAAATTCATAACAATTGTATAACCAATTTATTCTTAATTCTGTCTTCGATTATACAATGTTCACGGTAGTAGAAACACCATATCTGAATCATATACAGTTCTGACAACATCATATTTCTAAAACATCACAAACCGTAACAAAACTTACGTCCTTGTGTAGCTCTAGTCGAGAGAAGTTCGATACCGCTTTCGGATTCAAATTCTGATGTCCGGATTCTTCACAAATCCAATGCTAAGCTCAAAGAGAACCTCCTCTCTCGAAACTCTCGATTTCTCTCTGTAAATATTGAAGAATAACCGAGTCTCCCACCTATATATATATACTTCCATGCACGAGAGACAAGTGTCCAAATTTTCATAACGCGCGTCGCACCGCGGGTGCGGTCCTTGCTGCACCGCGGGTGCGCTCATGTTTCGGATACGCATCAATTTTACAAAAGCTCAGACCACGGGTGCGGTCATGTCTTGTACCGCGGGTGCGGTCTGGCACCGCGGGTGCGGTATATGCAAGACCGCGGGTGCGGTCTTGCTTCGCCCAAAATTCTTACCCTACTGGACTTACACCGCGGGTGCGGTGTAAACAAGGGCGCGGGTGCGGTCTTGTACGTTCTGAAAAATTATATTTTTGATCCGAGCAACATCCCATAATCTTATCTGATCAATTCTACAAGTCTTGGGATATTTCATTAATCTTGTCTAATCACTTCTATAATTCCCGGGCATTACATTGTAAGATTCAGACCTGAAATGGCTGATGAATGGAAATTTTACGGTAAGAGTTCCAGAGCTCGAATTCCTTTGATATCTGCTTTGTCTATGACTCGATTATTGCAAAAAAGAGCAGATGGATTCTTTGTGTATTCAGTAGATGTACTGAAATCGAGCCCTTCATTGGTAGATTTGCTAGTAATATGTGAGTTTGCTGATATCTTCCCAGATGAGATTCCAGGTTTGCCTCCAGTTCGAGAAATAGATTTCAGCATTCAATTGATACCAGGTCCCCACAAATGAATTGATACCAGGTCCCCACAAATGATAGGCTAATGTTTGGTGTTATTTTGAGGCAGCAATATAATGGTTAAGGGCAGTGCCCCCTGGGGCAGCATCGATGAGACCTGATAAACTATAAGATATAACATAGTTTTATACAACCTTTTCAATTACCGATAAAAAACCACAAACTTTAAATTTTAGAACATTTATGATTCAACCAACCGATGAGGACCCAAAGAATATTTGAATCGGTTAGCGATAAGATAGAATAGATATACACAAGGAAATATTCAATTCAATCGAAACTCCTCTTTCGTCCTTGAATTTTATCACAGACAAAAGATTTGCAGAAACGGGCTTGAATTTTGGTCAAGAGTCATTCATAGTTATCCCGGCTTTGCCCCAAAGCCTATTAACAAAAATTATGGGACCATATTGCATACAATTAGGACCAAATTATAAGTCCAATACCTACTCAAGGTCCAATTTATTCCTTTATACTCGGGAAAATCCTACAAAGCAAAGCCCGAACATCCGGGTATATTGTTACTGAGCATCCAATCTTAAAGGGTACCAAACCGAAAAAAACCTAGAATGGAGGTGAGTGAAGTCCAATTCATATAAAACTATTGCACTAAATCTTCTGTGATAAGGAAATAATCCCGAAGAAGTAGGGATACATATTTAAAATTTATAGATTAACAAAAATAAGATAAGATCAACACAAATCTTGTATTTTAAGGAATGTTCCTCATTAGAGTTCTTTCCATAAAATATATCTAGCTCTTCTCAGCTTCTCTCACTCTATAAATATCAGGTATGTTTTATGGTTTTACACATTCATTTATTCGTCACATTCTCGCAAACTTATGTTTGCTTTCATGACTGAAGTAAGCATCGGAGGGGCTATGCGAAACCACTTTCAGCACTCTCTAATGTTTTTTTGTCTGTGCATATTCATCTTGGCTCACCTCCCGATCAGTGAAGCTCTGCCCGACTCACTCTATACCAGCAACCATAACTTGATTAATTTGGCTCACCAGATCGAATCATAAGTACGTGAAATTCTCGGTATCATCAATTGGCGCCTTTTGTGGTAAGTTGAAGAAACAAAAATAAGATGGCTAAGGGGTGTGGAAGATGTGATTGTCATGGAAAATGCCGTAGAATACACCAATAAAATGTGAACGGAGGAAGCATCAACAAGAATAAGAATCAAATTCCGAATCGGGATCAAAAGAATAATCCACCTCTGCCACCTCCTTCTTTTGGTACAGATCAAAACATATGGTTAATCACTGGAAATGTGGAATAAATGTTGGAATAAAGGCAAGGAAACAATCCACGCCCAAATCCTCCTCTAAATTAAAATGATGTCATTGATGAGATGAGAAGACTTCGCGAGGAGATGCAGCATCCAAACCTAGCTGTCCCATTCTTAGCGAAAAGTCTTGGCAGCCAAGATGCCACAACAGTTAAAATTCCCCGACATAGGGGAATACAATGGAAAGGGAGACCTAGAGGATCATCTCTCTTGTTCCGAGAATGTTGTCCTGCTAGATCAGTATGACAACCCTATCATGGTTTGGGTTTTTTAACACTCTAGAAGGGGCAGACCATAAGTGGTTCAAATTAATTGAACCAAGGAGTATCCGCAAATTTCAAGACTTTAGCAGAATCTTCTTGCACAGGTTCGTGAGCAACAAGAATCAACCACTGATTACTATAAGCTTATTCGGCATGAAACAATAAGAGTATGATATTTTGATGGCATATCTATAGAGATTCAACGCAAAAGTGGTATAAATTCCTTCCACCACACCATACTTGATAATCAACACCTTCATTTTGGACTTGAGGCCAAGAGACCTGTTCAACTCGTTGGTGAAAAAGCCTCCCACCAGTTTTGAAAAGTTTCTGGCAAATCGAAAAAATATATTAATATGGAAAAAGCACATATAGCTCGGGTGGGAGAGCCCAAGAAAGATACTCGACCACGAAAAGAAATTTGAATCGATAGTTTCACAGCTCGGCCTGCCCGAGCCAACCCAATTGCTTTGCTCAGGCAATTTGCTAATTATAATTCGTTGAAAATGTACAAATTTCGGGCTCTGGAAATTTGTGAACAAGGAAACCTTATTCAAAGGCCGTGAGGGAGCAATAAGTGCCCGCGAGGGCCTCTCTCATACTGGTACTGTGTTTTTCATAAAGACTACGACCCATTATTGATGAGTGTAGGCATTTGGCTGAGAAGATTGAAATAGTAGTTCAAAAAGATTCTGGAATAAAAGCCATTTTAGCCTCGTCTAAAGAGAATAATAGACTTCCTAAACAAATTCGAGAAGAAAGGAATCATCGTGACAGGAGAAGGAAAATGCCCGAGTGCCCGTGTCAATGACCTCTAAGCCCCCTCCCAAGACAATCCTTGGGGCGGGCTCCACCTCCATTTAAAGGAGTAATAAATATGATCTTAGGGGGACCTAATGATGGGGATTCTAATAGAGAAAGTAATTCTAGCTGTCGGAAATGGAAAATTTAGAAATCAAAAGTCTAAACGTAGAAGATGATCTTGTTCTGACCTGAAGATATGCGAGAAGCGTTTGACCCACATTATGATGCTTTGGTTATTCAAGCGATGATATCCAAATATATATTTGTGAACTCCGGTATCTCAGTAAATGTATTGTTTAAAGAGGCCATGTACCAGATAGATATGGGAAAATATGAATTACAACCAGCGGTCACTGCCCTGTTTGGATTCACAAGACACACTGTCAATCACGTGGGGATGATAAATTTGCCTTTATCTTCATGCGAGGGTAATATAGTAGGAAAACCCGAATAGTCATCTTTATTGTGGTAAAATCCCCTTCAGCATACAATTTTATTTTGGTCGACTTTCCATGGCCATATTTATGAAATTGGCATATGCCCTTCATAAAAAAAAAATATGTTTCTCGTGAGAAGCGCAGTTGGAGAAGTCAGAGGTGATCAAAAATTTGCTCGAAATTGTTATGTCGAGGAAGTCCAAGTAGAGCAGAAAGCAGCTAAAATCGAGCATCCGATCTAGCCCAGGCAACAAGGACATGATCACTTGAAGTTGATATGTGAGGCAACCCAAGTTATCACGAAAGAATATTGTAGAAAGGTTATCATATATGCCCTCTGGTGAGATTAGAATAGACAAAAACCCAACTCTAACCATTAAAAGGTACTTGAGTGTTTAAAGAAGAACAAAGATTTCTTTGCTTGCTAGGCCTCCAATCTCGTGGGCATCTGACTAGATGTTATGGAGCATCTACTAAATGTAATGGGTGGTGATGCTTAGCCCATGGTGCAGAAAAAGAGGCATTTTGGGCTAGACAAAGATGCAAATATATGATAGAGTGGAAGAATTGTTGAAGGTGGGCCACACCAAATAAGTACAATCTTCGATTTGGTTATCTAATGTTATACTCGTACTTAAATCTTCAAAAAATTAGAGAATATGTGTGTACTTTCAAGATCTTAATCGAGATTGTCCAAAATACTTTCATTATTTACCCCGAATCGATCAACTGGTCGATTCTATGGTCGGTCACGAGCTCATGTGCTTCTTATATGCCTACCAAGGGTACCACCAGATCCCTCTGACCAAGGAAGATATGAATAGGTCACTTTTATTACTTCAGATGGAACTTTCTGTTAAGTCTTTCGGCCTCAAGAATTCAAATAAAGCTTTAAAGATCAGATATGTTGTAATGAAGAATTTTATCTGGATGATATTCTGACCAATGTTAAAGAATTAAAGGAACTCATTAATGATTTAGAAGAGAACTTCTCTACTCTTCGAAATTACAATTTAAAACTAAATACAAGCAAGTGTTCTTCTGGCACACAACAGTAAAGTTCTTGGAGTATATAATTGCTCAGAGGCGTATTGAAGCCAATCTGGAAATGGTTCATGAAACGTCTACAAAACTACTGAATTTTTTTTTTTTAAAAAATAATCCAAGCCATGGCTGAAACCACCATATATGATGATACCCCTGTAAGAGCCTGGGTCATGAATGACCCGGGATATCAAATGGATTCCCAAATCAGGATCTATTTGCAGGATGGATTCTTCTGAAGGCGGGCAAGTGCAAGCTTGGACTCTACTCCCCGGGCAACCAGACGCCCGGGCTCTCATATAAAGCCCCGGGAGGTATTCTAACCGGGCCACCTCGAGAATTGAACCACACTCGAGTATGATTGATACAGGCCGTCTAATCTGTCAGAACAACTTGAGCTTGGAGTGTCCTAGAAGTCATCAGAAGCTAGGGTATGGACAACCGACTTGTCATACTTAGTAGGTGGTACTGGAATCGAGGTACCTACCTCATTTTCTCCTATAAATAAGCAGGTATACTTCTCATTTGAGAGATCCCCTCTCTGGTTCTCTCTGGAGAATTCACCCTTACGCATATGTTATCACACATATTTACACCAGTAGCCTTTACTTTTATCTAAGCTACACTGGTTATCATCTTCACTTGCTGACTTAAGCATCGGAGTGGCCACGCCGGACACCCCTTCGGCGTCCATTCACGAGTTCATCTCCTTATTTGCAGGTCACAGTGGAAGCTATAGCTCACGGGTTCATCTACCTTTCTCATTTTCCTTAATAAATTATTGATGTGATCCGGTGGAGCACCCGACCCTGCTCGTCCATTTCGCCAGGATCGCATCATTGGCGCCGTCTGTGGGAAACTTGAGCTCAAGACGAAGATATGGTTTTCATTCAAAAACAAGTCCAACCTTGCTCGGCACCTCAGTAAGCCCAACTCTGTTTGGCAAACATACAAGTCCGACCAGCGCGTCACTTAGATCTTGTATGTGGATTTTATATGGGCTCAAAGCTCAGCAGCTATCCCGGATTGGCGTGGAAAAGCATTTGCTATGCACTCAGTAGCATACAGCTATATTAGTCAACTAATTTAGCTCAACCAGAGAAGTTTCACTCTACCGAGAATGAATTCTGATTCAGTATTTCCAGGTTAGTGATTTGGTTTTTAATAAAACTATTATAACAGGAGAAGAGGAAAAATTGAAAGTCCGGGAGACAAGAGGCCCCGACACATTCTTGAGAGCCCGGGCAGACCATGCAGACAGCCCGGGCAGACATCCAGACAGCCCGGGCAGACCATGCCACACCCCGGGCAGACCATGCAGACAGCCCGGGCAACCATGCCACAGCCCGGGCAGACCATGCCACAGCCCGGGCAGACCATGCAGACAGCCCGGGCAACCATCCAGACAGCCCGGGCAGACCAAGCCACAGCCCGGGCAGACCATGCAGACAGCCCGGGAAACCATCCAGACAGCCCGGGCAGACATCCAGACAGCCCGGGCGGACATACCAGAGCACCCGGGCATACCATGCAGGCCACCATGGCACCTTCTTGAAAGTCCGGGAGATATGAGGCTCCGGCACATTATCTTAAAGTCCGGGAGAGACGAGGCCCCGGCACAGTATCTTGAGTTCGGGAGATATGAGGCCCCGGTATTCTTATTTAAAAACCGGGAGGCATGACGCCTCGGCACTCTTATCTAAGCCCAGGGAACTACACCCTGGCTCGGGGCCACACACCTCGACCATTCCCAAGTCCCGGGACATGCTCCCCGGCCCAAGGCTCCGCACCTTGGTTCTTAAAAGCCCAGGGAACTACACCCTGGCTCGGGGCAACACACCTCGACCATTCCCAAGTCCCGGGACATGCTCCCCGGCCCAAGGCTCCGCACCTTGGTTCTTAAAAGCCCAGGGCACTACACCCTGGCTCGGGGCCACACACCTCGACCATTCCCAAGTCCCGGGACATGCTCCCCGGCCCAAGGCTCCGCACCTTGGTTCTTAAAAGCCCAGGGCACTACACCCTGTGTAAGGCTCGAGAATTATCAGTTGCCATTGATATTGATTTGAAGCTATGGTAATGCATGACATTTAGAGTGGAATTTGTGAAGCATGGCCGAAGCCACACCGCTCCCGCGGTGCTAAGACTACCGCTACCCGCGGTGTAAAGATAGAAATAAATGAGTTTTGTGCGAACAGACACCGCACCCGCGGTGCTAGCAAGACCGCCCCCGCGGTGTGAGACCGCACCCGCGGTCATGTAAGGACCGCACCCGCGGTCTAAGAATTTCAGAAAATATTCTGGCTGCCGAGAGCTTAGCGCACCCGCGCTCTTACGCTGCCGCACCCGCGGTGTTGCATGCAAAAATGCCACCCTTTCTTCTTGTGTTGACACATGGCATGTATATATATATGAAGCTGCTGAATCTTCATTCTTCATTCAGAGAAGAGGGAGAACCGAGAGCTCCCAAGAAATCCTTCAAACTTCTTTCAAGTTGTGATTTAGATTGTGCAAGAGTTAGAGATCTGATTGTTATTCCGAGACCGGATTTATGATCCTTGCAACAAGAGCTAGCTAAGGATGTAAGTTTTGATTATTTTCAGCATGGTTCGAAATCTATGTATTGAGGAAATTATGATTTTGTTAGAAATATGTATTCTTGGTATACCGAGCATCGTATATTTGTTATCAAATCGATTTTCGGACACCGTATACGAGTCTTGCGAATTTCCAGCATGTATATCGATATTGATTGGAAGAATTGAGCATGTTATATTGTGTTTGATGAGTATATTATGAAGATTATGAGTTGTGGTTATTGTATATATTGTTTTGTTGAGATTGAGTTGACCGGTACCGAGAATTACGCCGTTACGCCGTCAAAGTATATTGAAACCGATTTCAGCTATGTTTATTGAGTTGTTTGAGATGTATATTGATAGAGTGCACCTCGACTATGCCATTTCAGATTTGTGTTGGCTATTGTGAACTCGAGACTTCGACGACAACACCGACGATTCGGCAAGAAAGGTATAATTCATGTGGTCACGGGATTGCACAACTCGATTCAGATTTGATACGAGTTTCCCTAAATCACATACTAGATTGTTATTACATTGATTATGTAATGCCTTGTTTATCGATTTATATTCGAGTCCTGAGATAGGAGAGATTGGCAGACTTGCCAAAACTAGACGTTTCGGTGTATCGACGCATAGGAGCAGATTTGCTATATGTGTAGACCCTCGATACAGAGTTGACCGAAGTCTAGGAATAAGACGTACCGTTGCCCCGAGTGGTTGGGTAGGTAACAGACCGTCTTATTCACACCGGGATCCCTAGATTAAAAATGAGTCGAGTCAAGATTTAAATGTTGAATACAGATTTGTATTCTTCTACATGTTTAGATTTATATTCATGTTACTTGATACTATGCTATGCATTTGTATATGATTATTACATTGCATGCATCCATGTTTTATACTGGGATATGTTCTCACCGGAGTTATCCGGCTGTTGTCGTGTCTGTATGTGTGCATGGCAACAGGTGGGGCAGGATCAGGGTCACGACGAGGATGAGAGAGTTGATAGCGTGGTGATGCCGGGCGTAACAGAAGACTTCTTATGTTGTACTAGTAGTTTTATGTTGATACTAGAGATGTTATGTTGTTTTTATAACATGTATAACAAGTAACGCTACTAGATCACGACATGTAATGGTTGTTGACTGATGTTTGTGTTAAATAAAAATGAGACACTTTATGTTAACATTCGATTTAATGTTAGAAAGCGAAAATTTGACCCGCCATTTGTAATAAAGATCCAGTTATTCCCAGTTAGAATTGATTTAGAGCCCGGGTCCCCACAACAGGTGGTATCAGAGCAGTAGGTTCTGTAGACTGAAATAGAATAGAATGAGCGGGGTAGATCGAGTCATCTTCCTTGCTTTTGAGATGCTAGCATGCTTTATTGCTTTCCCTATTATATGTTGTGTTGTATTATTTGAATTGATTTACAGCATTTCAAGCCTGAATCAGAACCGATTCTCGATCAGAGGTATATGATCAGAGGAGGGCTGAGACAGATGACATTGGGTGTGTACTAATCAGTTTTATGATCAGATTTATGCCGCCTAGACGAGTGCCACAGCCAGAGCAGGGTAGCACATCAGGTGCACAGATGGACGTCACCGCTACGCCGATGGAGACTTTATTGAAGAGATTCCAGTCTTTCCATCCGCCTACTCTGAAAGGCACAGAGAGTGCAGTAGAATGCGAGAGCTGGCTGGATGATATCGAGATGTTGTTTGAGTCTTTGGCTTACACTGACGAACGACGTGTGAAGCTGATAGGGCATCAGATGCAAGAGGTTGCCAAGAGCTGGTGGTTGACGACGAAGAGAGCCTTGGAGCACCGAGGCATTGATATCACGTGGAAAGTCTTCAAAGATGAGTTCTATCAGCGATTCTTCCCCGTCTCCTACCGGAAAGATAAGAGAGCTGAATTTGCGAATCTGAAGCAGGGACAGTGGAACATCGAGGAGTATGTTGCTAAATTTTCTGCTTTGCTACGATTTGCACCGCATGTGGCCGGAAACGACGAGGCAGTGGCCGATCAGTTCATCAACGGGCTGAATCCCGATGTCTTTACTTTGGTGAACACGGGCCGGCCTAGTACTTTTTCGGAGGCACTGAACCGAGCGAAGGGAGCAGAGGCTGGCTTGATCAGGCAGCGAGGAGCTTCCTACGGTGTTCAGGGGCAGAGACCGCCACAGCCTACTGCCGTACAGTTTCCACCACCTCCTCCTCGTTTTGACAGTGGAGCTAGTGGTAGTGGCAAGAAGGATTTTCTGAAGGCTAAGGGCAAACAGTTTAAGAAATCTGGGAGCAGTTCATCGAGTTCGAGTGGATCTCGACAGAGAGGTCAGGGGTCAGATTATAGTGGCGCATACTGTGGTTCGTGCGGAGGACGACATGCGACGGAGCAATGTCAAGGAGTTCTGGGACGCTGCAACATCTGTAGGCAACAGGGACACTTCGCCAGAGTTTGTCCCCAGAGAGGTGCACAACGATTCCAGAGCACCGGATCATCAGCACCAGCGCCACAGATGGAGAGACAGGCATCCTCTGTACACTCCTTTCAGCCACCCTCCACACAGACTCAGCAAGAGGCCAGGAGGTAGTCAGACTGTGAGTCAGCCTCCTCGACAGCAGGCACGTGTTTTTGCCCTGACAGAGGAGCAGGCGCAGGAGGCGCCAGATGACGTCATTGCAGGTAACTGTTTTCTTTGCGGTTATCCTGCATATGTGTTGATAGACACAGGGGCATCTCATACATTTATATCTGAACATTTTGCATTGAGACATTCATTGCCTGTTGAGTCGTTGTCGACAGTAGTGTCTATAGCTTCTCCGTTGGGAAGTGGTTTGATATCTGTGACTACTGTTAGACACTGTATGCTTCAGTTTGAGGGGCATGAGATTGATCTTGATTGTGTAGTACTTGGTTTAGCTGATTTTGACTGTATAGTTGGTATAGACATGTTGACCAAGTACAGGGCCACGGTAGATTGTTTCCACAAGATTGTCAGATTCAGACCCGAGATGACAGATGAGTGGAAATTCTACGGCAAGGGTTCCAGATCTCGGATTCCCTTAGTATCTGCTCTGACTATGAGTAGATTGCTTCAGAGAGGAGCAGAGGGCTTTCTCGTATATTCAGTAGACCTACTGAAGTCGAGCCCAGCATTGGCAGATCTGCCAGTGGTTTGCGAGTTTGCAGATGTTTTTCCTGATGAGATTCCAGGGTTGCCTCCTGTTCGAGAGGTTGATTTCAGCATAGATCTTATGCCTGGTTCTGTTCCTATTTCGAGAGCTCCGTATAGGATGGCACCGATAGAACTGAAAGAGTTGAAAGCACAGTTGGAGGATCTTTTGTCCAAGGGATATATCAGACCCAGTGTATCACCTTGGGGTGCTCCGGTGCTTTTCGTTCGAAAGAAAGATGGTTCGATGCGATTGTGTATTGATTATAGGCAGTTGAACAAGGCAACAGTGAAGAACAAGTATCCTTTGCCTCGCATCGACGACTTATTTGATCAGCTACAGGGATCTTCTGTATACTCGAAGATTGATTTGAGATCAGGGTATCATCAGCTCCGAGTTAGAGACGTTGATATTCCGAAGACTGCATTCCGAACCAGGTATGGACATTACGAGTTTGTTGTTATGCCTTTCGGTTTGACGAATGCACCTGCGGTGTTTATGAGTTTGATGAACCGCATTTTTCAGAGATATTTAGATGAATTTGTGATTGTGTTTATTGACGACATTTTGGTGTATTCGAAAAGTTTGACTGAGCATGCAGATCATCTGAGAATTGTATTGAAGACTTTGAGGAATGAGCGGTTGTATGCCAAACTGTCCAAGTGTGAATTCTGGCTGAGACAGGTTGTCTTCTTGGGGCATATTATATCTGGAGATGGTATTGCGGTAGATCCGAGTAAAGTTGAGGCTGTGATCAGTTGGCCGAGACCGACTTCTGTGCCTGAGATACGCAGTTTCATGGGTCTAGCCGGGTATTATCGACGTTTATTCGAGATTTCTCCAGTATAGCGAAGCCTATCACCCAGTTGACACAGAAGAATATGCCATTTGTGTGGTCCGAAGATTGTGAAGCCAGTTTTGTTGAGCTGAAGAAGAGGCTGACTAGTGCGCCTATCTTGACGATTCCATGCAGGTACAGGTGAGTTCGTTGTATACTGTGATGCATCTCACAGAGGGCTTGGATGTGTTCTTATGCAGCGAGGGCACGTGATAGCGTACACCTCTAGACAGCTGAAGCCACACGAGACTCGTTATCCGATTCATGATCTTGAATTGGCGGCGATTGTGTTTGCACTGAAGATCTGGCGTCATTATCTGTATGGCGAGAAATTTGAGATCTATTCCGATCATAAGAGCCTGAAATATCTCTTTTCTCAGTCAGAGTTGAACATGAGGCAGCGACGATGGCTTGATCTGCTGAAAGATTTTGATTGCGAGATCAAGTACCATCCAGGAAAGTCGAATGCAGCGGCAGACGCCTTGAGTCGAAAGGTATGTGCTCTTTCCTTGTCGACTGTAGGTGTATCGAGTTTAGTAGAAGATTGTTGCTTGTCTGGATTAACATTTAATACAGAGAGTAGACCGTTGCGACTTACTGCGATTCAGATTGAGCCAGACTTGATTTCGAGGATCAAAGAAGCACAGAGAACTGATCCGAGTGTGCAGAAATCGATTGATATGGTCAGAGCTGGACATATCTCAGAATATCAGGTCAGAGATTCTGTTCTGTATGTGAATAACCGCTTAGTGGTGCCAGAGATTTCAGATTTGAGACGACAGATCATGTCGGAAGCACACTGTAGTCGGTTCAGCATTCATCCTGGTGGCAGGAAGATGTATAACGACTTGAAGACACAATTCTGGTGGAAACAGATGAAGACAGATATTGCAGAATTTGTGTCTAGATGTCTGAATTGCCAACAGGTGAAGGCAGAGCGGAAGAAGCCCGGAGGTTTACTTCAGCGTTTGTCTGTTCCTGAATGGAAATGGGACCACATTTCCATGGATTTCGTGACGAAGTTACCTCGATCTTCGCGGGGCTGTGACGCGATTTGGGTTGTGATAGACAGACTGACCAAATCAGCGTGCTTTATTCCATACAGGATGACCTATCGACATGATCAGATGGCAGAGTTGTATGTCAAAGAGGTCGTCAGATTGCATGGTGTGCCGAAGTCGATCGTATCAGATCGTGATCCACGATTCACTTCTCACTTTTGGCACAGCTTGCAGCAGACTTTGGGTACGACTTTACACCTGAGCACTGCTTATCATCCCCAGACAGACGGACAGTCAGAGCGGACTATCCAGACTTTAGAGGACATGCTGAGAGCTGTAGTACTAGATTTTGGTACTAGTTGGCAAGACTCATTGCCGTTGTGTGAGTTTTCATACAACAACAGCTATCAGACGAGCATAGAGATGGCACCGTTCGAAGCTTTATACGGAAAGAAGTGCAGATCTCCGTTGTACTGGGATGATATCTCTGAGGTACCAGAGTTAGGGCCTGATATGATTCGTGAGATGACCGAGAAAGTGAAGATCATTCAGAAAAGAATGAAGACGGCCCAGGATAGGCAAGCGAAATACGCCAATACCAGACGCAGACCGTTAGTATTCGAAGTTGGAGACAGAGTATTCTTGAAAATTTCACCTTTCAGAGGCGTTGTCAGATTTGGCAAGCGTGGGAAATTGTCTCCTAGATACGTCGGTCCGTATGAGATTCTTGAGAAGATTGGCGATCGAGCTTACAGACTTGCTCTTCCTCCTTCATTATCTGGTATACATGACGTTTTTCATGTGTCGATGTTGCGCAGATATATGCCAGATGATTCTCATGTTATTCAGCCTGACGAAGCCGAGTTAGATCAGACTTTGAGCTACGTCGAGCAACCGATACAGATTCTGGATCGGAAGGAAAAGAAGCTTAGAACCAAGACCATTCCACTTGTGAAGGTGCAATGGAGTCGTCATGGCATAGAGGAAGCAACTTGGGAGACAGAGTCTGAAATGAGACAGAGGCATCCCGAGCTATTCCTTTGATGTGAGTTTTCTTCCCGTTTTGACTTTACAGTTTTGTATATACTTGCATGATTTATTGTGTATGAGTTCGAGGACGAACTCTTGTCTAAGAGGGGGAGAAATGTAAGGCTCGAGAATTATCAGTTGCCATTGATATTGACTTGAAGCTATGGTAATGCATGACATTTAGAGTGGAATTTGTGAAGCATGGCCGAAGCCACACCGCTCCCGCGGTGCTAAGACTACCGCTACCCGCGGTGTAAAGATAGAAAAAAATGAGTTTTGTGCGAACAGACACCGCACCCGCGGTGCTAGCAAGACCGCCCCCGCGGTGTGAGACCGCACCCGCGGTCATGTAAGGACCGCACCCGCGGTCTAAGAATTTCAGAAAATATTCTGGCTGCCGAGAGCTTAGCGCACCCGCGCTCTTACGCTGCCGCACCCGCGGTGTTGCATGCGAAAATGCCACCCTTTCTTCTTGTGTTGACACATGGCATGTATATATATATGAAGCTGCTGAATCTTCATTCTTCATTCAGAGAAGAGGGAGAACCGAGAGCTCCCAAGAAATCCTTCAAACTTCTTTCAAGTTGTGATTTAGATTGTGCAAGAGTTAGAGATCCGATTGTTATTCCGAGCCCGGATTTATGATCCTTGCAACAAGAGCTAGCTAAGGATGTAAGTTTCGATTATTTTCAGCATGGTTCGAAATCTATGTATTGAGGAAATTATGATTTTGTTAGAAATATGTATTCTTGGTATACCGAGCATCGTATATTTGTTATCAGATCGATTTTCGGACACCGTATACGAGTCTTGCGAATTTCCAGCATGTATATCGATATTGATTGGAAGAATTGAGCATGTTATATTGTGTTTGATGAGTATATTATGAAGATTATGAGTTGTGGTTATTGTATATATTGTTTTGTTGAGATTGAGTTGACCGGTACCGAGAATTACGCCGTTACGCCGTCAAAGTATATTGAAACCGATTTCAGCTATGTTTATTGAGTTGTTTGAGATGTATATTGATAGAGTGCACCTCGACTATGCCATTTCAGATTTGTGTTGGCTATTGTGAACTCGAGACTTCGACGACAACACCGACGATTCGGCAAGAAAGGTATAATTCATGTGGTCACGGGATTGCACAACTCGATTCAGATTTGATACGAGTTTCCCTAAATCACATACTAGATTGTTATTACATTGATTATGTAATGCCTTGTTTATCGATTTATATTCGAGTCCTGAGATAGGAGAGATTGGCAGACTTGCCAAAACTAGACGTTTCGGTGTATCGACGCATAGGAGCAGATTTGCTATATGTGTAGACCCTCGATACAGAGTTGACCGAAGTCTAGGAATAAGACGTACCGTTGCCCCGAGTGGTTGGGTAGGTGAACAGACCGTCTTATTCACACCGGGATCCCTAGATTAGAAATGAGTCGAGTCAAGATTTAAATGTTGAATACAGATTTGTATTCTTCTACATGTTTAGATTTATATTCATGTTACTTGATACCTATGCTATGCTTTTGTACATGATTATTACATTGCATGCATCCATGTTTTATACTGGGATATGTTCTCACCGGAGTTATCCGGCTGTTGTCGTGTCTGTATGTGTGCATGGCAACAGGTGGGGCAGGATCTGGGTCACGACGAGGATGAGAGAGTTGATAGCGTGGTGATGCCGGGCGTAACAGAAGACTTCTTATGTTGTACTAGTAGTTTTATGTTGATACTAGAGATGTTATGTTGTTTTTATAACATGTATAACAAGTAACGCTACTAGATCACGACATGTAATGGTTGTTGACTGATGTTTGTGTTAAATAAAAATGAGACACTTTATGTTAACATTCGATTTAATGTTAGAAAGCGAAAATTTGACCCGCCATTTGTAATAAAGATCCAGTTATTCCCAGTTAGAATTGATTTAGAGCCCGGGTCCCCACACCCTGGCTCGGGGCCACACACCTCGACCATTCCTAGGTCCCGGGACATGCTCCCCGGCCCAAGGCTCCGCGCCTTGGTTATTTGTAAGTCTAGGGACCCGTACCCTGGCCCAGGGAACCGAACCTCGGTCATCTACTAAGTACAGAGATTTTTATCCGGTTTAGAGCTCAATATCCCGACTACTTATTGAAAGTTCCTGGCGTATTATCTCAAGTCCATGAGACACGAGACTCCGACTCCTCATCCCATCTCTGGGAGACATGAAGCTCCCGATGCTTTTATAAACTAGATTGATCATCTCTTTGGGAATCCAAGCATGACTAAATCGGGACAGCGAGTATGACTCTAGCCCGACTATTTAAGGGATGGGTGATGATACCCCTGTAAGAGCCTGGGTCATGAATGACCCGGGATATCAAATGGATTCCCAAATCAGGATCTATTTGCAGGATGGATTCTTCTGAAGGCGGGCAAGTGCAAGCTCGGACTCTACTCCCCGGGCAACCAGACGCCCGGGCTCTCATATAAAGCCCCGGGAGGTATTCTAACCGGGGCACCTCGAGAATTGAACCACACTAGAGTATGATTGATACATGCCGTCTAATCTGTCAGAACAACTTGGGCTTGGAGTGTCCTAGAAGTCATCAGAAGCTAGGGTATGGACAACCGACTTGCCATACTTAGTAGGTGGCACTAGAATCGAGGTACCTACCTCATTTTCTCCTATAAATAAGCAGGTATACTTCTCATTTGAGAGATCCCCTCTCTGGTTCTCTCTGGAGAATTCACCCTTACGCATATGTTATCACACATATTTACACCAGTAGCCTTTACTTTTATCTAAGCTACACTGGTTATCATCTTCACTTGCTGACTTAAGCATCGGAGTGGCCACGCCGGACACCTCTCCGGCGCCCATTCACGAGTTCATCTCCTTATTTGCAGGTCACAGTGGAAGCTATAGCTCACGGGTTCATCTACCTTGCTCATTTTCCTTAATAAATTATTGATCTGATCCGGTGGAGCACCCGACCCTGCTCGTCCATTTCGCCAGGATCGCATCAATATACATAAAACTTATAAAATTCGAAACATGTTCCATAAAATAATTCCAACTATTGAGTAATATCAACTGCAGTTGAAATTCTCAAACATGAATCCAATTTAAAATTTATTGTTTAAAATAAACACCAACACATTTGTAGAGACCAAATTCAGTCCACGTAAAACTCATGCATTTATTTAAATTGTTAAATTATTTAATTAAGTTTAAAATGATTTTTATAGATGAATGATTTATTGAATTGCATTATTTTAATTATTTATGTTTATGTGATGCACGTTAAAATATTTTCTTGAGTTTCATGTTTCAGGCGATTATTCGATGAGGGATGGAGAAAAAAGAGACCGGCACTGATTTTTGACAATTTTAAAATATGGTATTTTATTTTAAGTTAGGATTGAGCCATTTTAAATGATTTATTAAGTTTTAAGCATTTTAAAGCCTAATTTATTTAATTAGTGATTTTAGGATTTTAAAACTTTTAAAGTTTAGCAATTGTGCATTTTATTTTGAATTAAGAGGTGCTAGAAAAGTTGGTGGGGTTTAACAATTTTAATAATCATTTAATTATTTATTTAAGATAAATTTCCCCTAATTATTTACTCAGACACACGCAGACACACATATACACCCACACACATCGGCTAACTCACACACACACTTCATTAGCTTTCATTTCATTTTCTTTAAACAACAAAACCTCGGGTTCTTAGTGCTTTCAGCAGTAGCCACCTTCCCTTGTCAAATTTCTGTAGATTCACGTTGGTTTCTTCAAGAAAATCTAGCCACAAATTGTTCCGGATCAACCCTCCCATTCGTTCGGCTTCGGTATCGTCGTTTCAGTAACTTTAAAATATCAAAAGACATGTATAATCTATTGTTTCTGCATCGAGCTTGTTATATTATGTGTTGTGACGTTTATTATGCGTAAAAATCCATGTATGTTGTGAAAAGTTTGAGCAAAACGTTTGAAATGATTTTTGGATTAAAATTTTTAGATCTGAAAATGTGTCTGCTGTCATTTTGATTTCTAAGAAAAATCAGTTGGTTTTCCCGAAAACGTTCAACATATAAAACGTAGACTTTTCGATGCGTTCGATTTGGCAGTAAATTCGTAATTTTTGTACAAGAAACGAGTGAGTTATGATTGTTTTTGTGGGACTGCTCAAACTGCACTTTTCTAAAAATGTGGTCTTGAAGTTATTTATTGCAGGCTTCGTTGGGAACCGTTGGGTGATCGCTGCTATGTTTAATTATTGTGATTATGATGTTGGGATGATTTTTGGTGCTTCGTTTCGTGTCGATAGGCACTTGATTGCATTAGAAGTCGTAGGAAACGTTTGGTGTCAAAATGTCGTGTTCACGGTTTGAGTAGCGTTTGTATGATTTGAATCGTCGTTTTGAGGCGTCATGAGATTTTGAATCATTGACATAGCATCCTAGGATGAGCCTCAAGGTGTTGGTTCACGGTCCGTATGATTGAGTTAGGAGGATTAAGCTACATTTTTAGAGCCTACGCGGACCTGGATCCGGACCTTGACACGGGGTCCGGCCCTTGTTTCCTTCGGAGTGTGAAATTCCAGAGTCTACACGGACCCCGAGCCGCGCCCTGACACAGGGTCCGTGCCTTGGTTAAATTCCGTAGGTTAAATTGCAGAGTCTGCACGGACGCCGACCCGGATGTCTACACGAGGTCCGTGTCTTCCATGTTTGGGAAATGTAGGGATTGTTTTGGAGTTCGATGTCATGGTTTAGTACGATGATTAAATGAGGTCGAGTTCCGAGAGATTTAGAACATCATAAGAAATTTGTCATTTTTGGGTGTGATCATGATTATTACTTCTAAGTTATGAAAGATAAGTGCTTGAACTCATATTAGTATGTGTAGCAGTGGCCCCAAGCGAGATCCAACGAATCCCACAACGCCATGTAAGTATGTTCGACGTGCAAAATGAGAAAATATTTTATTTTTGAGGTGTGCTAAATATCTTGTGACCAATTATGAACGGCTTTGGAAGTCGGTGAACGTGGTCGAGGAACTCTCCACCCCGGTAAATCATGACCGGGTTTAGATCAGGATTGGAAAGTGGTAAAGCATTACTATGGACCAATCCACCCGGTAAATCATGACCAAGGATCTCATGTATGTGGCAGTGGATTTTCCATGCAAACCCAGTACTGTGGTTTATTCTGATCAGGCACATTTATGTATGTGTCACTTGCTTTGAAACATATCTCTACGCAAAATGATGAAGTTTATGCATGTTCAAGTACGTATTATGAAAGTACGTTTATGAAAGGTTTTATGATGACAACACGTCTATGTTTATGTTATCACGTTCAAGTTTCAAGTATGTTTGTTCTACTTTATTGATGCATGTGGTTTTATTATGTATTATTTGTTATATCCAATTTATACATGTTGAGTCTTTAAACTCACTAAACTTGATCGATGCAGGTGATGACGAGTATGAGAAGACTAGGAGGGGGGACCAATGAGCCGGCTTGGACTGCGCAGGATGCTAAACCCTAGGACCGCCCATGTTTTAAGATTTTATGCATGTTCAAATACTCATATTTTCATGAGATGTGTTTACGATGTTTAAACAAGTATTTTTAGCAAACTTCATTCGTGATTTTTTTTATTATTGCAAATAATTTTGGACGAACCGTTTAATTTTAACGCAATTTGAAAGACTATTATATATTTAAGAAAATGTTCATTTTTCCACAAATTTGAAGTAGTTTAAAAGTACGGTACGTTACAGTTGGTTTCAAAGCCAGGTTCTTGTAAAGGTTTATGCCTATTGCCAGTTGCGAGAAGCTCATGAAGTCACACCTCAAGTCTGTAAGTTTTAAAGTTTTAAATTCTTTCATGTATTAAGCAATAAGTCATGATTTCAGTATATACATATTTAATTTCAAAATTTCGTGCATCTTACTATATTAATATTATGTTCATGCATATTGGGTTTACGTGTTGGGCAAATTTTGGAACAGTATGCCTCCCAGATGTAGGATTGTGCGTGGAGCATGCGATGAGGACATAGAACCTCAGGATGGGGAGATAGCCACTCCTCCTCGTCCATCGCCAGATATGCAGGCTCAGATGCTTACAGGAATGACTCAGTTCTTTGCACAGTTTGCCGGGAATCAGGCTGCAATGGACACATGGGCGAGGCCCAGACCGGAGGCAATCTATGAGAGTTTTAAGAGGATGGATCCGAAGGAGTTCTCGTGGACTATTGTCTCGATGGTAGCTGAAGGATGGATTAAGTCCATCGAAATCATTTTTGCGTTTATGGAGCTGCAGGATGCAGACAGGGTCATATGCGCCACCTTTATACTAACAGGAGACGCTAGATTGTGGTGGGAGAGCGCTTCTTTATCAGTGAATTTGCAAACCCTTTCTTGGGATGGCTTCTAGGAAGTTTTCTACTCCAAGTACTTCACTGAGGAAGTACGTTCCAGATTGACTAGGGAGTTCATGACGCTGCGACAAGGAGACAGCAACGTTGCAGAGTTTGTGAGGAAGTTCGAAAGGGGGTGTCACTTTGTGCCCATAATTGCAAATGAGGCCCGAGAGAAGCTAAGGAATTTTATGGATGGTTTGTGGCCAATCTTGCGCCGCAATGTGAGAGTTGCTGGTCCCACTACTTATTTGGTTGCCGTGTCGAGAGCATTGGCGGCAGAATAGGACTAGAGGGACATCAAGGGTGACAGGCAGGGCAAGATGACCTATCAGGCACCTCAGCAGTAGTAGCAACATCGACCCCAGTTCAAGATGCCTTTCTAAGGACAACAAGGGAAGAGGCCATTTCAGGGACCACCGAAAGGCAAGGGTCCCATTCCTCAGCAGAAGGCTCCACTGAAGCCTGGTGAGTACCCAGTATGCCCGAAGTGCCACTGCTAGCATAGTGCTTATGGGGATCGGGCAAGTGCTTCAAATGTAGATTCAACGATCATATGTTGAAGGACTACCCACAGCGGAGGCATCCGACCCAAGGTAGAGTGTTCGCCATGCAGTCAGTGGAGGCGAACCCAGACACGACCATGTTGAATGGTAACTTATTTAATTCAGAACAGTATTATTCTTGCTATGCATGCTTCGAATTTTATCTGGGATCATTAGTGTGATAGTTAATATTTTTGGTGACTTTGTGTAGAGATTTTTCTACTGTGCATTAGGTTAAGATTAGATTAGAATTGGGATATAAGTTTTTGTGTTGTACAAACGTCTCTCAGGAAATATTTTCATAAAAAGAGTAGCCACGAAGACCTTGATACATTCACGGGCCACTCACTCTTTTATTTCAGAGACGTTCGCTAATCATTTGAACTGCAAGGCCACCTAGTGTATTCCGATCTAATTGTTTTGCCGATGCCAGAATTTGATATTATCTTGGGAATGACTGGTTGACGAAGAACGAAGTTCTCATTGACTTTCAGAAAAGGTCAGTGTTGGTAAGACCGTTGGGCATGAAGCAGTTTCTATTTGAGCCGGATAGATGGAGGAGTTTCCCTCGCATGATCTCTATGCAGGAACGAAGACTTATTAATAAGTGATGTCAGGCTTTCTTTACCAGCATTATTTCCACAACTGATGTGCCCACTCCATCTATATCGGATGTACCAGTAGTCAGAGACTTTCCTGACGTTTTTCCAGATGACTTCACAGGCCTTCCACCAGATAGAGAGGTGAAGTTCGCCATCGAAATTATGCCAGGCACTGTGCCAATCTCAAAGGCACCATACCGTTTAGCTCCAGCTGACATGTTAGACCTCAAACAACAGATTCAGAAGCTCCTAGATAAATAATTTATCCACCCTAGTTTCTCACCATGGGGCGCACCAATGCTCATCGTAAAGAAAAAGGATGGGAGCATGAGGTTGTATATCGATTATCGAGAACTGAACAAGGTAACGATCAAGAATAAATACCCACTACCAAGGATCGAGGTCTTGTTCGATCAGTTTCAGGGAGCCACGGTGTTCTCTGGGATAGATCTACGATCTGGGTATCATCAGCTGAAGGTAAAGGATGCAGATGTTCATAAGACAGTCTTCAGGACCAGATATGGGCGTTACAAGTTATTGGTGATGCCGTTTGGACTGAAGAATGCTCCAGCTATATTTATGGACCTCTAGATTAGTTCGTCATAGTATTCATTGATGTCATTCTCATCTACTCGAAGAGTCACGAGGAGCACAGTCAGCATTTGGGTATAGTTTTGCAGGTCTCGTAGAGTCGCAAGTTGTTTTCAAAATTCAGTAAGTGTGAATTCTGGTTGGAGAAGGTAGCGTTTGGGTCATATAATATCTAGCAGTGGCATTGAAGTGGATCTAGCTAAAGTGGCAGCAGTTAAGTAATGATTTGAGCCGAAGAATGCGTCAGAGATCCGCAGTTTCCTAGGCTTAGCAGGCTACTATAGGAAATTTATTCAGGGATTTCCTCGATAGCAGTGCAACTCACTTCATTGACTAAGAAGAATGCCAAATTCGTATGGAGTGATGAATGTCAAAAGAGCTTTGATACTTTAAACCAAGCTCTTATTTCAGCGCCAGTGTTAGCCATGCCAGCAGGGCAAGGCAATTTTGTGCTATACACCGACGCTTCTAAGCTCGGTTTAGACGTAGTTTTGATGCAGCATGGTCGGGTTATAGCTTATGCCTCCAGACAGTTGAAGGTACACGAGAAAACTACCTGACTCATGATCTTGAGTTAGCTGTCGTTGTCTTTGCATTGAAGATATGGAGACTTTATCTGTACAGCGAGAAATGCCAGATATTTATTGATCACAAGAGCCTCAAGTATTTCTTCAGGCAGAAAGAGCTGAATATGAGACAAAGACGATGGTTGAAACTAGTGAAAGACTACGATTGCCAAATTAGATACCACCCGGAGAAAGCTAATGTTGTGGCAGATGCCTTGAGCAGTAAAGTAGCAGTCGTAAACCAGCTGTCAGTACATGAATCTCTTCAGTCAGAAATATAGAGGTTTGGTTTAGAGATTTATTCCAAGGGCAGAACTCCTAAAATGTCTAATCTGACAGTCCAGTCTTCCTTGCTAGACCGAATTTGTAGAGATCAGTCTTCGGATGAGCAGTTACACAAATGGAGACTGAAGGATGAAGCCAAGGGAAGTGTTCTCTAAACAGTTTTTGATGGAATTGTGAGGTCCAGAGGAAGGATGTGGGTGCCTAGTGTTGATTCGATCAGAGAGGATATTTTGACAAAGGCACATACATCTCCGTATTCTATCCTTCCATGAGGTACAAATATATACAAAGATTTGTAGATCCTGTATTGGTGGCCAGGTATGAAGTGGGAAATCTGTCGATTTGTGTCTGAATGCGTCACATGTTAGCAAGTGAAAGAAGAACATTAGAGGCCAGCAGGTATGCTTAAGCCACTCCCTATCCCCGAGTGAAAATGGGATAATATCACCATGGATTTTGTGGTCGGTTTGCCGAGGTCAGTCAGGGGACCCAATAACATTTGGGTTATAGTGGATCGACTTACTAAGTCAGCGATTTCCTACTGGTGAAGACGACAGTCTCCATGATGCAGTATGCAGAGCTCTATATCAGGGAGATAGTCCGATTGCATGAAATCTCAGTTTCTATTGTGTCCGACAGGGACCCAAGATTCACATCGCCCTTCTGGAAGAGTTTACATGCAGCCATGGGGACGAAGTTGCTATTCAGTACAACATTTCACCCGCAGACAGATGGCCACTTTGAGCGAGTGATGCAGATTTTGGAGGATTTGTTGAGAGTTTGTGTGATCGATTTCCATGGGAATTGAGAATCAAAGTTACCTATAGTGGAGTTTACCTACAACAACAGTTTCTAATTGTCTATAGGTATGGCTCCCTACGAGGCACTGTATGGTAGGAAGTGCATGTCGCCCATTCATTGGGATGAAGTCGGTGAGAGATCAAAACTTGGTCCATAGATTTTTCAGCAGAATACGAATGTGGTGGTCAAGATCCGAGACAAGATGAAAACCGCCCAGAGTCGCCAGAAGAGTTATGCTAATAAGAGTAGGAGAGATCTCGAGTTTGTCATGGGAGATCATGTCTTCGTAAAGATAGCACCCATGAAGGGTGTTATGAGATTTGGGAAGAGAGGCAAGCTCAGTCCGAGATTTATTGCACCCTTCGAGATTCTTGAAAGAGTTGGGACACTAGCTTATCGTGTAGCCCTACCGCTGAATCTAGCCTGTGTACACAATGTGTTCCACGTCTCAATGCTGAGGAAGCACCTAGCCAATCCTTGGCATGTTTTGAGCTTTGCACCATTGTAGTTGGATCCAGATCTGTCATATGAGGAAAGACATGTCCAAATCTTAGACAGACAAGAGCGGAGACTTTGGAACAAAGTGACCAAGTTGGTCAAAGTCTGGTGGCTGAACCAAGTAGTGGATGTGAGGCCCGGGGCCGAAGAGGGCGGGGGGTGATCGCCTGTGCCATGAGGTGGCACGAACAATGAGCGGCTCCTAGAAGGCTTCTAGGTGGAGGGAACATTAATGAACCGTTCTTACACCAGAAGGAGAAGGATTCCGAGACTGTTCAATGTAATGGACTGTACAGTTGAAGATGGCTTAAAAGATTTGATTAGTAATACTCATATCAAGAAGGCGCATCTTCTTTTCGGTAGCTCATTACATAAGAACTCCAAAGTTAAGCGTGCTTGACTTGGGGAAAATTTTGGGATGGGTGACCTCCTAGGATGTAACGAACCGTACTTTTCATACTTAAAATTTGCGGAAAAATTTAAAATTTTCTTAAATATACACATCCATACGGTCGTCACTCATCATTCATCAAAATAATATTTGAAATCAATATCGCCAACTAAAATTTGCTAAAAGAATAGCTATCTCAAAATGTCTCACAATCCAATCATAAAATCAGAGTATAAATGTATTTCCTTAAAATCTTAAAATAACGTAGACGGTCCTCGGGTCTAGCCTCCCGCTCAGTCCAAGCCTGCCCCTTGGTCGCCACCTCCCGTCTCCTCATCAACATAGTCACCTGCATCGATAAAGTCTAGTAAGTCTAAAGACTCAACACGTATAAACTGGGATAACGAATACTACATAATAAAATCGCATGCATCTTAAAAATAGAACGTACATAACTTGAAACTTGAGCTTGCATAATAAACTTGAACTTGCATACATATATAGACGTGCCATAACGTGAAACTTTCATAATCATAACTGCATACTTGAGCATACTAAAACATACATGACTTCATCATTTTGGCGTAGAGGATGTTTCAAAACAAGTGACCCATAACATAATAAACGCCTGATCAGACAAACCACAGTATTGGGCTGACAGGGACGTATCCACTGCCACATACATGAGATCCCCGTTCATAATTTAACAGGCTGGTTGGTCCTCGTTCATAATTTAACGCTTTCCAACCACGATCTAACCCGTTCATAATTTAACGGGGCGGAGAGGTCCTCGGCCACGTTCACCGACTTCCAAACCCATTCATAATTTGGTCACAAGACATTTAGCATACCTCAAAAACTTAAAATATTTTCTTTGCACGTCATACATACTTACTTGGCGTTGAGGGATTCGTTGGACTTCGACTGGGGCCGTTGCTGCACATACTAGCATGAAATTGCATACTTAACTTGCATAACTTAACGTAGAAATCATACTTACTCTTGAGTTCAATCATTACTTAGGACATTCTAAAATTTCCCATGACGCGACCCTGATAATCCTTGCACTAAACCATGACGTCTAACCTCAAAGCATACTAAATTATTTTTCCCAAAAACGAAAGACACGGACCCCGTACCTATATCTGTGTAGGGGTCCGTGTAGACTCTGGAAGTAGACACCGAAAGGAAGCAAAGGCACGGACCCCGTGTCAGGGTCCGGGTGGACATCCGTGTAGGCACTGGAAGAATACACTAAGTGAAACCCAAAGTCACGGACCCCGTGCCCTCATCCGTGTAGGGGTCCGTGTAGATACTGGAAAAAGACGCCGAGAAGAAAACAAAGGCACGGACCCCGTGTCAGGGTCCGTGTACCCACTGTGATTGCGAACTTACGAAAATTTTGTACATGCTTTGCTGAACATCCTAGACTCGATTACACGGACTATGAAACGACACCATGAGTCGTTCCTAGAAAACTAAGGCATTATACCAAACCCAAGTAAACATTATCATTACCCCAAGAGTAACAAACCATCAACAACAATGACACAACTCAAAATTCGTCACAATGTTACTTCCTACGACTCTTGATTCAACTTAGTGCCTATCGACCCGAATGAACCATTAGTGACCGTCCAAATAACATAAACAAGGTACCTATACGCAGCAACGATCACCCGTCGATCCCCAACGAAGCCTGCAACAATTAAACTTCAAGGATACATCAATATCATAATTTTTCTGAAAACGCAGTTTGAGCAGTCCACAAAAAATATCAAAACTCACTCAATATTCATCCAAAAATCTCGAAGTTTATATCAAATCAAGGCATCGAAAAGTTCTACAATTTTCTAGTTGAAAGTTTTCTAAAAATCCCGACAGAAAAATCACAGTTTTCAACAGAACAGTGAGTTACGAGATTTCAGATCTAAAAAGTATTTCAAACGCATTCAAACCATTTTCCGCTCAAACGACGAACGTCACACATGGATTTTCAGGCATAAAAATACACAACGCATACTATGACAAGATCGATGCAGAAAAAACAGAATATACGTGCCTTTATGATATTAAACGTTACCGAACCGGCGATATCGAAGCGGAGATGGAAGCGAGGTTGATCCGGGACGATCGTGGCACCGTTTTCTTGAAATAAAATCCACCAAAAACTCGATGGAAAGATAAGGGGAAGGGAGCGGCTGCTTTCTACCTTAGAACCCTAGGTTTTCTTTCTCTTAAAATTTGAAATTGAGATGTGTAGGGTGTGTTGTGTGTTTTAGTGTAGTGTAAAAATATGTAAGTGTGTGTGAGTGTGTGTAACGTATGTGTGGATTTTTAATTAGGAGAAATTAGTGCTCAATTAACTAATTAAAGTACTAATTAAAAGTTAACACACACTAATCCAATCAAACTCCTCATTTAAAATAATTACCCACTAATTTTAAAAGTTTAAACTCTTAAATCACTCAATACATAAATAATGCTTTAAAATACTAAAAATCTATAATTTTTTTAAAATGCCCCATCCTAAATCTTAAAATAAAATACCACATTCGAAATTGCCAAAATCGTCACCGGTCTTTTCCTCCATCCCGCCTCGAATAATCGCCTGAAACATGAAGCTTGAAAAAGACATTTTAACGTGTATCACAATGAACGTGAATAATTTAAAATAATGCATTTTCATAACTTATGCATGGCTAAGCTCATTTAAATAAATGATTTAACGAATTAAATAAATGCATGGGTTATACATGTACTGAATTCGGGCACTACAGTTCCTCCCCCACTTAGAAAAATTTCGTCCTCGAAATTAAGTCTTACCGAACAACTCCGGGTATCGAAGTCTCATATCTGTCTCTGGCTCCCATGTGGCCTCTTCCACTGATTGGTTTAGCCACCGAACTTTGACTAGCTTAGTCACTTTGTTCCGAAGTCTACGCTCTTGCCTGTCTAGGATTTGGACTGGTTTCTCTTCATAAGACAGGTCTGGAGCCAGCTGCAACGACTCATAACTCAGAATATGCGAAGGATTCGCTAGGTATTTCCTCAGCATCGAGACATGGAACACATTGTGCACCTCGGCCAGATTCGGCGGAAGGGCAACATGATAGGCTAGTGTCCCAACTCTGTCCAAAATCTTGAACGGCCCAATGAACCTCAGACTCAGTTTGCCTCTCTTTCAAAATCTCATAACACCCTTCATAGGTGCTATCTTGATAAAAACGTGATCTCCTACGGCAAACTCGAGATCTCTTCTCCTTTTATCGGCATAGCTCTTTTGACGGCTTTGGGCAGTCTTCATTCTCTCACGAATCTTGCCCACCACGTCTGCAGTCTGTTGAACTATCTCTGGACCAAGTTCTGTCCTCTCACCAACTTCATCCCAATGAACTGGTGACCTGCACTTCCGTCCATACAACGTCTCGTAGGGAGCCATACCAATAGATGCTTGGAAACTGTTGTTGTATGTAAACTCCACTAGAGGTAGTCTAGACTCCCAAGTTCCTTGAAAATCAATCATGCACGCTCTCAGCAAATCCTCTAAAATCTGGATCACTCGCTCAGACTGGCCATCTGTCTGCGGGTGAAAAGCTGTACTGAAAAGCAACTTCGTCCCCATGGCCGCATGTAAGCTCTTCCAGAAGGACGACGTAAACCTTGGGTCCCTGTCGGATACAATTGAAACTGGAAATCCATGCAAACGAACGACCTCCCTGAGATAAAGCTCCGCATACTGCGTCATGGAGAAGGTCATCTTAACTGGTAGAAAATACGCTGATTTCGTGAGTCAGGTCCACTATAACCTAAATGGAATTCGATCCTCTGACTGATCTCGGCAACCCAACCACAAAATCCATAGTAATGTTCTCTCACTTCCACTCGAGAATGGGGAGTGGCTTAACCAATCCTGCTGGCCTCTGATGTTCAGCTTTTACTTGCTGACAAGTGAGACATTCTGATACGAATCTACGGATGTCCCGCTTCATCCCTGACCACCAATACAATAACTGTAGGTCTTTGTACATCTTGGTACCTCCTGGGTGAATGGAATATGGAGATGCGTGTGCCTCTGTCAAAATGTCTTGTCTGATCGAGCCAACACTAGGCACCCACATTCTGCCTCTGTATCTCACAATGTCGTCTGAAACTGAATAAAGAACACTGCCCTTGGCCTCATCTTTCAGTCTCCATTTCTGTAACTGCTCATCTGAAGACTGACCTGCTCGGATACGGTCTAGCAATCCAGATTTGACTATCAGATTAGACAGTCTAGGAGCTCTGCCCTCTCGATAAATCTCTAGACCAAATCTCTGAATCTCCGACTGAAGCAGTCTCTGAGCTGACAATTGAGCGACAACTGCCACTTTTCTGCTCAAGGCGTCCGCGACAACATTAGCCTTTCTCGGGTGGTAGCTAATCTTGCAATCATAGTCTTTCACGAGTTCCAACCACCGTCTCTGCCTCATGTTTAGCTCCTTCTGCGTGAAGAAATATTTCAGACTTTTGTGATCAGTGAAAATCTGACATTTCTCGCCGTATAGATAGTGTCTCCAAATCTTCAGTGCGAAGACAACGGCAGCTAACTCAAGGTCATGCGTCGGGTAGTTCTTCTCGTGCACTTTCAACTGCCTGGAGGCATAAGCTATGACCCGACTTTGCTGCATCAACACTGCGCCCAATCCGAGCTTAGATGCATCGGTATAAAGCACAAACTCACCTTGCCCTGACGGCATGGCTAGCACTGGCGCTGAAATAAGAGCTTGCTTCAAGGTGTCGAAGCTCTTCTGGCATTCCTCACTCCACACAAACTTAGCGTTTTTCTTGGTTAGTGAAGTGAGTGGCACTGCTATGGACGAAAATCCCTTAATGAACTTACGGTAATAGCCTGCTAAACCCAAAAAGCTGCGGATTTCTGATGCATTCTTTGGCTCGACCCATTCCTTAACGGCTGCTACATTTGCTGGATCCCCTTCAACACCACTGTTTGATACTATATGCCCCAAAATTGCAACTTTCTGCAACCAAAATTCACACTTACTGAACTTTGCAAACAACTTCCGGTTCTGCAGGGTCTGTAAAACTGTCCTCAGGTGCTGGTTGTGCTCATCATGGCTCTTCGAGTATATGAGAATGTCGTCGATAAACACTATGACGAACTGATCAAGGTAGGGCTGAAATACTCGATTCATGAGGTCCATGAAAATTTCTGGAGCATTCGTCAATCCGAATGGTATTACTAAGAACTCGAAATGCCCATACCTGGTCCTGAAGGCCGTCTTGTGAACGTCTGCATCCTTAACCTTCAGCTGGTGATACCCTGATCGAAGATCTATCTTAGAGAAAACTGTAGCTCCCTGCAATTGATCAAACAAGTCTTCGATTCTAGGAAGTGGGTACTTATTCTTGATCGTTACCTTGTTCAGCTCTCGGTAATCAATGCACAGCCTCATACTCCCATCCTTCTTCTTTACGAAGAGCACTGGTGCGCCCCATGGTGAGAAACTAGGGCGGATAAATCCTTTGTCGAGGAGCTCCTGAATCTGCTGCTTGAGTTCAAACATTTCAGCTGGAGCTAATCGGTACGGTGCCTTAGAGATTGGCGCTGTGCCTGGCACGAGATCGATTGCAAACTCCACCTCTCTCTCTGGTGGAAGGCCTGTGACGTCATCAGGAAAGACGTCTGGGAAGTCTCTGACTACTGGCACCTCTGATAAAGATGGAGTGGGCACGTCAGGCGCTGAAATAATACTAGCCAAAAAGGCCTGACACCCCTTGGAAATCAACCTCCTCGCCTGCATGCACGAAATCATGCGAGGAAAGCTTCTCCATCTGGCTGGTTCAAAAGAAACTGCTCCATGCCCAACGGTCTGACCAACACTGATCTCTTCTGAAAATCTATCAGAACTCTATTCTTAGTCAGCCAGTCCATGCCCAAGATAATGTCGAATTCTGGCATCGGCAACAGGATTAAATCTGCATATACCAGGTGGCCATGTAGTTCTAGATCAATGTCTCTGATCACACTGGTAGCCAACAACTCTTCCCCTGACGGGACTGTCACCGAAAAGTTCACGTCTAGGCCAATGGACTTGAGGTCCAAATGATTAGCAAACGTCTCTGATATGAAGGAGTGAGTGGCTCCTGAGTCTATCAGTGCAGTTGTGGATAATCTCTTAATAAAAATGTTTCCTGAGATGCGTTAGTACAACACCCCTTAATTTCCCAAAATTTCTAACATAAACCTTAAGCACAATAGAACTCAATAACCCTAGGCACACAAAATATTACTAGCACGCTAATAATCCCAAGTAAAAATTTCCACATGCAAGGCAAAATAATACTGAGCTTAGGTAGAAAAGTTTACCAGTCAGTAGGGTGGTGTCTGGGTCCGCCTCCTGTGCATGCATGGCGAATACCCTGCCCTGGGTTGGCCGCTTCCACTGTGGGCACTCTTTCAGCACGTGATCTGTAGCTCCACATTTAAAACATTTCCCGGATCCCCATAGGCACTGTCCGGGATGCTGGCGATTGCACTTCTGGAACACTCGGAAGTTACCGGGCTTCTGAGGCGCCCCTTGCTGCTGAATTGGACCCTTGCCCTTTGGCGGTCCTGGATATGGCTTTTTCCCAGGCGGCCCCTGAAACGGCCTCTTAAACTGGGGTCTCTGCTGTTGTTGCTGTTGGTGTTGCGGTGGTGTCTGATAGGGCCTCTTGCCCTGCCTGTCCGCCTCAATATCTCGCTGGTCTTGCTCTGCCGCCAGAGCTCTAGAGACGGCAACTGCATAAGAAGTAGGGCCAGCTACCCTCACATCACGGCGCAGGATCGGCCGCAAACCATTTAAGAAGTGCCTCAACTTCGCCTGGACATCATTAGCAATGAGGGGCACGAAGTGACATCCCCTCTCAAACTTCCTAACAAAATCTGCCACGCTACTGTCCCCCTGCCGCAGCGTCATAAACTCGTTGGTGAGTCTGGTTCGTACTTCCTCAGTGAAGTACTTGGAGTAGAAGACCTCCTTAAAACCATTCCAAGACAGCACCTGCAGATTGACTGCCACTGATGCACTCTCCCACCATAATCTGACGTCCCCTGTCAGAAAGAACGTGGCACATCTGACCCTATCTGCGTTGGTCAGTTCTATAAAGTCAAAGATTACTTCTATGGACTTAATCCATCCCTCTGCTACCATCGGGTCAGTGGTACCCGAAAACTCCTTAGGATTCATCCTCCTAAACCTTTCATATACTGCCTCTGGTTGGGGCCTCGCCCCTGCACCCATTGCTACTGCCTGGTTCCCCGCAAACTGTGCGAAGAACTGCGTCATACCAGCAAGCATCTGTGCCTGCATATCTGGTGGTGGTGGCGGTGGAGGATTGGCCCTCTCCTCAACTCGAGGCTCTCTGTCCTCCTCCCTGTCTTCCCGGTCGATCACACGTCTAGGAGGCATACTGTTCCAATAATTCACCCAACACGTAAACCCAATATGCATGAACATATACCAATATTTTATGATGCACGTAAATCAAACTTAAAACATGCACAGACTGAAATCATAGCTTGATGCTTACTACATAACGTAATGTAAAAGTTTAAACTTACAGACTTGAGGTGTGACTTCGTGAGCTTCTTGCGACTGGCAGTAGGCGTGACCCTTTACAAGAACACCGCTCTGATATCAACTGTAACCAACCGTACTTTTCATACTTAAAATTTGCGGAAAAATTTAAAATTTTCTTAAATATACACATCCATACGGTCGTCACTCATCATTCATCAAAATAATATTTGAAATCAATATCGCCAACTAAAATATGCTAAAAGAACAGCTGTCTCAAAATGTCTTACAATCCAATCATAAAATCAGAGTATAAATGTATTTCCTTAAAATCTTAAAATAACGTAGGCGGTCCTCGGGTCTAGCCTCCCGCTCAGTCCAAGCCTGCCCCTTGGTCGCCACCTCCCGTCTCCTCATCAACATAGTCACCTTTATCGATCAAGTCTAGTGAGTCTAAAGACTCAACACGTATAAACTGGAATAACGAATACTACATAATAAAATCGCATGCATCTTAAAAATAGAACGTACATAACTTGAAACTTGAGCTTGCATAATAAACTTGAACTTGCATACATACATAGACGTGCCATAACGTGAAACTTTCATAATCATAACTGCATACTTGAGCATACTAAAACATACATGACTTCATCATTTTTGCGTAGAGGATGTTACAAAGCAAGTGACCCATAACATAATAAACGCTTGATCAGACAAACCACAGTACTGGGCTGACAGGGACGTATCCACTACCACATACATGAGATCCCCGTTCATAATTTAACAGGCTGGTTGGTCCTCGTTCATAATTTAACGCTTTCCAACCACGATCTAACCCGTTCATAATTTAACGGGGCGGAGAGGTCCTCGGCCACGTTCACCGACTTCCAATCCCATTCATAATTTGGTCACAAGACATTTAGCATACCTCAAAAACTTAAAATATTTTCTTTGCACGTCATACATACTTGGCGTTGAGGGATTCATTGGACTTCGACTAGGGCCGTTGCTGCACATACTAGCATGAAATTGCATACTTAACTTGCATAACTTAACGTAGAAATTATACTTACTCTCGAGTTCAATCATTACTTAGGACATTCTAAAATTTCCCATGACGCGACCCTGATAATCCTTGCACTAAACCATGACGTCTAACCTCAAAGCATACTAAATTATTTTTCCCAAAAACGAAGGACACAGGACCCCGTACCTATATCTGTGTAGGGGTCCGTGTAGACTCTGGAAGTAGACACCGAAAGGAAGCAAAGGCACGGACCCCGTGTCAGGGTCCGGGTGGACATCCGTGTAGGCACTGGAAGAATACACTAAGTGAAACCCAAAGGCACGGACCCCATGCCCTCATCCGTGTAGGGGTCCGTGTAGATACTGGAAAAAGACGCCGAGAAGAAAACAAAGGCACGGACCCCGTGTCAGGGTCCGTGTACCCACTGTGATTGCAAACTTACGAAAACTTTGTACATGCTTTGCTGAACATCCTAGACTCGATTACACGGACTATGAAACGACACCATGAGTCGTTCCTAGAACACTAAGGCATTATACCAAACCCAAGTAAACATTATCATTATCCCAAGAGTAACAAACCATCAAAAACAATGACACAACTCAAAATTCGTCACAATGTTACTTCCTACGACTCTTGATTCAACTTAGTGCCTATCGACCCGAATGAACCATTAGTGACCATCCAAATAACATAAACAAGGTACCTATACGCAGCAACGATCACCCGTCGATCCCCAACGAAGCCTGCAACAATTAAACTTCAAGGATACATCAATATCATAACTTTTCTGAAAACGCAGTTTGAGCAGTCCTACGAAAAACATCATAACTCACTCAATATTCATCCAAAAATCTCGAATTTTATATCAAATCGAAGGCATCAAAAGTTCTACAATTTTCTAGTTGAAAGTTTTCTCAAAATCCCTACACAAAAATCGCAGTTTTCAACAGAACAGTGAGTTACGAGATTTCAGATCTAAAAAGTATTTCAAACGTATTCAAACCATTTTCAGCTCAAACGACGAACGTCACACATGGATTTTCACGCATAAAAATACACAACGCATACTATGACAAGATCGATGCAGAAAGAACAGAATATACGTGCCTTTATGATATTAAACGTTACCGAACCGGCGATATCGAAGCGGAGATGGAAGCGAGGTTGATCCGGGACGATCGTGGCACCGTTTTCTTGAAATAAAATCCACCAAAAACTCGATGGAAAGATAAGGGGAAGGGGGCGGCTGCTTTCTACCTTAGAACCCTAGGTTTCTTTCTCTTAAAATCTGAAAATGAGATGTGTAGGGTGTGTTGTGTGTTTTAGTGTGTGTAAAAATATGTAAGTGTGTGTGAGTGTGTGTAACGTGTGTGTGGATTTTTAATTAGGAGAAATTAGTGCTCAATTAACTAATTAAAGTACTAATTAAAAGTTAACACACACTAATCCAATCAAACTCCTCATTAAAATAATTACCCACTAATTTTAAAAGTTTAAACTCTTAAATCACTCAATACATAAATAATGCTTTAAAATACTAAAAATCTATAATTTTTTTAAGATGCCCCATCCTAAATCTTAAAATAAAATACCACATTCGAAATTGCCAAAATCGTCACCGGTCTTTTCCTCAATCCCGCCTCGAATAATCGCCTGAAACATGAAGCTTGAAAAGGACATTTTAACGTGTATCACAATGAACGTGAATAATTTAAAATAATGCATTTTCATAACTTATGCATGGCTAAGCTCATTTAAATAAATGACTTAACGAATTAAATAAATGCATGGGTTATACGTGTACTGAATTTGGGCACTACAGTTCCTCCCCCACTTAGAAAACTTTCGTGACCTCCTGGGAAGTTTCCAAGGGTGCGTGTGAGTGAGGACATAAGCACGCTGGAAAGACCCGTCTTGATACAGTGAGGACAGTCCTCGAATCTGGGGCGTCTACAGTGGAAGAGACCACATGGGAGACCGAAGCAGATATGAAGAACCACTATTCTGCATTGGTTGGTAAGACTTAATTTCGAGAACGAAATTTATATATGTGGGGAGGAACTGTAGAGCCCAAATTCAGTCCACGTAAAACCCATGCATTATTTAAATTGTTAAATTATTAATTATGTTTAAAATGATTTTTATAGATGCATGATTTATTAAATTGTATTATTTTAATTATTTATTTTTATGTGATGTACGTTAAAATTTTTTCTTGTGTTTCCTATTTCAAGCGAACATTCGATGCGGAGATCGAGGAAAATAAACCGACGACGATTTTTGGCAATTTTAAAATATGATATTTTATTTTAAGTTAGGATTGGGGCATTTTAACTTATTAAGTTTTAAGCATTTTAAAGCCTAATTTATTTAATTAGTGATTTTAAGATTTTAAAACTTTTAAAGTTTAGCAATTGTGCATTTTATTTTGAATTAAGAGTTGTTAGAAAAGTTAATGGCGTTTAACATTTTTAATTATCATTTAATTATTTATTTAAGCTAAATTGCCCCTAATTATTTACTCAAACACACACACACACACAATTCATTTGCCTTCACTTCATTTTATTTAAACAACAAAACCTAGTGTTCTTAATGCTTTCAGGCAGCAACCACCTTCCCTTGTCAAAGTTCGGTAGATTCACGTTGGTTTCTTCAAGAAAATCTAGTGACAAATCGTTTCGGATCAACCCTCGCATTCGTTCGGCTTTGGTATCGTCGTTTCAGTTACTTTTAAATATCAAAAGGCGTGTATAATCTATTGTTTCTGCATCGATCTCTTTATATTATGTGTTATGATGTTTATTATGCGTAAAAATCTATGTATGTTGTGAAAAGTTTTAGCAAAAACGTTTGAAATGATTTTAGGATCAAAATTTTTAGATCTGAAAACGTGTCTGCTGTAATTTCGATTTCTGAGAAAAATCGACTGGTTTCTAGGAAAACTTTCAACAATATAAAACGTTTAACTTTTTGATATCTTTGATTTGACCGTAAATTCATAATTTTTGGACAAGAAACGAGAGAGTTATGACCGTTTTAGTGGGACTGCTCAAACTACACATTTCTGAAAATTTGTTTTTGACGTGTTCTTGAAGTTATTTGTTGCATGCTTCGTTTGGAACCGTTGGGTGATCGCTGCAATGTTTAAGTATTGTGAGTATGATATTGGGCTGATTTTTGGTGCTTCATAGGCACTTGATTGCATTAGAAGTCGTAGGAAATTTTTGGTGTCAAAATGTCGTGTTCACAGTTTGAGTTGCGTTTGTATGATTTGTATCGTCGTTTTGAGTCGTCAAGGGAGTTTTAATAATTACCATAGCATCTTAGGATTGGTCTCGAGGTGTTGGTTCATGGTCCATATGATTAAGTTAGGAGGATTAAGCCTTAAGTGTAGTGATTTCCGTTGGTTTACATTTTCGGAGCCTAAATGGACCTGGAGCCGGACCCTGACACGGGGTCCGTGCACTTGTTTCCTTCGGAGTGTGAAAGTCCAGAGTCTACACGAACCCCGAGCCGGACCCTGACACGGGGTCCATGCCTTTGTTAAATTCCGTAGGTTAAAGTGCAGAGTCTACACGGACCCCGACCCGGATGTCTACACGGGGTCTGTGTTTACCATGTTTGGGAAAATGTAGGGATTGTTTTGGCGTTCGATGTCATGGTTTAGTACGATGATTAAATGAGGTCGAATCCCAAGAGATTTAGAACGTCATAAGAAATTTGTCATTTTTGGGTGTGAGCATGGTTATTACGTCTAAGTTATAAAAGATACGTTCTTGAACTCATATTAGTATGTGCAGCAGTGGCCCAAGAGAGATCCAATGAATCCCTCAACGCCATGTAAGTATGCTCGACGTGTAAAATGAGAAATTTTTTTAATTTTAAGGTATGTTAAATGTCTTGTGACCAATTATGAACGAGTTTGGAAGTTGGTGAACGTGGTCGAGGATCTCTCCACCCCGGTAAAGCATGATTGGGTTTAGATTATGATTGGAAAGCGGTAAAGTATGACCAGAGACCAATTCACCCGGTATAGCATGACAGGAGATCTCATGTATGTGGTAGTGGATATTCCTTGCCAGCCCAGTACTGTAGTTTAGTTTGATCAGACACATTTATGTATGGATTAGTTTCTTTGAAATATATCTCTACGAAAAATAATGAAGTTTATGCATGTTCAAGTATGTATGATGCAAGTACGTTAATGAAAGGTTTTATGATGATGGCACGTCTATATTCATGTTATCACGTTCAAGTTTCAAGTATGTACGTTCTACTTTAAAAATACATGTGGTTTTATTATGTATTATTTGTTATCTCCAGTTTATACATGTTGAGTCTTTAGACTCACTAGACTTGATTGATGCAGGTGAGGACGGGTATGAGGATACTAGAGGTGGTGACCAATGAGCCGGCTTGGACTGCGCAGAAGGCTAAACCCGAGGACCGCCCATGTTTTAAGATTTTATGCATGTTCAAATACTCAGATTTTCATGAGATGTGTTTACGATGTTTAAACAAGTATTTTTAGCAAACTTCATTCGTGATTTTTTTATTATTGCAAATAATTTTGGACGAACTGTTTAATTTTAACGCAATTTGAAAGACTAATTTATTTAAGAAAATTTTTATTTTTCCGCAAATTTGAAGTCGTTTAAAAGTACGTTACGTTACAATATTACTAAAAATCTGTCAGCCATCACATCATAAAAATCATGAACCTTTGGAAATACTGTTTTAAACATAACCCTCAAAAAATCATAATTTGCTGGAAGAATCGCAAGGTCCTCGGGCTTCTCGTGCGCCACCAGCTCAGTCCATTCAGTCCTCAGCACCTCCAGTCTCCTCAACAACATGCTCACCTGCATCAGTCACACGTAGGGAGTCTAAAGACTCAACACACGTGGACCGTATAATAAAGTACATATGCATATCAAATAACATTGAAAAGTATTGTAATTAAAATAACTTTCATGATTTTCATAAACATAATATAAACCTAAACATATTCAAATTCAAATTCAAATCATGTCATCACATACGTATTCTTTTTATTTTTATTGAATTCAAATCATTAGTTGTGACTTTCGTATCAGCTATTGGTCGATTGATCCATCTATGTATAACCATGGTACCATGAGACGGGGACATCAGCGACACTCTTACCCGTCAACTTAGCCTTGGCCTAACATGTTTCGTGTTCATATCAGTCACAACCAATTCATCTCCTTCATATCATGTCATAATATTCATCACTTATAGAAATTCATGCATATACATATATTTTCTTGAAACCAAGCATGTAACATATTTTCAGCATTTTAATAAAAATTACCTATTCATAAAAAATAACATTTTAAACATTCATTTTCAGTTGTTAGAGAACTTCCAGGACCGCTAACTCAATTCATGTGCAAAATGACAATTTTGCATCCGAGACCTTAATTTGACCATTTTAGCCCTGGAACTCAAAATTTTGACCCAAATCCATCCAAACTTATTAAAACACCTCAAATTATACTTATAATCATTTCTCGGACTTAAACTCTAGCCCAAACATTAAATTCTATAATTCGTTTTAAAACTTAGACCGGAGTCCCGGTTTTAACCCGAATCAAACCGAAACGCAACCAAACTTTCCTAAACTTAAACCATGACTTAACCACGACTTACCAGACCTTAAACCACCTGGAAAAAACATTTTAAGACCCTCAAAAATGCACCGGGAAGTTGCTGGAATTTTCTGCACATTAGAAGACCTAACATTAGCTACATGATCAAGCAAAAAAATTCGACCCTACACCAAACCAGAAAGGACAAGACCTAAAACAAATCTTCCTAGACCACGAATGGACCCTCTTGGACTGATTAACCATGGGCCACAACCCCATGCACGCGGACGTGCATGGTTCGACCTGGACACTCCAAACGCAACCCCCTTCGAACCAACCGTACGCCTACCCCTAGCCCGTCGAACCAACCATGCGCTGGCCGTATAGGACCTTGACTCAGACCCTTCGGAGTCTGAACCACAGCTTGGAATGGTCCTATGCACAGAAGCCCCTTGCCAAAACCCGATCGCCTCGAACACATCCAAATCGAGCCAAAAACGTGAAGCCCGATTACTAACCTACAAGGACTTTTTCTAGATATGATATTTCGACCTAAACCCTCTCTAAACCTCCTGTACATCGTCCCCTAACCATCAAAACCTAGCAACCCCTTCATCCATGTCAAAAAGGTGAGCCATAAACAATCCAAAGATATTTCATGTCAAAACCATGTAAACCAATCATATCAGTGGATCTATAATATGACATGGAAGATCAATCAAAATTTCATAGTATTATGTGAATAATGAGAAAACAAAGGTTTTGGGCATGAAACACTCGAAAAATCTCAAGAAAATGCTCGAAAAATCTCAAGATCTCTTTTGCATCCAAACGCTCAAAAAATCTCAAGAAAACGATAACTAGAACGAACACTAGAGGGATGAGATGATTTTCCTTTCACTTTTACCTTGAAAAACCGACCAAAATCTGCTGGTGTGCGTGAGTGTGTGCAGCTGTGAGATTGAGGGGAGGGAGTCTAGGGTTTTAGGGTGTGTGGAATGATGGGAAATAATAAAGAGATGAGCCAAATCTCGATATACAGAAGTATAGTGACCTAGGCCCAAAAATTATACTAGAACAGGCCCATCAAGCCCAATGACGTGCACGTAAAATATTTCGTTTTGGTACATTTTCAAAAATATTACTCGAGTCCTCAATTTTGCCAAAAATCGACCACTGGTTTAAAATATGGCTCGACATGTAAAAGTATGATAAAATCTTTATTTTCAAAAATCTCCTATTAAACACATCATATATTAATAATTAAAAATAATTATTTAATAAAAACATTTTCCTTATACTGTCCTCGGTCTCCGTTCCTCGTTCGAGCATCGAATAATGCAAAAAGCCCTATTACATGAAATATATTAAATCATGCACTAAAACATGTAATCATGTCATAAACATGCATTTAATGCATTTGAAACATTTAACTAAGAATTTTTAATAATACCCTAGATTTGCATACAGTCAGGTTACTTCGTTTGAATTTCGAGACCTTACAGTTCAAATCCTTAACACTCTGAGGTCGCCTCAAAATATTCATGAATTAAATAACGGGGCGGATTGCAGCCTGACCAGATTTATTTCCCGATTAACTGACCAGGCCCTTCATTTCTTCAAAATACCCCCCAAAACTTGAAATTCGGCATGGAATGCAGAAAGGGAACAAGATTTCCAAGGCTTGGATTCTTATTTAAGTAGAATTCTTGTTCTTAAGAAACTTACTCAGGGCGACATGTTATTTGTCTACTTTGCAGTCATTCCTCGAGCTATCAGCTTGGTATTTGTCCAGGCCAAGGGCTCAACTCATCAACCTGCGTACTATATCAGTCGTCCTTTGAAGGGAGCCGAGCTCAATTACACCACTCAAGAAAAGTTATTTCTCTCTTTGGTCACCACGACTAAAAAATTTAGGCCATATTTCTTATCATATCTTATTGCCGTACTCACCACCAAAGTTTTGTAAAAATTGTCTCTCACCCGAATGCCTCAGGGAGACTTGTCAAATGGGTAACTAAGCATATTGAGTATGATATCAAATTTGAGCATCGAACAGCTATTGAAGCCCAAGCATTGACAGATTTCCTTGCAGAAACAATTCAGGTAAACTAGGAGGAACAATGAAAAGTTACGTGGACTATTCCTCTTTTTAGAATGAATGTGGCGTCAGAATTATTATGATCTTACCATGGGGTGAAGAAATCATTTTGTTCGTAAAGCTGGACTTTCAGGCATCTAATAATGAAGCACTTTTGTTAGGACTTAAAGCCGTGTAGAGCATGGGAGTGACATGAACTATTCTCTATTCAGACTCTCAAATCTTGATCCAACAAAGTAATGGGAAATTTAAGTTAAAGAATGTTAAAATGTTCAAGTATGCACAAGCCCTCAATCTAGTTTGGGAAGAATTCACTAAAATCTTCACCCAGCACATCTCTCGAACTGAATATAGAAAAGCGGATCAATCAATCAGAATGTCTAGTTCCCTTGTTTTACCTCTCAGCTTGAAAATTATCGGACAGGAACAAGTCTCTCAAATAGAGCATGTCAAGAAAGTAGTGATGGAAATAAGTGAAATAGATTGTAGGTATGATAATATCAGTACTTGTGTCGTGGAATCCTTCTAACTGAACAGTAAAGAAAATGAGAAAGTAAGAGAAGAGCCTTTCGTTTTGTTCTTTTGGACAACGTATTGTATAAAAGGTCTTTCCCTTGACCTCTCTTAAAGTTCTTGGGAAATGAAGAAGTTGGATATGTGCTCCGAGAAATTCACGAAAGTTGTTGCAAAAATCATCTGGTCAGAATGGCTTTAGCCCAAAAGGCTCTGCTAGTGGTGTTGTTTTATCCTACGATGAAGAAAGATGCCGTAGTCGTGAAGATGTTCCAGAGCTGTCAGAGGAATGTTAATTTTCAATGGAAGCCAGATGGTTTCACAAAGACTATTACATCACCTTGCCCCTTTGAATAGTGGGGCCTAGACATTGTCGGCCCTTTCCCTTTGTCAATAGTGCAAAGGAAATTATTACTTGTGGGCACTGATTACTCCTTGAATTGGGTCGAAGCCGAGCTTTAAGCTCAGATCACGGAGAATGAAGTATTAAAATTTCTCTGGAAAAATGGTAGCTTAACCATAGAAAAATGGACAAGTAGATTTCATCAACAGATCTGTTGTACAAAATCTTAATGTCCGGCTCAGATGGGGCAAAGCAAAATGGGTTGACGAGCTAAAAAGTGTTTATGGTCCTATTTCACTATTGAGTGAACCGACATGGCAAAAACCCTGAGAGTTTGGTATACCTCTCTAATACCGTATTCCAGCGGAAATTTGTCAAGAAAGTGTTCGCATAATAAATTACAACTCAGACAATGAAAATCTGTGGGCTATGAATTCGGACCTATTACAAGAAAAAAGAGACCGAGCAGCTGTCCGGCTCATGACCTTTCACAAAATAAGGGCTCGAGCTTACAATAAGAGGGTCTGACCTCAGTCATTTGAGTTGAGAGATTTGGTAAAGAAAAAAATTCAGTATCAATGGAAGAGAGGAAAGTTGGATCCCAAATATGAATGCCCATTAAAGATTGTAGAAATAGTTGGCGTAACATCATATTACTTGTAGGATGCAAAAGAAATAAGGACTAAATGACCCTGGAATGCTTGTCATATTAAAATATATTACTCTTAGGAAGTCATCATATCAAGTCATCTCGTTATGGCTATTTACTTTAGAATTTTATTACAATATCACTTTTTTTTCCTGTTTTAGTTTAATTTGTTTTGATATTTCACTCAGATCGATTTTATTTATTTTTGAAAAAGATATTTATCCAAAGCTGTAACCACATTTTTAGATCTTACTATATTAAACGGTAATCACAACACTTTTTGTTCATCCCACAAGAACGCCTCCAAGCATAAAAGTTGTAAAATCGGACCAGATCGGCATCCTAAAACCAGCCCATCATGGACAATTGTAAAGCCCAAGAAAACCTGACTCGTTACGAATCCTAACTTATCTCGGAAAAATTACAAAAGTCTGAGCAGCTCGACATCCTAAAGTCCAGCATAGTCTGGCTACTTATAAAGCCCAACATAACCTGAGAAATTACAAAGACCAACTTAGCATGATAAAATTACAAAAGCCCGACCAACTCGACATTATAAAGTCTAGCACATCCTGGACGTTTATAAATTCCAGCATATCCTGGACGGTTATAAATCCCAGCACAACCTGAAAGCCCAAGTAAGTTTGAAAAATTACAAAATTCCGACCAACTTGACATCCTAAATTCTATTACAGCCTGGCCAGTAAGAAATCCCGACCAACTTGGAACATTACAAAGCCCGACCAGCTTGGCACATCAAAGTCCAACACGGCCTGACACATTTCAAAAACAAACAAATCTTGGCAAATTTCAAAAGCCCGACCAGCTCGGAACCTTGAATTCCAGCACAGCCTACCACATTACAAAGTCCAACAAATCTTGGCAAATTACAAAAGCCCTACTATCGAGGCACCTCAAATCCCAGCACAACCTGACACATTATAAAGCCCAACAAAGCTTGCAAAGTACAAAGTTCGACCATCTCGGCACCCTACAAATCTTGGTCAACTCTACACATTACAAAGCCGGACTAGCTCGGCACCTCAAAGCCCATCATAGTCTGACATATTACAAAGTACAACAAAGCTTTGGCAAATTAAAAAAGACCAAATAACTAGCCATCTCAATGCCCAGAACAACTTGACACATTATAAAGTCCAATGAAGTTTGGGAGATTACAAAAGCCTGACTAGTTGGGCATCCTTGAAGGTGTAAAGATTTTCAGATATACTTAACTAAATTTTTAACCTTTAACGTTTTGCCTCTATAGATACCTCATTTAGGTTTTGTACTTTGTAGTTAGAAAAATTTACATTTTTTCTGAATGGCTACCCTGTCCGGGTTATGCTTTCAATATTAAAGTTTTTACATTTTTTTTGTATTCTGATAGGTATTTGATTGTAACACATATCTGGGTAGAAATCTTGTACGAATTATGAATTCTATACTTGGAAATTTTAATTTTATCATATCCGAGTAAGTGCTCTTCTCAAGTATAATGTTCTGCACAGATAGAAAAATTCTCTTAACATTTTACACGACTCTTGGGAAAATGCGTTACTCGGGTATGAAGGAAAGTTGTAAAACATGGAATAAATCACAACAATAATAGAAGGAAAGAAGGAATTTCAATAAAAAGGTCCAAAGCTATTAAAAAATAAAGCAGAAAATTACGAAGGCTCCTCGGCATCTCCGGCCACCTCACCTTCTTCAAGAAGGTCATCAAGTTCCTTCTTCTAGCCAAGGAACGGGGTAGGGTTCTCGGCCTCCGAATAGTCGCTGGCTCGGAGTTGGGATTAGTAGTATGTAGCCTTGGAATCCTATCTCGAAGAACTCCAATGCTTCTTCCTTGTAGAGTGCCTAGAACTCCTCGAACTTTATGAATTCTTTTAACTCGTCCAAAGTGCCTCAGCCTCTTGCCAATGGCCCACATGTTGGGTTTATAGGAACAAATCTTCTTGGCCAGACAGGCCCTCTCCCACGCCTCCAGCGCCAATTGCTCCCAAGCTTCCTCTGGCCATGAGTGTAGCCTTCTCCGCTGCCCAAACCTCGGTAGTATGAAGCAGATGCATCAACTCCGAGTTCCGGACCCATAGTTCATCAAAATTCCTTCGGTGGGTTTCAGCAGCGGATCGGGACATGATTGGTAAGAGAGTATGCTCACTAGCAAAATACTTTCCGTATATAGTAAAAAAAAGTTAAATCTATAAGCAAGAGCAGGAGAAGAAAGACGAAGTAAGTACACATTGAAAGGATTTCTTACCAAAGAAAGCCAAGAGATATTTGTTCATCCATCTCTTGGTTAGACTCTTATTGCACCAACGTCTAATATGTGGCAGAGATCAGATTTTACTAGAGGGTTAATGCAATAGGTCCCAAGGCTTTCTGAAGTAAGGAAACCCAAGGTCCGTAGAACATCTTCTCAACCAGAGGTGGGGGGTGAGTCCCAAACCTCAATTATGGGACTTCTCTAAATGATTTCTGCCCTTGTGTAAAAACCCATAGTTTTTCAATGCTTTTAGAACAGGCCCCTGACCCCTAAAAATATATTTTATGCAGGAGCATTGGGTTGTAAGGTGAAACATCTGCTCATTTTAAAATTCTACTGATTTTTTTTTAAAAGCTAAGCTAAGGTGGAAAATACACACGCTCAAAAACATTTAAATAAGTTAAACATGCTTTTAAAAGGTAAAAAAACTTCTGAATAAAAATAATTGCAATTAGTTAAATCTTTAAAAAGAAATCTATTTCCTAGTCTATTGATTTAAAAGAGAAACTCGAATATATAACAACAATCCGATGAATAAAAAACGTAAACCAAGATTCAAAGCATTTAACCATGTTGCTTAAACCCATGTTTCATAAACATATTATGCGGAAAAACACAAGGTCCTCGGGTTATCCAGTGCACCACCCAACTCCACCTACTCAGTCTTCAGCGCCTCTAGTCTCCACATCATCATGCTCAACTGCATCATTCACACCGAGTGAGTCTAAAGACACCTGAACCGTTATAGAAAGTACGTATACATAGCAGACAATAGTGAAAAGTACCATAATAAAAATACATTTGATGATCTTTAAAGCGTAACGTAAACTTAAAAAAAGCATACGTGTCAAAGCATGTATCAACATATCATCATATACGTGTTCATCTCTTTTAATCGAATTCCGTTCATTATTTGTGACTTTCGTATCAGCTCTATTCGATGGATCCATCTACGTACAATAGTGGTACCCGGCGGTGGGGACATCAGCAATAGTATTACCCATCGGCTCAGCCTTGGCCTTACAGCTCATTGTATACATATACATATTAGTCACAATCAACTCCCTTCTTTCAAAACGTGTCATCATATTCATCATTATCAAAATCATGAATATACGTAATTTTCCTTAAAATCAAGCATGCAACGTATTTTTCATAATTTTATAAAAATTATATTCATGATAACATAATTATTTAAAACATGTACCAATAGTGCTTAAACTAAAAGTTTCTCAAACCCTGGACTAGTGACTAGACCTGAAACTTTGGGGCTTGGTTAGCGCCTAGGCGCTCGGCATCAGCGTTGCAGTGCTACTAGTTTGAAGTCCAGGCACTGCGGCGCCTAAAGGGCAGCGCCGCGGCGTTAAACCTGCGATGGAAAAACGTCCACTATTACAAAGCAAAATTCTACCCCACTCTTAATCAACTCAACCCAGCCTCGAACCAACTCACCCTAGCCCACTTTGGGACCCTCCTGGATCGACCTAACCAAAGACCCTAGCCCCCATGCACGTTGTTACACAATCCTTCTCTGAAATCACAAATTTCAAACCCTAATCACCAACATACACTCTGAATCGCCCCTAGTCTAACGACCAACAGCCCATGAGCCCTTCCTAGCCTTGACACAAACCCACCAGGGTCTGAACCATGGTCTGAACCGAGCCCATGCTTGCTGCTCCCATCCCTTTCTCTCGGTCTATCCATATCGAGCCTTCCTTAGCCAAAACTCATCGGCCTTAACCTTAACCCGACCGAGACTTGACACCAACGTCGTGTCCCCTTCAACCTCGTCCTAAGCAGTCCCCTAACAACCCATTTCGGCATCCCCTTGCACAAGAACATAAGAAACATGAGTTGCATAAAGGATATATGCATGTTCATGTCAAAAACCTTTGCAAAAACGGTATTACATGTTATATCAAATAACTTCTCATGCAAACACACCCACAACAGCATATACATAGCGTGAATGATGAGAAAAAGAGATACATGGCGTGCCTTTGTATTTATACGCTCGAAAACCTTAAGACCTTTGCGTAGAATGTGCACCGGAGAGGCGGAGAACGATTTCTTTGAAAAAAGCTTGAAAAAACCTAAGGGGAAAGCTGATGGATTTTCGAAACTTGCTGCTGGAAAATGGAGAGGAGAGGTGGCCAAAATTAAGGTAGGTGGATTTAATTTAATAAGTAGTGAATAATGGGCCCTTAATTAAAATTAAAGGGGTTAAATGAATTTTAGGCCCATCAAGCAATAAAATAGTCCCATCAAGCCCAATAACACTCCCAAAAAAATTTCATTTAGGTACGGTTTTGAAAATATTGTCCGAACCCTCAAAAAGTCCCCCAACTCACTAAATTTTGCGTACCGGTTAAAAATATGATTCGGCGAGTAAAATACTCCACCAATGCCCATTTTCAAAATTCTTCCTTAATGACATCATATATTAAATAATTAGAAACAATTATTTAATAGAAACATTATTCCTTAACTATCCGAGTCTTCGTTTCTCGTTCGAGCGCGAAAACTATGACAAACCCTTATGAATGAAACTTTAATAAACCATGAATTAAAACACAAATTATTGAAACAAACATGCATTTAATGCATTAAAACAATGTAATAAAATACGTAAGAACTTTGACAACTTGCATGCATGCGGTTCACGCAGACCTTCAAATTTTTCGGGCGTTAAACAAGGCCAACTTCTTCCTCAAAATAAGCTGCTCCGGAGACTAGAAGAAGGCTTGCTCATACTTCTCAACCTACTTAGATTCTTCATCTAAATCATTATGATCATCTCGACCATCATGATCACGTCGTCTGCACGGGAAATAAGTGAGTAAAAAAAAGGGTAGGAAGCACTTTCCTAACATGATCACTAGAAAATTATCAAGAGTGGGGAGAGGCTTGAGCTCAGGAGTGTTCCGAGCATTGACCTCATCAACCCAAGCAATTTGCTTACCCAATAATCGAAAGAATGTAAAAAAATATATATTCAGCCACACTCTGTGAGAAGTGTGGAACGAAGTGTGGTTGTTGCTAAGTACTTATATTTTTTACTGGAATTGATGGAAAACCTACATGGGGTTGCTCTCTTAATATTTACAGACTTTAAAAGAAGAGCTACGCTGATCAGGATTATAAAATACCTAAAGATTACTCCTAAAGAGAGAATGTAGAATAAAATTCGAGGCCAATTGGCTTGGCCAAACCTGATAATTTTTGCACATCTTTTGGATTATATGGGGGACGAGAAACCTTAAAACCATATCTAATTGGTATGTATAATAAGTGTGAAATCCCTCGGGATGATGATTACTAGCTCATATTCGTCAAGCATGCACATGTCAAAACCAGTGGGCATCAACCTCTCTCTATACTCATCACCACATGCATGGTCTAGATGTGACCCCTTGACTTCGTTCAAAGGATGCCCTGATGTCCTCGGCATGACCTCCTTGGCCTTAAACCTCTTAAGCCTCCGAGAATGTTCGGATTCCCGTACGAAATCCAAAGAATGCTTGGGAGGGGAGGCAACCACTGCCTCCTCAACGGCATTGGTGCATACCCTCTCGATTATATCGGAATATACATCCCCAGCTATCTCTTCGATTATCATAGGGCCGTAATTAGATCTCGACTGCCCAAGTTTTCATCCAACCGGCAGAAAGAAGAGTACATGGATCACGATCTTCGCCGTTCATTTTGATGGTCAAGATGTTTACCTACAAACACCGATCCTAGTGGAAAGCACAATAAACTCATATCACAGTACTAGCCGTTCATTTCAACGGTCCGCATTCCATTTAAAATATCACAAACACAAGCTCAAGGATTTACACTGGCGTTTGGGTGGGCATAACATTGGGCATAAACTTCATACTTTTTCCAGACCAAAAGAGGGAGGTACTATTGAGGGATACCCAAGCCCAGACACACGCAAAAGGTTGGCCTATGTTTGAGGCAATTTAAAGGTTTCATTCTTGTTTGAATAAATGTTATGGTCGGATTAATAGTTCCATAGTAAATTTTTTTGAACCATATTATGTTTTGTCCGAGAAAATGTTCGGCTCAGATTCTTATTACTTACTATAGGATTGCTATTTTCATGATTTCAACACTTGGTGGAATATTTTAAACATGTTATGTTTAATCAGGGTAAATATCTTGTTTGGTGTTCGATTTTAACACTTGGTAAAATCTTAAAAAAAATCATGTTTTCTCGGGTATATGCCCAACTTGGATTATTAATATTGCTGAAACGTCTTGATCTTTTTATTGCTTTAAAAGTACTAGAAATTTTTTTATTTTTTTTAAAACACTCAAATTCCGACCATGTACATTTACCACATAAAAATATTTTTATAAAATATTTTTACCCCTTTAAAATAAAAAACCCACCAACTAGCATTTTAAAAAAATCTAAAAATAACATTTGAAAAGTATAGCCCATACTATAACCTCTCAAAAACCACTCATACTCATGATAAAAGTAATAAAATCTTTTAACATAAATCATAACATATATGCGGAAACTAGCGTCGGTCCTCGGGTCATGTGCACCTTCAGTCCAGTCGGATCAACCATCAAGACCTCCATTAGCATTATCATGTTAACCTGCATCCATCACACCTAGTGAGTCTAAAGACTCAACACACCATAATCTTTATAACGAGTAATACGTAACACAGTCAACATATAACAGTGAAAAATACTTGTACTTAAACTATCGTTTTCATGAAGATGCATAAACATTTTCGTAAACGTTTTCATGATGCATAAAACTTTAAACATAAACATTTTCATAACATGCAAACATGAATTTCTTTTTTCCTCAACATGACATGACATAAAACCTTTAACATGATCATAAACGTTTTTCTTTTTCCTTTTTCTTTGTTGAATTCAGATCGTTAATTGTGACTTTTCTGACATGACATGACATGACGATGGATCCATCTAAATAAAACCACAGTACTGGGCGGCGGGGGACACCAGCAACACTCTCACCGGTCAACTGGGCTCTGGCCTATCATGATTCGAATAGAAATACGATCGTCGGGGCTCTCTCTAGGGCCTTTTCCCATAAATGGGCTCCCTCTGGGGTCTTTTCCCCTCACGATAATCCCATTCTTCCGTTACCACATATTCGCAATGATAGAAACACGATCGTCGGGCTCCCACTGGGACCATAACCCTCATGACGTCGCCACCATTAACGAATTAGTCACAATAACTTCACATCCTTCAACACTTTTCATTCACATCACTTTATAAAAATCATGCATAACATAACATTTTTCGTTTTGAAACCAAGCATTCAACATGTATTTTAAATGTCTTCCCTCAGTCATAAATATCAAATAGACATTTAAAAATCATAATTTAATCGTGAACATTTCATAAACATTTTAAACATAATCATAATATCATAAAATAGCATTTCGGGCACTATTATGACTTTTACTAATTTCTAGGTGTAAAAAGACCGTTTTACCCCTGGACTCGACATTTTACGTTTTCGACTTTTTTCTTGATTTCATGACTCTAATATGTGCCAAATATTTATTTAAGCCTACCAGAATTTTCTCATATTTTTATTTAGCTTAATTCGACGGCTTTTAATTTATTCTTTAAATGTGACGTATTAATGCGTTTTAATCACGAATTAAACCAAACCTTAATATAAAATTCCCAAATTAAAAACTTAGACTTATAATAATTATTTAAGCTTAAACCTAATTTTTCATAATTTTATTAAGCATAAAACTAGGCGTTTCAATTAACTCGTTAATTAGCGTTTCGTGCGGCGATTAAATTCCGAATAAATCCAAAACTCGTTATTTTGATCCCAAATTGTAAACATAGCATTTTTATGATTTATTCTACCCTCCCAAGTCATGAGCCACCCCATGGACCCTTGGATTCAATTTTTCTTCTTAAATTTTCGTTTTTGACCCTTTATCGAACATACCGAGCCATCTCCCAATTTACCCGAGCCACGCCCGAGCCAACATGAACTAAAACTTAGCCAACCCGTCTAGGGAGCCTACTGTGCAATCCCAGCCCGCAAAACCAGCCTTGGCCCGCTCAATTTCCTACTGAAACTTGACCCAATATTCTGGATGTGTTCGTGTGTTTGTGTCCTAATTGCAATAGGTTTCCTAGCTGCCTTGGGGCACTACCAAGCCTTAACCATTGAGCACCCAGGACCCTTACTAAGCCTAGACCTGACCCAGACCCGTGACACCCCCAGCCCGGGTTCCTGAACCAAGCAACAAAGCCCTGCACAAAAACAGCACCTGCGCTACCCTCCCTTGCTCACTCACGGTTCCCTCTCTTCTCGAGCCAACAGCCACCCCAAGCTGCACCAGCCCCTGGTCCGAACCTAGAACATCTCCCTTAGACCCCATAGGACCCCCTTGTCTAGCCCACAGGCCAGCCGTGAGCCACCTGCTTCCCGCCCAGCTTCTGTGCGACTTACCCATGGCTTCTCGGGTGGAGTCCTTCATGGCAAGGACTCCTCCCAGCCTCTGATTTTCAAGTCCTAGCGTGGCTAGGACTATCTTCCTGACTCACCCCTGACCCTAGCCATGCCCTGGTCCCAATCCATGACCAAGCCACCCCCTCCCTCGTGAAACCCGAACGCCCCAAACCCATGACAACGCAAACTCGATTACCAGCTTTTGTTTGCTTGCTTTTTATGCGTTTACCGTGAATTTGGTGCATTCTTAGGACTCTTAAAATCATACAAAAACATTCTGTGTTCACTTCCTAACATCATGGCAGCCCTCGACACGTGAAGAACAAGTTTTGCAACAAAATTCATGACTTTAACACATGTAGGTACAATAAATCCGAAAATAAATCACAATATTTCATGCTTTTCATGCACACGATATTTAAACGATAGTACGATGTGATAGATGAGAAAAAGAGATGTATGGTGTGCCTTTGCATTTTATACGCCCGAAAATCCGTTGACGACGAAGAACGGGACGAAACCTTGGCTTGAATCCCCTTGAACCTTTCGAATTTTCTTTCTACAATTGATGAATGTGTGTGCCGTGTGATTGTGTGGTTTGGGAGAGGAATTTCTGAATTTCAAAAGTGTGTGGCCGGGAGTGATTTTGCAAAGTGAGGGTTTTGGGTGATTAAAAACATTTAAATACTCATATAATTATTAATCAAGGCTTAGGCCTAATAAGCCCTCAAATTAGGCCCAATTATCTTTGACTTAAATAGTAAAAATTATTTTGTTTAATAAAGTTTGTGAATTTATTAGCCGGGTTGCCAAAAAGTTCGTATTTTTGTTGAAAAACCAATACCGATAAATTTTTACGTCCCGGCGTATAAAATCACCTCAAAACCCATTAATTTCAAAAATAAGAAAAAGCATCCCCCTTAATTTAAAAACATTTAACCGATAAAAACATTTTCTATTTTTCAGCCCTCGGTCTCCGTTCCTCGATCGCAACTCGAATAACCTTTTAAAATTACATTTTTATGTAATCATGTAGAAAATTATATTTTAAACATGCAATTATGCACAACATAATTAATTAATGCAACTAAAACAAATAATTAAAATACACAAAGAATTTAATAATTGCACGCATGTGGTTCGCGTGGATCTTTAAATTTTCGAGGCGTTACAATCTTCCCCCCTTAAATTGAATTTCGTCCTCGAAATTCGCTTATTATGATAACCCAAAGTTTAGACTTTGTTCTAGTATCCCAAAAATCCACGCTACCGCTTTACGTCTCTTTATCCCAATTAAATTTCCCTTCTTAAATCCTTATTTTCAAATCGCAACTTAAAAAGACCCAAATACTTTGTGTTATTACTATTATAACATCGAATTTAAATTTTTCTTACGATTCCCAATATTAAAAGATGGAGTGCCATACTTATCATATATTATATTCCTTATTTTATACCCAAAATATTCATCAACTTATCAAATTTCAATCTTAAATCCCAAGCTCACCTTCAAATTCTTAGATTTTTCAAGCTTAGTATTGATTCATCCTTAAAAACCCATGATCAACATTCCTTATAATAATATAACCAAGATATCCCAAGGTTTTAAATATTCTTAAAAGTCTAAATCATCAAAATTCTTATTATTTAAATCATTTAATTATCGTTTAATGTTAAACTAGTTCTCAAATTCCTTAATATTCACCAAATTAATTCTTAATTTCCTCAAAAATTATATTAATTGGTCCTTAATTTCAAAATCATACAGTTAACCCATAAATTCTCGGTATTCTTAATTTTCTTCTACATTTTTCCCATGACATAATTTCAATAAGCTTAAACGTATTTACCCAAAGATAAATTTCTATAACCAATCTTAATTTTCATCAACTTAAAATCCCAATTTATCTATTTTCTTATTCCCAAAGTCGTTGCAAATCCTTAAATCATTATTCCTTACGTCTAATTCCCAAAAATTAATTCGTCTAGTAACCATGAATCATAATATTTTCTTATAAAATTTACATGTCCCAAAACATTCATAAAATTTACGTTTAACTTATAGCCCAAAAATAGAATGTCAACACTAAAACCCAAATATCAAGATAGTCCAATTCCACCACAATAAACCAACATGCGTTGAAAAATAATTTTTCATTTCATATCATATCATGTATACAAATTCTAATGCATATAAATCATATACCCTCATTATGCTATTAAACATGTGACGTGAATAAATAATTCATTTACTTATGCAGGTAACATCATAAAATCATATAAAGCATGTAAACTTACAAATTTGAGGCTTGACAACTGATCTTCTCGGCGCTGATGGTGGCACAACCCTTTACAGGAACCATTGCTCTGATACCAACTGTAATGTCCTGATCTTTTTATTGCTTTAGAAGTACTAGAAATTTTTTTTTTTAAAACACTCAAATTCCGACCATGTACATTTATTACATAAAAATATTTTTATAAAATATTTTACCCCTTTAAAATAAAATACTCACCAACTAGCATTTTAAAAAAATCTAAAAATAACATTTGAAAAGTATAGCTCATACTATAATCTCTCAAAAACCACTCATACTCATGATAAAAGTCATAAAATCTTTTAACATAAATCATAACATATATGCAGAAACTAGCGTCGGTCCTCGGGTCATGTGCACCTTCAGTCCAGTCGTATCAGCCATCAAGACCTCCATTAGCATTATCATGATAACCTGCATCCATCACACCTAGTGAGTCTAAAGACTCAACACACCATAATCTTTATAACGAGTAATACGTAATACAGTCAACATGTAACAGTGAAAAATATTTGTACTTAAAATATCGTTTTCATGAAGATGCATAAACATTTTTTTAAACGTTTTCATGATGCATAAAACTTTAAACATAAACATTTTCATAACATGCAAACATGAATTTCTTTTTTCCTCAACATGACATGACATAAAACCTTTAACATGATCATAAACGTTTTCCTTTTTCCTTTTTCTTTGTTGAATTCAGATCGTTAATTGTGACTTTCCTGACATGACATGACATGACATGACGATGGATCCATCTAAATAAAACCACAGTACTGGGCGACGGGGGACACCAGCAACACTCTCACCGGTCAACTGGGCCCTGGCCTATTGATAGGACTCGTTTTTACGTGTTTTTAGTGTTGGTTTTGAGTCGCATTCATGCATCATATTAGTTTGTTTTAGTTTAATTTAGCATTTTTCTAGCATTATTTATCATATGACTGATCTCGTGTAGTTGGTGGTTATTTTGTAGGAATTGAACCACAAAGTGGGAGAATATTTGCCAAAGCATCGAGAAGGACTCGCTAGGGCGGTCAAAATTGACCGCCCCAGCGAGCATGTTGGTCTGGCCGAGGAGTTGTTGCGCAAGCGTCTCGCTAGGGCGGTCCAGCGAACCCAGGGACATGGCTGAGGAATTTTCTGCGAGAACCTCTCGCTAGTGCGGACACTTTTGACCGCCCTAGCGAGCCGCGAGATTTGAAAAGATTTGTTTCATTTTTTATGGACTCGATCCGACACTATAGACCTAATACACGAGAGGGGCGCCGTTTTTCAGCGACATCATTATTTTCATCATATTTTCTTGGAGAAAAGGCTAGGAGCAAAGGAGATTTCGAAGACCTCGAGATTTCCACGCGTCGTGGCCGTCATCCGTCGTCATCTTTAGTATTTTCATTATTCAGTTTTTAATTCTTAGATTGTTGTTGGTTGTTATTATGAATTTTAGTAGCTAAACTCTAAATTTGTTGGGATTTGAGGGGATCCTACCCCGTACTCGTTGTTTAACATTATTTCTCGACGTTTTTACTAGTGATTTGTTTATGCTATTGTTCTTTCTTATTTCAATCGAAGCTTAGCTAACTTCCTTTGATTATTTCATGTTGTTAATGATTTCGATAGAATAATTAACAATACGATCAAATAGTATAAACCACGGATTTACAATTTTAGTAGATATACGGAATTGGGTACGTGTCGATAGTGATAGTTCACCCGGATGAAAGCTAGTGGATTCCATAGAATTTAATGCAATCTTGAACTGTTAAATATTTGAGGACACTTAAGTACTGCATTTTTTTGAAAGGGGATCGGTTACGGTGACCGGAAGCGCCACGGAAGTTAAAAATTTTTATTTTTCAACAAAAATTTCGGCCACCACTCCTTTTGTGTAGCAAATACAATAAAACACAAAAATGACATTCATAGGGTGTTTGAGAGATATACCTATCAATCTTTAAAAGATTGATTGTGGCTCCAACTTTGTTGTCAAACAACAAAGCTCTTGAAAGGATGACAACTATCTTCAAGCTTTCCAAGTTCTTTAATCTTTCCTTCAAATTAGGCCAACCACCAACTAGGTAGATCCCCTCACATTTTGCACTAGAAAAATATGAGGATTTTTCAAAGAGAAGTGCAAGATTTCCTCAACAAATTGAAGAACAAAAATGAGAGAAAAATGGGAGAGAAAACTTGCAATGTTTCGGCCAAGAGTGATGCTTGAATGAGGGGAGGGAGACTTGTCTTGGTAGTGGAAAAAGTTGAATCACTTTTAGCATGCCATGCCTTGAAAACTCAAAAAGTAGTCTCCCAACCTTTCACCTCCCATGCATGCATATTATATGGTTTTTATCAAAATAAAAACCATGGACTAAATTTAATTATCTCAAACATATTTGAGACTAATTAAACATTACTTGAATTTACCCAAGTCCCACTAGTTAAATAATTAATTTAAATTGAGCTCTACAAGACTCAATATAATTTAATTAATTCAGCACTTGAAATAATTTAATTATTTGGAGTCTACTAGGTCCACTAGTTTTTAATTAATTCAACACTTGAATTAATTTAATTTAGTCCATAATAATGTCTATGAAAATCACAATTTTCAAATACATTATTCACTTGGCCAAATTTTAATTTAGGAACACTTCCATAAATCAAAATTTACATTTCTCTCATAGAAGTCATACTTCTATTTTTCTTTACACTTATAAACTCATTTATAAGTCGTTCAACACATTGAACTATTTTCTTCTTTATAGAAGTCATACTTCTAATTTTCCTTACGCTTATAAACTCCTTTATAAGCCGTTCAACACATTGAACTATTTTTACTTCTCAACGGGATCTAGAAAGCTAGTACTTGTGTGGCCCTCAATGGTTCATTGATACAACTAGCCGTGGGTTCACATCTCCATGTGATTCGGACTAAATATGTCCTTATATGAGCATACCCCAATTGCTCCATTCTTATTTATCAACACATTGATAACAAGAACGTCAGAACTCAAGTCTGATAGTACCCAACCAATCATGTTAAACGCCTAGCAGCATCGCTTACATGATTCCCTAGGTATCAAATGATAGTGCCTGCAAGAACCATTCAATTATGGTTAGCGTACAGTACGGTCCCTTCAACTCATATATCCCGACCGATTCGACAACCATTGGTTTATCGAGAGTTGTCAATGAATCGATACTATGTGTCATGTCGTAGTTGCATCAATGGTGTAATCTATGAAACCCCTTTCATAATTACAACCATACTCTGGCTAGAGATTTCAACCTACATACACATGATAACACATAGGATATCCATACCCGAAGGTAAGCGGTGAATCCCCGACTACAATGCATCGACTCCTATATGTTTCGACATGACACCCAACCTTGCCACCTGATGACCCCATAAGAGTCGGTAAACAAGTCAAAGTGAAATGCTAGCACATAGAGTCTCAATGTTGTCCCGGGTCATAAGGACTAATGGTGTACAACCATAAACTAGGACGTTTTCCACTCGATAAGTGAGAACCACTTAGAAAGTCCTTTAATGGAGGGTTGTTCAGTGCACTCTACTAGGAACACCTATCTGCATGCTCGGACATCACAATGTCCCCTACCAATGAAACATGGTACTCACATCGCAGATACTAGTCTCTAACTCCAGCGGCCTATATCCTTCTTAGTGGCGGCTGAATCGACTAGGAACCGTTTAGAATATACAGTATTACAAATATGAGTTTCATGATACCCATCATATGAGCATCTCATATTCTTTCTACCATTTGTATATTCAAGGGCTTTATCTATGCAACTAGCATGTGTATACAGATAAAGATGTGCCAAAATAATAATATCAAATATTACTAAAATAAAGATTGTTTATACATAGAGTTTCATTGTGAACACTCGGCCAACACTTGGCTCGACGGGCACCTACTCTAACAATCTCCCACTTGCACTAGAGCCAACTACCCATATGCTTTAAACCCATTGATTCGCGATGCTTGTCGAATAATGGTCCAGGTAAGGGCTTAGCTAGTGGATCAACAACATTATCTGCGGAGCCGACTATGTCAAAAGACACTTCTTCCTCTTTCCACAATCTCTCCGAGGATGTGGTACTTATTCAATACATGTTTGGACTTCTGATGAGACATTGGCTCCTTTGCTTGAGCTAAAGCTCCCGTGTTGTCACACAACACCGGGACAGGAGCAACTCAATTAGGAATGACGTCCAACTCTTGGACAAAATTCCTTATCCAAACAGCCTCCCTTGCTACATCTGATGCAGCAATGTATTCGGCCTCTGTGCTGGAATCCGCAGTATTGTCTTGCTTGGAACTATTCCAAGAGACAGCAGCACCAATATTGAGCATGAATACAAACCTAGAGGTTGACTTCGAGTCATCGATATCGCTTTGGAAGCTAGAGTCGGTATAGCCTTCCAATTTTAGTTCTCCACCCCATAGACCAAGAACAATTTATTGGTCCTTCTCAACTCCTTGAGGATGTCTTTCACAGCTTTCCAGTGTGGAAGACCAGGGTTCGATTGATATCTACTCACTACACTTAGTGCGAAAGCCACGTCAAGTCGTGTAGATATCATCCCATACATGATGCTACCAATCGCAGATGCGTAAGGAATGCTTTGTCATCGCCGCTATCTCTGCATCAGTCTTGAAAGACAGACTTGGATAGGGACACGCCATGACACATTGGTAGATTTCCTCTCTTGGATTTATCCATCGAGAACCTCTTCACGATGGTATCAATGTATGTGGACTGGGTGAGACCAAGCAACCTTTTCGATCTATCTCTATAGATCTGTATCCCAATACAAAAGATGCTTCACCCAAGTCCTGCATCGAGAACTTACTCGCTAACCATATCTTAGTTGATTGCAACATTCCTACATCATTCCCAATGATTAGAATGTCATCAACATAAAACACCAGGAATGTCACAACACTCCCACTGACCTTCTTATACACATAGGGTTCCTCAGGATTCTTAGCAAAACCAAAATCTTTGATCGTACTATCGAATCTGAGGTTCCAACTCCTAGATGCCTGCTTTAGACCGTAAATAGATCTCTGAAGTTTGCATACCATATGCTCACTTTCGATAGATGTAAACCCTCCAGGTTTGAGACATGTAAATCTCTTCCTTAATATCCCCATTAAGAAAGGCTGTCTTGACATCTATCTGCCATATCTCATAGTCATACCATGCATCTATGGCTAGCAAAATCCTTATGGACTTGAACATTGCAACTGGTGAAAAGGTTTCCTCAAAGTCAACTCCTTGTATTTGAGTATATCCTTTTGCCACCAATCGCGCCTTGAAGGTCAATACCTTCTCATCCGCCCCAAGTCCCTATGGGAACCTTTCCCTCAGGTGGATCTATAAGATCCCACACTTGGTTCGAATGCATGGAATTCATCTCAGATTCCATAGCTTCAAGCCATTTGGATGAATCGGCATTAGATAACGCTTTCTTGAAGGTCCTTGGATCACATCCATGGTTAGGCTCATCATGGTCCTCTTCAAGAAGCTGACCATACCTTATAGGTGGTCTCGAGACTCTCTCGGATCTTCTAGGAGCTTGTATCTTCTCACTTGGCTCTTCGGGTGTGGGTTCTATAATTGTGGGTGTCTCTCGAACCTCTTCGAGTTCTATCATCTCCCATTTTTTATCCAATAGAAATTCCTTTTCCAAAATGGTTGCATTCCTAGAAACAAACACCTTTGTTTCTTGGGGATGATAGAAATGATATCCAACTGAATTCCGTGGATATCCCACAAAGTACCATAAAATGGATCGACTATCCAATTTATCTTCCACTACCTGCTTCATAAGCAGGGTACCCCCATATTCTAAGATAAGAATACTTGGGAGGCTTACCCATCCATATCTCATATGGTGTCTGCCTTTGAATGGACATTTAATGGAATATCTTTCAATTTTAAGTTATAGAGATCGTTTTCAAGTTCACCAGTACCAATCAAACATTCATTCATGTAAATGTTGCAAACACCTTTGCAAAATAAACAAGAATATCCATTTTTATCACCATAGAAATGGAAACAATGTTTTTTAACAAAATTAGGTACAAACAAAACATCTCTTAAAATTAACTTAAAATCATTGTTCAACAATAAGTAAACATTTCTTAAGGTCTTGGCAGCAACTCTTGCTCCATAGCTATTCTCAAGAAGGTCACACCTTCCCTAAGCTTCCTACTTCTTTCCATCACCTGTAACTCATTACAGAGATGTGATTAACATTTGGTATCCAATACCCAAGAAGTAGAGTTAACTGAAATGTTTACTTCAATGTATAACATACCATTTCCAGAACTTTTCTGGGCAAGATATTCTTTGCAAATACGCCCCCAATGTCCAGGCTTCTTGCAGTGATGACAAACATCACTAGTCTTGTAATAGCCGAGCCTTGTGTACGGTACGGTTTGAGTTTTCATAAGTTTATTGACTACTTGGTCAAGTTTAGGTATAGTTTGGATGTTAAGAGTTTCGATTTATGATTTTTAGTATTGTTGAGATTAGATGAGGTGTAGTGTTGTCGTAGCGTCGTTACGATTAAATTCATGATAAATTGTATATTGATCCAAATGGGGTGAGGCCAATTGGAGTGGTTAGATAAGATATAAGGCTACAACTTTCTTATTTGGAGTTTTGTTCAAATCATTGTGGAAGGTAAGCCAAAAGTGCCCCGAAGTGTGTTGTGTGTTTTGACGTTCCTCCAGTGACACATGTTGGGAGAATGGGCATAACGTTTTACTCAGAACTCCAAATGATCTGAATTTTGGATATCTTCAAGGAAAGACATAGAGCTACAACTTTGTAGTTTACCACTTTTCCAAATTATGAACGGAAGAGGCGTTTCTGAGGCGATCTTTGCAGTGCATGTGCGCAGAGCACTCGCCCTAGCGGGCATTTGTGCTCGCCCTAGCGAGTCTCGTTCGGGAAAAATGGTTTTTTGGCCGAGAGTTTCTCACCCTAGCGGACAAATAGGTCCGCCCTAGCGGCCAGCAATTTTTAAAAAGTGTGTTTTAGGTGTTTTAAGGTATAAAATCGAAGGAGACTCTCATTTTCCTCATTCTTTTCCAATTCTCTCGGTTCTTCAGCTCTTGGGGAGGTTAGGGTTCTTATTCCTTTCTTTCTTTCCTTTGATCCAAGCATCTTGTTGGGTTTTTGAAGAGAGACCAAGGTTATTTTGTGTTCAAGGAGCTAAGGTAAGTTTGTTGGTTTAGTTATTGTTGGGTTTTGGTGTTGAGGAAATTATGGGACTTTGGATTGTGTTGGTTTTATGGATTTTATGGTATGGTTGTTGGATTATTGAGTTGTTAATGGTTCTATTTATGGATTATTGTTGTAGGATCTTCATCAAGAGCTTAGAATCAAGCTTCCAAGGGTTGTAAGTGGAATTCCTTTTCTTGTGCTCACATGAAAGTATATGTATTGTATTCAAGAGTTTTATTATGCTATTCCCTTCCATTTGATTCATAATATGTATGAATTCATTGTGTTTTATAGTAGAGGCAATTATATGTCTCAATTATTGTTAAAGGGAATACAAAAGAGAATGTATTCAAAGTGTTTGATGAAAGGTCCAAGAGAAGAGTTTAAATGTTTTATTGGATTGATAAATAGATAGCCAGAGAATTGCATGCAATTAGTTGATCAACGCCCATAGGCTTATATCCCTCAGAGTTGTCGATTTATATCGATGGGATATAGGTACACAGAGACAGAGTTACTATTTAGATATCAATCCAACCAGAGCAAAGAGAAATACCATCGTTATGATTTTATTATGCAAAGTTATGTTATGTTTCAAGAGTTGATGGTATTTAATGATTTCAAAGCCATGTTTTACAGATTATGACATTGTTATGTAAGAGTTCCACTTGCTGAGTTTTATACTCATTTCAGTTATTTCATGTGATGCAGATAAGAGTGACGGACCAGGACGTTGATTGGGGCCGGGCTCATATGCATAAGAGAAGGAAGGAAGAAGGCTAATTTGCTAGCATTTTGACATGATCATAGAAATGATATTTTGTATTTTGTTGTATCAATTGAATGATCATGTATATACTTTTGATTGCTTTTGTTTGTAAGTTTGAAATCTTTTGGTTGGTAAGAAAATTTTAAACCCTTCCTCCCTTCAATGAAATGTTTATTTTAAATTCCGCTGTATTATTTTATAAAACGGGTCAGAGTTTCACATTTAGTGGTATCAGAGCACCGTTCTTCGGACCAATGCATATGACTTCGTCTACTTTCAACGGTCCGGGTATGTCTTCTTCTACATCTATTCATTGTTATTTATTGATTGTATTTTGTGAGCACATTGTAGAGTATGCCTCCTAAGAGGAAAGCCGTAGAGGGTGAGGATAGTTCTTCCTCTAGAGTTGTCGATGAATTCGGCAAGTTGTTAAAAGAGCAGGCTAAAGTTCATAGTGAGCAGATCCAGCAGTTGTTGCGTATGCAAGGAGCAGGCCAGGGCAGAGGACAGGGTAGAGGTCAGTTGGCTCAGGCTGTTGGTATAGACAGTGTCTTTACTTCTTTTAAGAGGATGGATCCGCCAGAGTTTTCAGGGAGCACCGATCCTTTAGTTGCAGTTGAGTGGGTCAAGGCTTTAGAGGCGATATTCGATCATCTCCACTACGAGGACAGAGACCGTATCAGTTGTGCTGTTTTCATGTTGGTTAAAGCTGCTCGCATCTGGTGGAATGCGACCAGAGTTGGAGTTGATGTCTCGACACTGAAGTGGACAGAGTTTACAGAGTTGTTCTATGACAAGTATTTCCCCGACGCACTTCGAGCGAGGAAGGTGACAGAGTTTTTGGAGCTTCGACAGGGGAGCATGGATGTTGGTGAGTATATCCTGAAGTTTGAGGAGGGTTGCCTATTTGCTCCTTACATTGCATCCAATGACAGAGATAAAAGTGCTCATTTCATCAGAGGCCTTAGAGCAGAGATCAGAAGAGATATCAACATGTCCAAGGCCGTGTCATTCAAAGAGATTGTGTCCAAGGCTTTGTTGGCCGAGCAGGATGAAAAAGATATTGCCAAGGAACGACAGGCGAGGCATCAGGCCTTTACTCAGAGGGGTCAGGGATCGAATCAAAGAGGCAAAGAGCATTACAAAGGGAAAGGCAAGATTGAATCGAGTCCTAAGCCACCGGCAGTTCCATTTGATCCCGAGAAACCTTTGTGTCCTAAGTGTGGTAGACATCATCGAGGAGAGTGCAGATTTGGCACTCATGCTTGTTACCGTTGTGGCACTGCAGGCCATATTGCCAAAGACTGTCCAAAGGGAGCGAGTAAAGAGAGAGTTCAGGGGCGCATTTTCACGATGACAAAGGAAGGTATTAATCATGATTCTTCATTGATCTCTAGCACTATATTAATTGCAGACAGAGTAGCTACGACATTGATTGATACAGGTGCTACTCATTCTTTTATGTCTGAATTGTTTTTGAGATCTTTGGATATAGTTCCTTCTGTTCTTCCCCTCCAGCTTAGTGTTGTTTTGCCTTCGGGGGATGTGTTGTGCCCGAAATCTATTGTTTTTGCATGCCCTGTTCGTATTGAGGAGCGAGTTGTTTTTGCTGATTTGATTGTCATCCCGATGGTTGCATTTGATGTTATACTTGGCATGGATTGGCTATCAACCTATCGTGCAGTGATTGATTGCGTTGCTAAGACGGTGACTTTTGCAGATGATGGCAATAGGGAAGGTATGCTCGCCAGTGCAGGTACTTCGCTGGTCCTTCCTTTTATTTCTTGTCTTGAGGCTGAGAAGTTGCTGTGTAGAGGTTGTGATGTGTTTCTGGCTTCGATTGTGGATGTGGATAGAATGATTAAGTTGAATATAGATGATATCGATGTTGTGAGGGAGTTTGCTGATGTGTTTGAGGATGATGTGCCGGGTTTGCCGCCGGACAGGGATGTTGAGTTTGTGATTGATCTAGCTCCAGGTACGGTTCCTATTTCTAAGGCTCCGTACCGAATGGCCCCTACCGAGATGAAGGAGTTGAAGACGCAGTTGCAGGATCTTTTGGACAAGGGTTTTATTCGTCCGAGTTCTTCGCCTTGGGGAGCTCCGGTTCTGTTTGTCAAGAAGAAGGATGGGTCGTTGCAGCTGTGTATCGACTATAGGGAGCTCAACAAAGTGACTGTCAAGAATAAGTATCTGTTGCCACGGATTGACGATCTTTTTGACCAGCTTCATGGTGCCACTGTATTTTCGAAGATTGATCTTCGGTCTGGCTACTATCAGTTGAAGGTTAGGGAGTCTGATATTCCTAAGACGGCGTTCCGGACCAGGTACGGTCATTAAGAATTTCTTGTGATGTCTTTTGGTCTGACCAATGCTCCTTCAGTCTTTATGGATCTGATGAACCGTGTGTTCAAGCCTTATTTGGATAGCTTCGTCATTGTTTTTATCGACGACATTCTTATTTATTCCAAGAGCAGAGAGCTTCACTCAGAGCACCTCAGAGTTGTTCTTCAGTTGTTGAGAGATAGGAGATTGTTTGCCAAGTTGAAGAAGTGTGAGTTCTGGTTGGAGCAGATTTCTTTTCTAGGCCATGTTGTTTCGAAGGATGGCATAGCAGTTGATCCAGTGAAGATTGAGGCGATTCAGAAGTGGCCTATTCCTACTACTGTGTCAGAGATACGCAGTTTCCTTGGTTTGGCGGGTTACTATCGTCGTTTCATTTCAGGCTTTTCCAAGATTGCCCTGCCATTGTCCAATTTGACGAGGAAGACTGTGAAGTTCGAATGGTCCATCGATTGCCAGAGTGGTTTCCAGGAGTTGAAGGATAAGTTAACGACATCTCCTATTCTAGCATTGCCCAGTGGTTCAGAGGACTTTGTTGTTTATACTGATGCATCGAAGAAGGGAATTGGAGCAGTGCTGATGCAGCGTGGGAAAGTCATAGCCTATGCTTCTCGCCAGTTGAAAGACTATGAGAAGAATTATCCGACGCACGATTTGGAGCTTGCAGCTGTGGTTTTCGCCTTGAAGATATGGAGACACTACTTATATGGCGAAAAGTGTGAGATCTTCACAGACCACAAGAGTTTAAAGTATCTGTTTTCTCAGAAAGAGCTCAACATGCGACAAAGGAGGTGGTTAGAGCTTGTCAAAGACTATGATGTGACGATCACTTATCACCCAGGGAAGGCAAATGTTGTAGCGGATGCTTTGAGTCATAAGTCGAGTTCTTCCTTGAGTTCTTTGATTCAGAGACCGTTGTTGATGGACTTGCAGAGAGAGGATATTGATTTGGTAGTTTCGGGGACCATTGCTCGCTTTTCAGCGTTGGTCATTCGGGCTACATTGACGGACAGGATCCGTAGAGAGCAGACTGATGATGTTCAGTTGACAGAGTTGAGAGCTAGAGCAGAGGAAAGAGGGCACTCAGAGTTTGGTCTGAATGGTGATGGTTTATTGACTTTCAGAGGCCGTATTTGTGTTCCTGTTGGTGATGATATTAAGCGAGACATTTTGACAGAGGCTCATACCGCGCCATATTCGATACATCTAGGCAGCACCAAGATGTATCAGGATCTTCGTCGACTCTATTGGTGGCCAGGTATGAAGAAAGATATTGCTTTGTTCATTTCTCAGTGCCTTACTTGTCAGCAGGTTAAGATTGAGCACCAGAGACCTGCTGGGACATTGCTTTCATTGCCGATTCCTCAGTGGAAATGGGAGCATATTACGATGGATTTCGTGACTGGTCTTCCCAGAGTGCAGAAAGGTTATGATTCTATTTGGGTTATTGTTGATCGGTTGACCAAGGCAGCGCATTTTCTCCCAGTCAAGACGACGTACTCCATGAACCGGTATGCCGAGGAGTACATAGCAGAGATCTGTGTTGATCGTATCTGATCGTGACCCTAGATTTACTTCAGAGTTTTGGAAGAGTTTGCACAGAGCTATGGGTTCGCGGTTAGCATTCAGTACAGCATATCACCCTCAGAGCGACGGTCAGTCAGAGAGAGTCATTCAGATTCTCGAGGATATGCTCAGAGCTTGTACTATTGATTATTCTGGTAGCTGAGATTCTAAGTTGCCTCTTGTTGAGTTCACGTACAACAATAGCTACCAAGAGACGATTGGCATGGCTCCGTATGAAGCACTTTAAGGCAGGAAGTGTAGATCTCCCTTGTATTGGGATGAGGTTGGTGAGCGGAAGATGTTGGGTCCAGAGTTGGTCCAGCAGACGGCCGATGTTGTTGCTGTTATCCGTGAGAGAATGAAGACTGCGCAATCGAGACAGAAGAGCTATGCAGATGTTCGTCGTAGACCTTTGCAGTTCGAGGTTGGCGATCACGTGTTTCTGAAGATAGCACCTCTCAAGGGTGTGATGAGATTTGGCAAGAAGGGCAAGTTGAGTCCGAGGTTTATTGGTCCATTTGAGATATTGGACAGAGTTGGTGATCGAGCCTACAGGTTAGCCCTACCGCCAGACTTGACAGAGTTCACAATGTTTTTCACGTATCGATGCTCAGGAAGTATATTGCGAATCCTTCCCATGTTCTTCACCACTAGCCATTGGACTTGATGCCGAATTTAACGTATCAAGAGATTCCAGTCCAGATTCTGGATCGCAAAGTTAAAGTTTTGAGGAACAAAGAGATTGGCATCGTTAAAGTTCTTTGGAAGAATCATTTGATCGAAGAGGCTACGTGGGAACCGGAGGACGAGATGAGAGAGAAGTATCCTGAGTTGTTTGCGCAGTGACGTCAATTTCGAGGACGAAATTCCTTTAAGGAGGGGAGATTGTAATAGCCGAGCCTTGTGTACGGTACGGTTTGAGTTTTCATAAGTTTATTGACTACTTGGTCAAGTTTAGGTATAGTTTGGATGTTAAGAGTTTCGATTTATGATTTTTAGTATTGTTGAGATTAGATGAGGTGTAGTGTTGTCGTAGCGTCGTTACGATTAAATTCATGATAAATTGTATATTGATCCAAATGGGGTGAGGCCAATTGGAGTGGTTAGATAAGATATAAGGCTACAACTTTCTTATTTGGAGTTTTGTTCAAATCATTGTGGAAGGTAAGCCAAAAGTGCCCCGAAGTGTGTTGTGTGTTTTGACGTTCCTCCAGTGACACATGTTGGGAGAATGGGCATAACTTTTTACTCAGAACTCCAAATGATCTGAATTTTGGATATCTTCAAGGAAAGACATAGAGCTACAACTTTGTAGTTTACCACTTTTCCAAATTATGAACGAAAGAGGCGTTTCTGAGGCGATCTTTGCAGTGCATGTGCGCAGAGCACTCGCCCTAGCGGGCATTTGTGCTCGCCCTAGCGAGCCTCGTTCGGGAAAAATGGTTTTTGGCCGAGAGTTTCTCGCCCTAGCGGACAAATAGGTCCGCCCTAGCGGCCAGCAATTTTTAAAAAGCGTGTTTTAGGTGTTTTAAGGTATAAAATCGAAGGAGACTCTCATTTTCCTCATTCTTTTCCAATTCTCTCGGTTCTTCAGCTCTTGGGGAGATTAGGGTTCTTATTCCTTTCTTTCTTTCCTTTGATCCAAGCATCTTGTTGGGTTTTTGAAGAGAGACCAAGGTTATTTTGTGTTCAAGGAGCTAAGGTAAGTTTGTTGGTTTAGTTATTGTTGGGTTTTGGTGTTGAGGAAATTATGGGACTTTGGATTGTGTTGGTTTTATGGATTTTATGGTATGGTTGTTGGATTATTGAGTTGTTAATGGTTCTATTTATGGATTATTGTTGTAGGATCTTCATCAAGAGCTTAGAATCAAGCTTCCAAGGGTTGTAAGTGGAATTCCTTTTCTTGTGCTCACATGAAAGTATATGTATTGTATTCAAGAGTTTTATTATGCTATTCCCTTCCATTTGATTCATAATATGTATGAATTCATTGTGTTTTATAGTAGAGGCAATTATATGTCTCAATTATTGTTAAAGGGAATACAAAAGAGAATGTATTCAAAGTGTTTGATGAAAGGTCCAAGAGAAGAGTTTAAATGTTTTATTGGATTGATAAATAGATAGCCAGAGAATTGCATGCAATTAGTTGATCAACGCCCATAGGCTTATATCCCTCAGAGTTGTCGATTTATATCGATGGGATATAGGTACACAGAGACAGAGTTACTATTTAGATATCAATCCAACCAGAGCAAAGAGAAATACCATCGTTATGATTTTATTATGCAAAGTTATGTTATGTTTCAAGAGTTGATGGTATTTAATGATTTCAAAGCCATGTTTTACAGATTATGACATTGTTATGTAAGAGTTCCACTTGCTGAGTTTTATACTCATTTCCGTTATTTCATGTGATGCAGATAAGAGTGACGGACCAGGACGTTGATTGGGGCCGGGTTCATATGCATAAGAGAAGGAAGGAAGAAGGCTAATTTGCTAGCATTTTGACATGATCATAGAAATGATATTTTGTATTTTGTTGTATCAATTGAATGATCATGTATATACTTTTGATTGCTTTTGTTTGTAAGTTTGAAATCTTTTGGTTGGCAAGAAAATTTTAAACCCTTCCTCCCTTCAATGAAATGTTTATTTTAAATTCCGCTGTATTATTTTATAAAACGGGTCAGAGTGTCACAAGTCTTGTCAGCCCTAACTGGTGTGGCTGCCACAATGGGATTCAGAGATTGCCTCAACAAGGGCACGTTCTTCTTGGGACGTTGGAAAGAACTCTTCTTTCCCTTCCCATGTGGATCAATCTTCGTACCAGATGAAGAACCCACATAAAGAACCAACTTCTCTTTCTTGATGGTGGATTCAAACGTAACAAGCATGTTCACCAACTCCTCAAGGGTCGGCTCCATCTTGTTCATGTTGAAGTTCACCACAAAAGGATCAAATGAGCTAGGCAATGATAACAGCAACACGTCGGTGGTCAACTCCGAAGGCAAGATCATATCCATGCCAACGAGCTTGTCCACGAGCCCAATCAACTGCAGGCCATGCTCATGGACCGAGGCCCCATCTCGCATGCGCATAGTGATCAGCTCCTTGACGGTAGCATGCCTAAGAGGCCGTGTTTGCTCACCAAAGAGCTCCTTGAGATGCAAAAGAATGTCAGCAGCACTCTTTGCATCCTCAAAACGCCTCTGCAGCTCATCATTCATAGAAGTCAGCATATAACACCTGGCTATCAAGTCATGGTCACACCATTCCTTGTAAGCCTGCAATTCCTCAGGATTGCAGTCAGTCGGAGCCTCAACAGGGGGCGACTCAGTCAGTGTATATGCTACCATTTCCGAATTCAAGACGATTTTCAGGTTTCTTAGCCAAGTGAGGTAATTAGGTCCAGTTAATATGTGTTTGTCGAGTATTACGGATATCGGATTGCGAATCGATGACATTGTCAATTTGTACTGAAAAGTAAAAACAGATAAATGTTGATGACTATTTTAAAATATTTAGTAAGATATGAAGTTTGGACTTTTACTTCATAAATATTTGCTCCCACTGTTTTGACATCTTTCACTACCCTCTAGTGAAAACGGGAAACTCCTTTCCTCAGTAGGTACGTAAGGTCCAATTAGCGAATTATGATCCCGAATAATATCAGCCAATCACAATTCCTAAAAGGTAGTTTCCAATTGCATCACAATGAAACCCTCTACGTAAACTTTTGTCTCACGTTTGATTAGGACCCAATAATATGACGTCGTTCATCTTCACGTGTCAAGCCTTACCCATCGATGTTGAACCTTAATGGACGGTCGCCATGAGTTCCCCCAATAATATGAGCCGAAATCATGGGAGTTCCACGTAGTTCACATCACCATGTCAATGGATGTCACAGCTTTCCGGCACCCAAAGCTCCCCCAATAATATGAGCCGAGCCCCGAGTACGGGTAGCGTTCATCATGCACCCATTGTCGATGGAAGACAATGAAATTATAAACAAATTTATAATTCCCCTTTTCGGGCTTGATATTAATTTTGAATCTTATTCAAAATGAGGGTTTTTAATTTTGAAAGGTCTCATCATTAATTTTATTTTAAAAGCTCGCCATGTTTGATCGTATGTTTGCCGGATTCATGCAACTTTGTTATTATCGTAATAATAACGCACATACTCATTATTTATAACATATCATGCATATATTATAAACAGTAAACAAAACAAGGATGATCAATCGCCCCAATACTAACGGACCGTGTGAGCTAAACACGGGCCTAGGTCCAATCCTAGGGAAATGCACGGGATGCAAATGCAACTATTACATAAGCTTCCAATATTTACATGTCTTCGATCTTCATAATCATCATGGCCACCAGCTTCCAATCTTGATCATCCACTATACTAATATTTACAAATAAATATCCATGGCAAATAGGGATACATCTCATGGGGTGGGAACGGGCCATAAACCAAGCCCACTTTATAAATTGATAATTATTACAATCATTCAACACAAAATATCCTAGCATACACCTAGCAAATTGGGCTTGGGCTTTTGATCATCCTTCATGCATAATATCACATATCATACACCATCAATTAATTATCACAATAATTAATTGATCCAATATTATATATCTTGATCCAATCACTAACCGCCACGATTATAAACTAAATGAACAAAGTATACAAACACCTTTGTCTACTTTCCAATTAATTTATTTATAACCGAATTTCTTGTAAATCACCATTTACTATAAATATTTAAAGTCCAACTTAAAATATTTATTTCATGAGAAAATATTTGCAACTTTTGTAATTTTAAACTTAAGGGCCCAAAAATTATTTTTCACCAAAAACATTTTTAGCCCATTTAAAATTCACAAACATGTTTGCCATCCAATGGCCCAACAACTCAAGGCCCATGACACTTTGATATTCCAAAACACTTTCGGAAACCCTAGTCGTCATCGCTGTCGCCGGATTCCGGCCACAAATTTTTTTTTTTTTTTATTAAAAGTAGGGGCTGTTCGGGCAGCCCCTCGGGCTGCCCTTGCTGCCCGTTTCGGGCAGCCCCTCGGGCAGCCCAAGCTGCCCGAAATGGGCAGCAACTTGCTGCCCAAAAGCCGCCCCAAACTCGGCCTTGAGTCGTTGCAAAACTTCACCTCATGCGGTTAGAAATCGATCTCAACATAATATCTTGTAGTTGCTACACAAAAACGTAACCATAGCTCGGATACCACTTGAAAGGGGATCGGTTATGGTGACCGGAAGCGCAACGGAAGTTAAAAATTTTTATTTTTCAACAAAAATTTCGGCCACCACTCCTTTTGTGTAGAAAATACAATAAAACACAAAAATGACATTCATAGGGTGTTTGAGAGATATACCTATCAATCTTTAAAAGATTGATTGTGGCTCCAACTTTGTTGTCAAACAACAAAGCTCTTGAAAGGATGACAACTATCTTCAAGCTTTCCAAGTTCTTTATTCTTTCCTTCAAATTAGGCCAACCACCAACTAGGTAGATCCCCTCACATTTTGCACTAGAAAAATATGAGGATTTTTCAAAGAGAAGTGCAAGATTTCCTCAACAAATTGAAGAACAAAAATGAGAGAAAAATGGGAGAGAAAACTTGCAATGTTTCGGCCAAGAGTGATGCTTGAATGAGGGGAGGGAGACTTGTCTTGGTAGTGGAAAAAGTTGAATCACTTTTAGCATGCCATGCCTTGAAAACTCAAAAAGTAGTCTCCCAACCTTTCACCTCCCATGCATGCATATTATATGGTTTTTATCAAAATAAAAACCATGGACTAAATTTAATTATCTCAAACATATTTGAGACTAATTAAACATTACTTGAATTTACCCAAGTCCCACTAGTTAAATAATTAATTTAAATTGAGCTCTACAAGACTCAATATAATTTAATTAATTCAGCACTTGAATTAATTTAATTATTTGGAGTCTACTAGGTCCACTAGTTTTTAATTAATTCAACACTTGAATTAATTTAATTTAGTCCATAATAATGTCTATGAAAATCACAATTTTCAAATACATTATTCACTTGGCCAAATTTTAATTTAGGAACACTTCCATAAATCAAAATTTACATTTCTCTCATAGAAGTCATACTTCTATTTTTCTTTACACTTATAAACTCATTTATAAGTCGTTCAACACATTGAACTATTTTCTTCTTTATAGAAGTCATACTTCTAATTTTCATTACGCTTATAAACTCCTTTATAAGCCGTTCAACACATTGAACTATTTTTACTTCTCAACGGGATCTAGAAAGCTAGTACTTGTGTGGCCCTCAATGGTTCATTGATACAACTAGCCGTGGGTTCACATCTCCATGTGATTCGGACTAAACATGTCCTTATATGAGCATACCCCAATTGCTCCATTCTTATTTATCAACACATTGATAACAAGAACGTCAGAACTCAAGTCTGATAGTACCCAACCAATCATGTTAAACGCCTAGCAGCATCGCTTACATGATTCCCTAGGTATCAAATGATAGTGCCTGCAAGAACCATTCAATTATGGTTAGCGTACAGTACGGTCCCTTCAACTCATATATCCCGACCGATTCGACAACCATTGGTTTATCGAGAGTTGTCAATGAATCGATACTATGTGTCATGTCGTAGTTGCATCAATGGTGTAATCTATGAAACCCCTTTCATAATTACAACCATATTCTGGCCAGAGATTTCAACCTACATACACATGATAACACATAGGATATCCATACCCGAAGGTAAGCGGTGAATCCCCGACTACAATGCATCGACTCCTATATGTTTCGACATGACACCCAACCTTGCCACCTGATGACCCCATAAGAGTCGGTAAACAAGTCAAAGTGAAATGCTAGCACATAGAGTCTCATTGTTGTCCCGGGTCATAAGGACTAATGGTGTACAACCATAAACTAGGACGTTTTCCACTCGATAAGTGAGAACCACTTGGAAAGTCCTTTAATGGAGGGTTGTTCAGTGCACTCTACCAGGAGCACCTATCTGCATGCTCGGACATCACAATGTCCCCTACCAATAAAACATGGTACTCACATCGCAGATACTAGTCTCTAACTCCAGCGGCCTATATCCTTCTTAGTGGCGGCTGAATCGACTAGGAACCGTTTAGAATATACAGTATTACAAATATGAGTTTCATGATACCCATCATATGAGCATCTCATATTCTTTCTACCATTTGTATATTCAAGGGCTTTATCTATGCAACTAGCATGAGTATACAGATAAAGATGTGCCAAAATAATAATATCAAATATTACTAAAATAAAGATTGTTTATACATAGAGTTTCATTGTGAACACTCGGCCAACACTTGGCTCGACGGGCACCTACTCTAACAGTTTTTTATTAGTATTAATATAGCTCGACAGAGTATATTAATTAGTCTAGGGAATTCCGTCGAATGCACGAGTAAAAGTCGAGTGTAGTTAGTTAAACACGAGTGGTAGGTGAACTGATAATTTCCCAACAAATTCGTTTCTCATTTGATTTTAATCCAAATTAATCATTGCTTTCTTTGAAACGTTTTCTTTGCATTTTAATTAATTTAGTTATTTGATATACAGTAGTTTAATCATCAACTCATTCTATCGTTGCTAAAGAATTTTACTTGAAAATAAAAATATTGTAACGCAGTCCTTGTGGATCGATACTCGTATTCACTTACGTTTATTATAACTTGACTATCGTGCACTTGCGATATTTAAATCGAGCTTTCAATTATAAAATAAATTTTGGGACTATTCACTGTGCAAGTTTTGCTCGATCAAGTTTTTGGCGCCGTTGCTGGGGACTGTTGATTCACAAATTTTTATTTTTCATTTAAATTCTTTAGTATTATTTATTTTATTTTTATTTGATACTCTCATTGTGTTGCAGATTTTTCTTGTGGTGCATGCGAAGATCACTCGAGTGTAAGCTTGAGCCTTTTGACCCCGAGATCGAACGCACAGCTAGACGTCGACTACAGCAGCAAAGAGCGAAGGAAAGAATGGAAGGCGATCAACAAAGAGAGGAGCCAAGGCGTATACCGATGTTGGATTATGCACAGCCGTCTCTTGATGGAGCACGTCCAAGCATCGTTAGACCAGTCATCCGAGTCAATCAGTTTGAGATCAAGCCAGCTATCATTCAGATGATTCAGAACACTGTACAATTTGGGGGAAGTGCACTCGACGACCCTAACTCTCATATAGCTGGCTTTCTTGAAATTTGTGATACTTTTAAGTTTAATGGCGTGTCTGATGATGCTGTTCGTTTGCGTTTATTTCCATTTTCACTGAGAGATAAAGCTAAGTCGTGGTTAAACTGTTTGCCTGTAGGGTCTATTACTACATGGGAGGATATGGCAAAGGCATTCCTGATCAAGTACTTTCCTCCGTCGAAGACTATGAAGCTTAGAGCCGACATTACTACTTTTGCCCAATATGAGCAAGAGTCACTTTACGAGGCATGGGAGCGCTACAAGGACTTGTTGAGGAGATGTCCACACCATGAGCTACCTCTCGGGTTAGTAGTTCAAACTTTCTACTACGGTCTGCTTACTCCTAACCGTACTATGATAGATGCTGCTGCCTGTGGTAACCTACTGAGAAAGACGGCGGAGGAAGGCTATGAGTTATTGGAGGAAATGGCTGCTAGTAGCTATCATCCTCAGTCTGATAGGCAGAGACGAGGTGCTGGAGTTAATCAAGTTAATGATTTTTCGGCGGTCTCAGCACAGTTAGAGGCTTTGAATAGAAAGATTGATGGGATGAGCATGAGTGGGTCGGCTATGCGACTGCAAGAAATTTTCTATGATAAGTGTGGGGGTGAGCATGATGTACAGGATTGCCAAGATGGCAATCCATTCCATGTGCCTGAGGGAGCACCGGTAAAACAAGTGGGATTCCAGAACCGTCCTAGAAATGACCCTTACTCGAACACATATAATCCGGGATGGAGGAATCACCCAAAATTTTCATGGGGAGGTCAAAACAACCAAAATCGCCAACAAAGAGGTCCACCATATGGGATGCACCAAGGATTCAAGCCAGAACCGCCTCGGGAGGAGAAGTCCAATTTAGAGCAAATGATGACTAAATTTATTTCTGCAACAGAGACGAGATTTCAGAATCAAGATGCATCCATAAAAGGGTTAGAGAATCAAATTGGACAATTGGCTAAGTTGATTGCTAATAGGGAGCAAGGAGCTTTGCCAAGCAACACGGAAACTAACCCAAGAGAACATGTGAAGGCTGTGGAATTGCGTAGTGGAAAAGCACTCGAGTCTAATGAGGAAAAGACCAAGTACGGTGAGGATGAGGTGGAAACTCGAGGAGGTAAGTCTTCTAACTCTACATCTACACCTATTGCACAAAATAAAATTATCCCTCCACCTTTTCCTGCAGCAATGAAGAAAGCTAAATTAGATGCACAATTTGGTAAATTTCTTGAGATATTTAAAAAATTGCATATTAACATTCCTTTTGCTGATACTTTATTGAATATGCCAAGTTATGCAAAATTCTTGAAAGATATCTTAGCAAATAAGCGGAAGCTAGAAGATCATATGACGGTGAATTTGACCGAAAATTGCTCTGCTTTAGTTCAAAACAAGATGCCTCCTAAGCAAAAAGATCCAGGGAGTTTCTCTATACCTTGCATTATTGGCGACATTAATTTTCATAAAGCTCTATGTGATCTTGGTGCGAGTATTAATCTGATGCCTCTTTCTGTGTTTAGGAGACTGGGATTAGGCGAGCCCAAGCCAACTAGGATGTCGTTGCAGCTGGCTGACAGATCTGTCAAGTATCCACGTGGGATTATCGAAGATGTGCTGGTGAAAGTGGATAAGTTTATTTTTCCTGCAGACTTTGTGATACTTGACAGGGAGGAAGATTTAGAGATGCCTTTAATCCTAGGGAGACCGTTTCTGGCTACAGGGAAAGCACTGATTGATGTTGAGGAGGGGAAATTGAGACTGAGAGTTGGAGAAGAAGAAATTATTTTTGATGTTTTCAATACTCTCAAGCACACAATGCACAATGATAGTTGTTTTCGTATTGATGTCTTGGATTCTCTCGTTTGTGATTTTATGCAGGATGGATTGAAAGAACCATTGGAGGCCACTCTCACTACTGAAAAGCAGGAGGACGAGCTAGACGAGGAAAAGATGGAGATGGTAGCTTATTTGAATGTCATTCCATCTTGGAGAAAGCAAGTGAGGCTTAGACTAGAGGAATTTGGAGACAGAAAAGATTTAATTCCTCAAAAGTTAAGCCTAGAGGAGCCGCCTACTTTGGAGCTCAAACCACTACCTCCACATCTCAAGTACGTATATTTAGGAGAAGATAATAAATTGCCTGTTATTATTTCCTCTTCTTTGACAGATGATATGGAGAGTAAGCTCATGGGAGTCCTCAAGGAGCATAAAGGAGCATTCGCTTGGAAGGTGTCGGACATAAAAGGGAAAAGTCCTTCGATCTGCATGCACAAAATTCTGATGGAAGATAAATACTCACCTCTAGCACAACCACAAAGGAGACTAAATCCAAAGATGCAAGAGGTAGTAAAAGCTGAAACCATTAAACTTCTGGATGCAGGTATTATCTATCCTATCTCTGATAGTGCGTGGGTAAGCCCTGTGCAATGTGTTCCTATAAAGGGTGGGATTACTGTTATCACTACTGAAAAAAATGAGTTGATTCCCACTAGAACTGTTACGGGTTGGCGTGTGTGCATAGATTATAGGAAATTGAATGATGCAACCCGTAAAGATCACTTTCCCTTGCCATTTATCGATCAAATGATTGAACGATTAGCAAGTCATGAATTTTATTGTTTTTTGATGGATATTCGGGATACAATCAAATCACAATTGCACCTTAGGACCAAGAGAAAACTACTTTCACTTGCCCTTATGGTACTTTTGCGTTTAGGCGTATGCCCTTTGGTTTATGCAATGCACCTGCAACATTTCAAAGATGCATGACCGCTATCTTTCATGACATGACTGAAAATTTCCTTGAAATCTTTATGGATGACTTCTCTATTTTTGGCTCCTCATTTATTGAATGTTTAGAGAATTTGAACTTGGTGTTAGTTAGATACGAGGAGAGCAATTTGGTGTTGAATTGGGAGAAGTGTCATTTTATGGTTCAAGAGGGGATTGTGTTAGGACACAAGGTATCGGAGAATGGAATTGAGGTTGACAAAGCCAAGGTGGAAGTAATCAAAAACTTAGCCCCACCTTCATCAATAAAAGGAGTTAGAAGTTTCCTAGGGCATGCTGGTTTTTATAGGCGTTTCACTAAAGATTTTTCCAAAATTGCTAAACCTTTATCCTCTTTGTTGATGAAAGATGTTGAATTTAATTTTAATTCTATTTGTCTGCATGCATTCGAGATACTCAAGGAGAGCTTGGTGACAGCACCTGTTCTGACGGTCCCTGATTGGGAGTTACCATTTGAGGTGATGTGCGATGCTAGTGATACAGCTGTTGGTGCGGTGCTGGGTCAAAGGAAGAACAAGGTATTTCATACCATCTACTATGCAAGTAAGATTTTAAATGATGCTCAACTGAATTACGCTACTACTGAAAAGGAATTGCTTGCTATAGTATTTGCTTTCGACAAATTTCAATCATACCTTGTTCTGTCTAAAGTAACTGTGTATACAGATCATTCTGCCCTAAAATACTTTCTTGCTAAGAAAGATGCGAAACCTAGGTTAATTAGGTGGATTCTATTATTGCAAGAATTTGATCTCGAAATTCGAGATAAAAAGGGTGTGGAAAATGTAGTTGCTGACCACCTGTCTAGGCTTGAGCATGTTAGAAGTAAGGGCAGTGACGATGATATAGATGACTGGTTTCCTGATGAACAATTGCTTGAGGTAAATGCGTGCCCTTGGTATGCCAATTTTGCAATGGTGAGTTAACAACGTTTATGTTCATGCCTCAGTTTACTTTCTCACTACCAATCATAATCAAGTCAAATCGCAACCGTATACTCATTCTCATCTACACATAAATCTCGACACTAATTTGAACGTGTGTGTGTCATGATGGGTCTAGTCATTCGTACTTCAAATAGATCAATTATCAAATAATGCGAGTCACTCAATTAACACTTCAATACAGGTCTCACTAGCATGCATCCCCGTGTCCATTTATCACTAGCCATAAATTGAACTTTATTCAACTTTTAAGTGCAGATAAGGGTGTCGAAAAGAAGAAAAATAAGCTCAAGTGGCTAAAAGTTGGGAGTACACCGATCATTTTCATTGTGCAATCGTCAAGACTTTTCGTCTGACTTTCCTCGTCTCCTTACATCTCCAACTTTTAGCCTAGGAATAGAATTTCATTCCTTTTATTTCAGCTCCCTCTCACCTTACATCTCCTTCCTTCTTCTCTCTTTTTTTTTTTTTTAAATGCACAATTTTCACACATGTACTCCCTAGGCTAAGAATATAATACTTTGGATTACAGCTGGTTAGGAGTATGACATTTTAATTCAGTGCATTGGAAATGAGGTAAATGTAAAGTTCAAGGCAAATCAAATTTTCTCATTCAAGGTCCCAATTAGCGACTTATTTTCACGGGTTTACATGCTAAATCAACTCATAAATGGTGCCTTTCAAGTTAACCACACAAAACTTTCAAATTTCACCATTATTCCTACAAAATTCTAGTCTCCACACATATGTGCTTAAAAAGTTCAAATTTTGTACCAAAATTCACGCTTTAACAATCAAGAGTACCATTCACGAAGTGACCCAATCAATACTTTTGTAAACTATCAATTCAACATCATCATTGGCTCATAAACTATGTCTTCTCACCATAAACGACACCAAACAAAAGAAATGCAACAAAACTAAACCAATTAACTCAACAACCAAAACAATCTACCCCCCCTCATAGTAGAGTTGTGCAATGCCCTCAGTGCACAAAACGAAACAAACACTAAAAACCAAAAAACTCATAAATGCAAATGCAACGACAGAAAAGCAAAAAGAATAAAAAGAAAAGGGAAACAGTAAACTCCCCTGGTCAGAAATCATCCTCCTCGTCATGCTCAGGCGGTGGGACTCCCTCGTCAGCTGGTGGCAGCATAGGGTAATCGTACTGAAAATGGAAGGGTGGCGAGTATGCGGGTGGAGGTGGCTGGCCGGAAGTGTCGATGCCCAAATGAGATGAGATCCCATGCACCAGGTATTCGATGTTCTGAATGTGAGCTTGATTAACTGCCTGGTACTGGTTCTGATAAGTGGCCCAAGCGCCCAATTCGTTGATGCGATCTCGCATGGCACGGCGGCGTGGCTGCGGAGGTGGTGGTGCAGGTCCTAAGGCCGGAGGTGGTTGAGCTGCTCCCCCATAATCGAAAAATACCTCCCCGGGCAGCTCAGCCTGCCTTTTCTCCCTCTTGGACCGATAGAGAGCCTCATCAATGGCTCTCATCGGCGGTAACCACTCATCATCATCGGCAAATATCACCCCCGCTCGGGCACACAGCTCAGTCACTATCGTCGAAAAGTAAAACGCCAAATTGCTGCTGTTTATACACATGTTAAGCTGTCCAAAAATGAGCCTGCACACATCAATCACCATCCCAGTATAGATGGCATAAAGAACAACCGCCCGCTCACGCTGCACATCACTCGTATGACCGACCGGCATCAATCTCTTAGACAAAAACGCATACCACAATGCTGCGTCCACTTTCAAAAATTTTTCGAGAAAAACCGTATACGTCCCCGATTGTTTCCATGTGGTGCCCGGATAACAGAGTGTGCGAATAATCAAATCATAATCCGGGTTAAGCACCCATGCCTGAAACACCGAATCATCCACGGTGGTAAACCCAACATGTCATTGATCGTATGAGAATCATACGGGACTAGACGTCCCCTCACAAATGCCTTGTGCTCATTCCCCTCCGGAGCATTGGCATAAAATTCACGCACAACCGGAACCACTGCTGCGTTCGGTTGTGCCACAAAGGCAGTCCACCCTCTTCCTGCTACTAGGAACTCCGCAAATTGATCGATAATAAACGAGCTAAATCCTCGCTCAGGGATTGGTTTCCTATGTAGTCTAGCATTTTCATATCTCTCCATGGCATTATCATTCACAAACATAGACGTAGTAGACCGAGAACTAGAAGCACCATGAGTTACCTTAGATCTTTTGGGTGCCATGTAGAGAGTGGAGTGCACAAAGTATCCAACCGCCGGAAAATTGTTGAAGGTCGTCGGAGAAGCTCGCCGGAATTTGTGGAAGATGACCGGATTTGAAAAAAATTGTAGTCTAAATGCTTCCGGGTGGATTGTAGAAAGCAAGATCGAGTCTTTGCCCTGAAAAATCAACAAATAAAGGTCTTTAGCACAGAAGAGCAAGGAAGGCGCCGATTATTTGAGCAGGAGGAGTAGGGTTCGAAGTGGGGAAGAAAGGGGAAATTTTTTTTTTTTTATAGTCTGCGCGACTCGCTAGGGCGGTCAAAAGTGTCCGCCCTAGCGAGTGGTTTTCGGTGACAAATTATTTGAACCATACGAGTGCTCGCTGGGGCGGTCAGTTTTGACCGCCCTAGCGAGGGGTTCTCGCCGAAAACTTATTTGAAAAATAAGAGTTCTCGCTGGGGCGGTCACTTTGGACCGCCCTAGCGAGTGGTTCTCGCCATAAAACCATTTTTTTTTAAAAATCGCTCGCTGGGGAGGTCAAAAGTGACCGCCCGAGCGAGGCGTTTTCGGCGTCTATGTTTTTGAATAAAAAGCGAGGGCTCGCTGGGGCGGTCAGTTTTGACCGCCCTAGCGAGACATTCTCGAAAAAAGAATAAATAAAAACAATGAATGCTATGCAATGCAACTACCTAAATGCAAATGATGCGATTAATGAATAAAGGAAAAAGATAAAATCAACATAGGGAGTAGAAGTAGTTCTCAATTTACAGTCTAGAGCTCGACTTGTCACCCATGTCCTCAATGACTGTCATGGAGCCGAGTGACTCCAATTTGTGGCTCAATTGTGCCACCGATATAGTGCTTCAATCTTTGAGCGTTCACAGTGAACGTCCCTTCCTTGCCATCATGCAACACCACTGCACCTGATGGGAATACCTTGGCTATAGTGAAAGGTCCTGACCACCTTGACTTTAGTTTGCCCGGAAAGAGTCGTAAACGAGAATTATATAACAACACTGCTTCACCCACTTTGAATTCCCTTCTTATGATGCGTTTATCATGGGCTCGTTTGGTGCGTTCCTTGTAAGATAGTGCCAGATCATAAGCGTTTCCTCGAAACTCATCCAACTGATTCAACTGCAGAAATCGTTTCTCACCTGCAAGAGCAAAATCAAAGTTTAGTGCTTTGGTCGCCCAATATGCTCTATGCTCTAATTCTACTGGTAGATGACATGCTTTACCAAAAAGTAGCCTATATGGTGTAGTGCCTATAGGTGTTTTAAAAGCAGTACGATAAGCCCACAAAGCATCATCTAACCGAATGGACCAGTCCTTCCTATTCACATTGACCGTCTTCTCTAGAATCCTCTTAATCTCTCGATTGGACACTTCAACTTGTCCGCTAGTTTGGGGATGGTATGGAGTGGAAACCTTGTGGGTGACACCATATTTGCCCAACAGTTTATCAAAAAATTTGTTGCAAAAATGGGTGCCACCATCACTTATGATTGCACGTGGTGCGCCAAATCGATTAAAAATATGTTTCTTCAAAAATTTTAACACCACTTGTGCATCATTAGTGGCACAAGCCTCCGCCTCCACCCATTTCGATACATAATCTACTGCCACCAAAATAAATTTCTTTGTAAAAGATGCAGGAAAAGGACCCATAAAATCAATCCCCCACACATCAAATATCTCACACTCAACAATATTATTTAAGGGCATCTCATGTCGGTTGGAAATATTACCTGTGCGTTGGCATCTATCACAATTGAGAACATACAAACGAGCATCCTTAAAAAGAGTTGGCCAATAAAAGCTACATTCAAGTACCTTAGATGCCGTCCGTATGGGTCCAAAGTGACCACCTACCTCACGGTCATGACAATGGTTCAGAATTTGATTGGTTTCCTCCTCTGCCACACATCTTCGTATCATGGAATCTGCACATATCTTAAACAGAAACGGTTCCTCCCAAAAATAATATTTCACGTCTGAAATGAATTTCTTTCTTTGGTGAAACAATAGATTAGGTGGAGGTGTGCCAGTGACAAGAAAATTTGCAAAATTGGCATACCAAGGGCACGCATTTACCTCAAGCAATTGTTCATCAGGAAACCAGTCATCTATATCATCGTCACTGCCCTTACTTCTAATTAGTGTCGAGATTTATTTGTAGATGAGAATGAGTACACGGTTGCGAATTAACTTGATTATGATTGGTAGTGAGAAAGTAAACTGAGGCATGAACATAAACGTTGTTAACTCACCATTGACATTTACTTGTGTTAGTTATTTCTTGTTTGAGTAATTTTGTGGTCGTTGAGTTTGTTTAGTATCTCGTGCTTTAACCTATTTTACTCGAGGGCGAGCAAAAGGTTAGTATGAGGGGGTTGATAACGTGTTTTTAGTGTTGGTTTTGAGTCGCATTCATGCATCATATTAGTTTGTTTTAGTTTAATTTAGTATTTTTCTATCATTATTTATCATATGACTGATCTCATGTAGTTGGTGGTTATTTTGTAGGAATTGAACCACAAAGTGGAAGAATATTTGCCAAAGCATCGAGAAGGACTCGCTAAGGCGGTCAAAATTGACCGCCCCAGCGAGCATGTTGGTCTGGCTGAGGAGTTGTTGCGCAAGCGTCTCGCTAGGGCGGTCAAAAGTGACCGCCCCAGCGAACCCAGGGACATGGCCGAGGAATTTTCTGCGAGAACCTCTCGCTAGGGCGGACACTTTTGACCGCCCTAGCGAGCCGCGAGATTTGAAAAGATTTGTTTCATTTTTTATGGACTCGATCCGACACTATAGACCTAATACACGAGAGGGGCGCCGTTTTTCAGCGGACATCATTATTTTCATCATATTTTCTTGGAGAAAAGGCTAGGAGCAAAGGAGATTTCGAAGACCTCGAGATTTCCACTCGTCGTGGCCGTCATCCGTCGTCATCTTTAGTATTTTCATTATTCAGTTTTTAATTCTTAGATTGTTGTTGGTTGTTATTATGAATTTTAGTATCTAAACTCTAAATTTGTTGGGATTTGAGGGGATCCTATCCCGTACTCGTTGTTTAACATTATTTCTCGACGTTTTTACTAGTGATTTGTTTATGCTATTGTTCTTTCTTATTTCAATCGAAGCTTAGCTAACTTCCTTTGATTATTTCATGTTGTTAATGATTTCGATAGAATAATTAACAATACGATCAAATAGTATAAACCATGGATTTACAATTTTAGTAGATATACGGAATTGGGTACGTGTCGATAGTGATAGTTCACCCGGATGAAAGCTAGTGGATTCCATAGAATGTAATGCAATCTTGAACTGTTAAATATTTGAGGACACTTAAGTACTGCATGTTTTTGATTAGTATTAATATAGCTCGACAGAGTATATTAATTAGTCTAGGGAATTCCGTCGAATGCACGAGTAAAAGTCGAGTGTAGTTAGTTAAACACGAGTGGTAGGTGAACTGATAATTTCCCAACAAATTTGTTTCTCATTTGATTTTAATCCAAATTAATCATTGCTTTCTTTGAAACGTTTTCTTTGCATTTTAATTAATTTAGTTATTTGATATACAGTAGTTTAATCATCAACTCATTCTATCGTTGCTAAAGAATTTTACTTGAAAATAAAAATATTGTAACGCAGTCCTTGTGGATCGATACTCGTATTCACTTACGTTTATTATAACTTGACTATCGTGCACTTGCGATATTTAAATCGAGCTTTCAATTATAAAATAAATTTTGGGACTATTCACTGTGCAAGTTTTGCTCGATCACCTATCATGATTCGAATATAAATACGATCGTCGGGGCTCCCTCTGGAGCCTTTTCCCCTCACGATATTCCTATTCTTCCGTTACCACAAAACCGTTACCACTTTAACCGTTACCACATATTCGCAACGATGGAAACACGATCGTCGGGCTCCCACTGGGACCATAACCCTCATGACGTCGCCACCATTAACGAATTAGTCACAATCACGTCACATCCTTCAACACTTTTCATTCACATCACTTTAAAAAAATCATGCATAACATAACATTTTTCGTTTTGAAACCAAGCATTCAACATGTATTTTAAATGTCTTCCCTCAATCATAAATATCAAATAGACATTTAAAAATCATAATTTAATCGTGAACATTTCATAAATATTTTAAACATAATCATAATATCATAAAATAACATTTCGGGCACTGTTATGACTTTTACTAATTTCTAGGTGTAAAAAGACCGTTTTACCCCTGGACTCGACATTTTACGTTTTCGACTTTTTTCTTGATTTCATGACTCTAATATGTCCCAAATATTTATTTAAGCCTACCAGAATTTTCTCATATTTTTATTTAGCTTAATTCGACGACTTTTAATTTATTCTTTAAATGTGACGTATTAATGCGTTTTAATCCCGAATTAAAGCAAAAATTAATATAATATTCCCAAATTAAAAACTTAGACTTATAATAATTATTTAAGCTTAAACATAATTTTTCATAATTTTATTAAGCATAAAACTAGGCGTTTCAATTAACTCGTTAATTAGCGTTTCGTGCGGCGATTAAATTCCGAATAAATCCAAAACTCGTTTTTTTGATCCCAAATTGTAAACATAGCATTTTTATGATTTATTCTACCCTCCCAAGTCATGAGCCACCCCGTGGACCCTTGGATTCAATTTTTCTTCTTAAATTTTCGTTTTTGACCCTTTATCGAACATACCGAGCCATCTCCCAATTTACCCGAGCCACGCCCGAGCCAACATGAACCAAAACTTAGCCAACCCGTCTAGGGACCCTACTGTGCAAGCCCAGCCCGTAAAACCAGCCTTGGCCTGCTCAATTTCCTACTGAAACTTGACCCAATATTCTGGATGTGTTCGTGTGTTTGTGTCCTAATTGCAATAGGTTTCCTAGCTGCCTTGGGGCACTACCAAGCCTTAACCATTGAGCACCCAGGACCCTTACTAAGCCTAGACCTGACCCAGACCCGTGACACCCCCAGCCCGGGTTCCTGAACCAAGCAACAAAGCCCTGCACAAAAACAGCACCTGCGCTACCCTCCCTTGCTCACTCACGGTTCCCTCTCTTCTCGAGCCAACAGCCACCCCAAGCTGCACCAGCCCCTGGTCCGAACCTAGAACATCTCCCTTAGACCCCATAAGACCCCCTTGTCTAGCCCACAGGCCAGCTGTGAGCCACCTGCTTCCCGCCCAGCTTCTGTGCGACTTACCCATGGCTTCTCGGGTGGAGTCCTTCATGGCAAGGACTCCTCCCAGCCTCTGATTTTCGAGTCCTAGCGTGGCTAGGACTATCTTCCTGACTCACCCCTGACCCTAGCCATGCCCTGGTCCCAACCCATGACCAAGCCACCCCCTCCCTCGTGAAACCCGAACGCCCCAAACCCATGACAACACAAACTCGATTACCAGCTTTTGTTTGCTTCCTTTTTATGCGTTTACCGTGAATTTGGTGCATTTTTATGACTCTTAAAATCATACAAAAACATTCTGTGTTCACTTCCTAACATCATGGCAGCCCTCGACACGTGAAGAACAAGTTTTGCAACAAAATTCATGACTTTAACACATGTAGGTACAATAAATCCGAAAATAAATCACAATATTTCATGCTTTTCATGCACACGATATTTAAACGATAGTACGATGTGATAGTGAGAAAAATAGATGTATGACAGTATGGTGTGCCTTTGCGTTTTATACGCCCGAAAATCCGTTGACGACGAAGAACGGGACGAAACCTTGGCTTGAATCCCCTTGAACCTTTCGAATTTTCTTTCTACAATTGATGAATGTGTGTGCCGTGTGATTGTGTGGTTTGGGAGAGGAATTTTTGAATTTCAAAAGTGTGTGGCCGTGAGTGATTTTGCAAAGTGAGGGTTTTGGGTGATTAAAAACATTTAAATGTTGGGGAAATCCCATAAACCGCAGAATCCATCATGATAAATCATTAAGAATATGACTGAAAACTTAAGCGGAAGCGTACCTGAAGCCATAATCCTGAATTCTTTAGAACGTGTCTTGATCTTCCAGATCTACGCGCTCTTTTCTTGAGAGAATCCTTTAGTTTCTCTTCAGAACTATTTTCTTAATGGGGAGAGAATAGTGAAAGTAACAACGCGAGATCTGGGGACCATGACCCTTATTTATAGATAATATCTTCTGATATTTCCGTTTTAGCCCATCATAAAAACAGAAATTACACTTATGTCTCTACACATTAAAGGCCCACAGCCCATTAAATACATTAAAGCCCAATAACCCGAATCATTATTTGATCACTTTATTTTGGGCTTAACTTAACAGACAACCCACACACATAATTATTCACATATAAGCCCATAAAAATAAAATTGATCCAACAATCTCCCACTTGGGCTATATGTGCAACTTTATAATTATGTTTGTGAAAATAACCTTATGAGCTCAAAAATTGTTGTCATTCCGAAATGTATCTATAACCAATCCGGTCCATCAATCACATCAACATAGGATCAAAGCAGTCTTCGCTACACTCAAGGTAACTAGACCCATCAATGGTCATATATGCCAACACAACAGAATGACATGGATCATGAAGTGGATGTGTAGCATGGAAATTTCATGCAATGTGACCGTAACATGCCTATTTCCAACTGGTCCTCCCTTAACCTTATTGAGATCAAACTTTAAACCATAATCAGAGTGTGACTTAACTTGAAATTTATTTCTGCAGAAAATAAATTTACATAACTTTAACTGAAAATGTCTACAACTGAAAAGCATTTAAAATAACAAACTCCCACTAAAACTGAATTTCATCAATTGACATAACACCCATACTAGCAATGTGCTCATGAAACTGTTTGGGTGGCAGTCCTTTAGTAAGCGGATCCGCAACCATGGAGTTTGTACCGATATGCTCAATAGACAACTTTCCACTCTGAATTCTTTCTTTAACAACCAGAAACTTGATGTCAATGTGTTTAGACTTCGTCGAGCTTCTGTTGTTATTGGAATACATAACTGCTGATTTATTGTCACAATGTAATCTTAGTGGCTTTTCAATGCCATCAACAATGCGCACTCCCGTGACAAAATTTTGCAGCCATATTCCATGATTGGATGCCTCATAACACGCTACAAACTCAGCTGCCATGGTGGAAGAGGCTATAAGTGACTGTTTAGCACTCTTCCAGGAAATGGCACCTCCAGCAAGGAGATAGATGTATCCCGACGTAGATTTCATACTATCTTGGCATCCAGCAAAATCGGAGTCAGTATACCCAATGATCTCAAGCTGATCCAACCTCCGATATATGAGCATGTAATCTTTTGTTCTCTGTAGGTATCGTAAGACCCTTTTGACTGCTTTCCAATGTTCCACTCCTGGATTACTTAAATATCGTCCCAACATTCCTGTCACATACGCAATATCTGGACGTGTACAAACCTGAGCATACATCAGACTCCCCACTGCAGATGCATAGGGAATCTTCTGCATTTCCTTTTCCTCAAAATCATTCTTTGGGCATTGTTTGAGACTGAATTTGTCTCCCTTAGCTACAGGGGTATCCGTTGGTTTACAATCTTGCATCCCATATCGCTTGAGAACTTTCTCGATATAGCCTTTCTGAGATAATCCAAGAATACCTCGAGAACGATCCCGATGTATCTGAATACCCAGTACAAAAGATGCATCACCAAGATCTTTCATCTCAAAATTCTTAGCTAGAAATCTCTTGGTTTCATGCAACAACTCTATATCGTTGCTAGCGAGCAGAATGTCATCAACATATAAAACAAGAAAAATATGCTTACTCCCACTGAACTTATGGTACACACAATCATCGACCAAATTCATCTCAAAACCAAACGAGATGATCACTTGATGAAACTTGAAATACCATTGTCGAGATGCTTGCTTGAGCCCATAGATGGATTTCTTTAATTTGCAAACCATATTATTTGTGTCTTTGGACACAAAATTTTCTGGCTGCACCATATAAATCGTCTCATCAATGTCACCATTTAGAAACGCAGTCTTTACATACATCTGATGAAGCTCAAGATCGAAATGCGCCACCAAAGCCATTATAAACCTTAAAGAGTCTTTCGAAGAAACCGGAGAGAAAGTCTCTTTATAATCAATGCCTTCTTTCTGTGTAAAGCCTTTAGCGACAAGACGAGCCTTATATCTTTCCACATTGCCTTTCGAATCCCTCTTGGTTTTAAATATCCATTTGCTACCAATGGGCTTCGTACCTTTAGGCAATGAGACAAGATCCCATACGTCATTGTCCTTCATGGACTTTATCTCCTCATTCATGGCATCATTCCAATTTTGAGAGTTAGAACTTTTCATGGCTTGACGGAAGTTAATAGGATCATCCTCCATCAGTCCAATGTCTGCCTCATGTTCTTGAATAAATACAATGTAATCATCTGGCACTGCATTTCTCCGCTCTCTAGTGGATCTCCTTAATGGCATAGGTTCTGGAGGTGCTTGAGTTTGTTCATCTGGAATGGGAGGATCTCTAATATTGTCTTCCTGTATTGTGTCTTTGTCAAAGTGAGGAATATGATCCTGATCAATGTCCAAGACACCTGTGGGAATATTTACATATTCCTCTTCAAAGACAATATCTCTTACTTTATCTCCTCCCGCAAACTCAACATCCTCAAAGAACCGGGCATTTCCTGACTCAAAAATCGACTTACTCGTAGGATCATAAAACTTGTACCCCCTGGATCTTTCAGAGTATCCAATAAAATAACAACTAACCGTCCTTGAGTCCAGTTTCTTTTCATTAGGCTTGTAAGGCCTTGCCTCAGCTGGACATCCCCAAACGTGCAGATGCTTAAGACTGGGCCTTTTACCCGTCCAAAGTTCATAAGGGGTTTTGGTCGCTGCCTTAGTTGGAACCCTGTTAAGGATATATGCTGCGGTCTTTAGTGCTTCTCCCCAGAGTGATTCTGGTAAGGTAGAATGACTGATCATACTCCTCACCATGTCCTTAAGCGTTCTGTTTCGTCTTTCAGCAACACCATTCATAGTGGGCGAACCCGGCATAGTGTACTGTGGGACGATACCGCATTCCTCTAGGAATCTAGCAAAAGGTTTTGGACTTTGTTCACCTGAATCGTCATATCTACCATAGTATTCACCACCACGGTCAGATCTAACGCTTTTAATCTTTAAGCCAAGTTGATTTTCAACTTCAGCTTTATAGCTTTTGAACACATCCAATGACTGTGCCTTTTCATGAATGAGATATATGAAGCCATATCTTGAAAAATCGTCTGTGAACGTTATTAAATACTGTTGACCATTCCAAGAAGCCGAAGGGAATGGTCCACAAATATCAGTATGTATAAGTTCTAGGACGCCTGAACACCTGTTGGCTTCAAATCTCCTTTTGTTGGTTTGTTTTCCCTTTATACAATTAACACAATTATTAAAATCTGTGTAATCTAAAGGTTCGAGAATTTCGTCTGACACAAGTCTCCTTATTCTCTTTTCCGAGATATGAACCAATCTTTTGTGCCATAACGCAGCTGAATTCTCACTGATTAATTTTCTTTTAGTGCCTCTACTTGTTTGCAGGGATTCATTAAATAAAGCAATAACATCCAAAGAATAAAGATTATCGTATCCTGATAAAGAACCAGAACCAACCAATTTTGAATCGAGAAACAAACTGAATATCCCATTTCCAAAAAAACAAGAATAACCAAATTTGTCCAATACAGAAATGGAAATCAAATTCCGTCTAAAAGACGGTACAACAAATGTTTCATAAAGATCCAAATATATTCCAGTCTTTAACAATAATCTAAATTTTCCTATTGCCTCAACTTCAACTTTGTTGCCGTCACCAACGTAGATGAATCGTTCAGCATCACTTGGTTTTCGGCAATCCAGGCAACCCTGCATAGACACACTGATGTGAGTTGTTGCACCAGAATCTATCCACCACGTGTGTCTAGGCACTGAAGTTAAATTAACCTCAGAACAAATCATATTCAGAAGCATACCTTTCTTAGCATGCCAAGCGTGATAATTACTGCACTGCTTCTTCATATGCCCATCACTGCCACAGAAAAAACAACCAGAACTTTGAGAATCACTAGGATTCTTCTGTTGTTTCTTCGGAGGCTGTGTATCCGCAGCTTCTTTATCCTTCCTTTTCTTTCCTTTAACCTTCGAGGTAGAGGCATAATGAGCACTTTCTGTCTTGTCTTGCTTCAACCTTTCCTCTTCCTGGACACAGTGCGAGATGAGCTCATTCAGAGACCAAGTCTCTTTCTGACAGTTATAGCTCACCTTGAACTGGTTAAACTGAGTAGGAAGAGATATCAAAACCAGATGCACCAGCAAGTCCTCGGAGAGGTCAAGCTTCAGTGCTTTTAACCTTGAATCAAGATGAGACATTTCCATAATGTACTCCCTAATGTTGCCCTTACCTCTGTACCTCATTGAAATGAGGCTTGCCAAAAGTGTACCAATTTCAGACTTTTCACTTTTAGCAAACCTTTTTTCGAGGTCTTGAAGGAAAGCCTTAGCCGTAGCAATGTCACTAGACATTGTGCCCCTGAATGTTTCTGGAATGGCCTTCTTCATGATCATCATACACATGCGATTCGATCTCTCCCACCTTTCAAACTCCCTCTTTTCATCAGAGGTACTCTTATCCGTAATGGCGGGAGGAGATTCAACCCTTATCGCAAGGTCCAAATCCATGACTCCGAGAACTATCAACAAATTCTCTTGCCATGATTTAAAATTAGAGCCATTTAACATAGGAATAGAATTGATGTTGGAATGAATATTTGCAGGAGTCAAATCTGAACAGAGAACAAAAACCAAATATACATGCTCAACCAAATATCCAAATAAAATAATCAATAAATTCAAATAATGTAAACCCCCATGAACAGAATATCGAGCACTCCATTAATGTTTCATCTTTGGATAAAAGATTAACTTGTAAGTGATATCCTGGCGCAGCAGTCAAACACTGATAGTAACTATCATGTCAAATAACAACCTTCCTTTGGACCGATTTATTATTCACATGAAAAACCGAATAACTATCACATGTTTATCACCACAAGTGCATATGTAATTATATTAAATATTAACCATCCTTTAGGCCGATCAATATTCATATAAATCACATATACCCAAAATCCTTTTGTATTTTAAAATAAAATTAAATTCCATAAAAGAGGTCACTTTGGCGACATTTTATTTCAATTAATCAATTTTAAAAATACATATAACCTTATCATTATTTGAATTAATGAAAATGTAACCTTAACCGAATAAACCTGAACCGGGAAAAAAAATTTTCTTAAATAAATTTTTTTCGAAATTCCGTACGGGCCGGGTCAACCCGACCCGAACCTGTACGGGCCAGGTTGACCCGACCGGATTCCGTACATGACGGGCCGAACCGGGTCCGTACGGCCCGACCCGAAACCGTACGGGTCAGCCCGAATCCGTACGGCCGATCCGAATCCGTACGATTTTTTTTTAAAAAAAAACAAAAAAACCGAATTTTCGATTTTCCTATAAAATATTTTGTTGAACAAAAAACTGGAAGGAAAATCGAAATCTTATACCAAATCTTTAAAATTTACAACCAAATCTTTTTTACCAAAAACTGAAATTTTAAAAGATTTGGTTTTCAACCAAAATATTTTCCAGATCTGAAACCTTATCAAAAAAATTTTCAGATCTAAACCAAAAAATTTTCAGATCTGAAACCGTATCAAAATATTTTCAAATCTGAAAACATATCAATATATTTTTCCAGATCTGAAGCCATATCAAAAAAAAAATTTTAAACAAAATTTTATTTTTCAGATCTGGATCCAAATAGTATCCAAAAACTTTAAACAAATCTCAATGATTCAAACATGAATGGCTCTGATACCACTTGTTGGAGAAATCCCATAAACCGCAGAATCCATCATGATAAATCATTAAGAATATAACTGAAAACTTAAGCGGAAGCGTACCTGAAGCCATAATCCTGAATTCTTTAGAACGTGTCTTGATCTTCCAGATCTACGCGCTCTTTTCTTGAGAGAATCCTTTAGTTTCTCTTCAGAACTATTTTCTTAATGGGGAGAGAATAGTGAAAGTAACAACGCGAGATCTGGGGACCATGACCCTTATTTATAGATAATATCTTCTGATATTTCCGTTTTAGCCCATCATAAAAACAGAAATTACACTTATGTCTTTACACATTAAAGGCCCACAGCCCATTAGATACATTAAAGCCCAATAACCCGAAACATTATTTGATCACTTTATTTTGGGCTTAACTTAACAGACAACCCACACACATAATTATTCACATATAAGCCCATAAAAATAAAATTGATCCAACATTAAATACTCATATAATTATTAATCAAGGCTTAGGCCTAATAAGCCCTCAAATTAGTCCCAATTATCTTTGACTTAAATAGTAAAAATTATTTTGTTTAATAAAGTTTGTGAATTTATTAGCCGGGTTGCCAAAAAGTTCGTATTTTTGTTGAAAAACCAACACCGATAAAATTTTTACGTCCCGGCGTATAAAATCACCTCAAAACCCATTAATTTCAAAAATAAGAAAAAGCATCCCCCTTAATTTAAAAACATTAAACGATAAAAACATTTTCTATTTTTCAGCCCTCGGTCTCCGTTCCTCGATCACAACTCGAATAACCTTTTAAAATTATATTTTTATGTAATCATGTAGAAAATTATATTTTAAACATGCAATTATGCACAACATAATTAATTAATGCAACTAAAACAAATAATTAAAATACACAAAGAATTTAATAATTGCACGCATGTGGTTCGCGTGGATCTTTAAATTTTTGAGGCGTTACAATTACACTCAGTAAAGATTTAATACTTATCATGCCTCGATAGGATAAATTCCGTGCAGGTTTATTTCCATACTACTAAGATCGTGTTACCAACACTTGGTAAATTCAGGATGGTTAGCATGTCATTCGAATCAAACTGTGCATACCATTAGAATGATCTTTGGAAATACCCCAACGGATTAAAAAGATATACACTAACAAAATCCCATATATGATGTGTTTAACTCAAGCAGTCATTTGGGTGGTTATCCTTCTTGGTTAATGTTGACGTATTTTTTTCTTGAGAAATATAATGTCTATGATAAAAGAAACATTTCATTAAATGTGCAAGCCCAATTATTACAACTACAAAAAAAAACAAATTAGGGTTCCTCGGCGATCTCCTCTTCAGCTTCCTCCTTCTCGTCTAGTTTCCATTCTTCGGGAAGATCATTTAAGGCCTTATCCGAGTCCAGGAAAGGATAGAGATGCTCGGAATCCGAGTAGCCATTGGCTCGGAGCTAGGTCACACAGCCCTGGAAGCCAAGCTAAAAGAACTCCAGTGCCTTCTCTGAACAGAGGGCCTGGTGTTGGAGAATAGAGACAAGATATATTTGATCACCACCATATTAAACGGATTACATTTCAGAATTTATAAAGAATTACAACTACAAAAATTAAATGCATACTAATTAATAATTGGAAAATGAACTTTTGACTGATATTAATTCTTCAAGCATTCCAACCAAATGTCCCTTCAAATCACACGTTTAACTTTTATCACCCTTCCTTAAACATGTGATTTTATAACTCCAAGTTTATCTCTGAGCCTTTGGAAGTCTAAAATCTTCAACGCCTTTGTAAGAATATCAGCTATTTGTTCTCGAGTTTTCACATGCTTCAGCAGAACTTCTCCTTTGTTAACACAATCACGAAGAAAATGATATCGAGTGTCGATGTGCTTACTTCTTTCATGAAATACCGGATTTTTAGCCAATGCAATTGCAGAAATATTATCAATATGAATGTGAATTGCCTCTTGTTGCTCAAGTTGTAGCATTTTCATTACATTCTTCATCCATATAGCATGACAAACACAAAGCGGTGGCAGCCACGTACTCAGCTTCACAAGAAGATAACGTCACAATCTGCTGCTTTTTTGAACTCCAAGCTACCGCTGCATTTCCTAGAAAGAAAACAAAACCCGTAGTACTCTTTCGATCGTCTAAATTTCCTCCCCAATCACTATCACAAAAACCAGTCAGCTTAAAGTCTTCATTACTTGAGTAAACTAAACCAAAACTGATTGTTCCCTTTACATAACTCAAAATCCGTTTGAGTGCTTTCATGTGAGTTTGAGTAGGTGCTGTCATGAATCTGCTCAACACACCTACTGCAAATTGAATATCTGGTCTGGTGTAAGTTAGAAACCTCAAGCTTCCAATCATGCTTCTGAAAAGAGTTGCATTTGTTCTACTTGATCCATCAACTTTAGATAATTTAACACCTGAATCCATAGGTGTAGCCGCAATGCTGCAATTCCTCATTCCAAATTCATTCAAAAAATTTTCTGCATATCTCTTCTGATTTAACCGGATTCCTCCATCTTCTTGTTTGACTTCAATACCTAAATAATATGACATAAGACCCAAATCTGTCATCTCGAACCTTTGTCGCATGGATTTTCGGAAATCTTCAATCATGCTAGAGTTTTTTTCCGGTAAAAATAAGATCATCGACATACAAACATATAATCAACACACCTCCAGCTTTTTCTTTCTTCACATATAATCCATGCTCATGTGGTGATTTCAAGAAATATACGCCGAAATTGATTCCGACTCTTTCATATTTAATGATTCAAACTCTCTTCTCAAAGTTTGAAGACGAATACGTACAACTTTGTCACTTCCATTGAATGAATTTTGAAGCAAATCCCATGCCTCCTTCGACGTTGATGCCGTGGCTATTTTTTCAAAAACTTCATCATCTACGTAAAGTTGAATGGTGGACAGTGCCTGCTGATCCTTCTGTTCAGATTTTTGCCACGCTGTTCTTTGGGCTTGACTCAACGTTGTTTCATCTTCGGGAGCTTCCACACCTTTTTCTACAGCATCCCACACACCTTGAGAACGCAACAGAGTCTTCATCTTAATGCTCCAGTTGCTGTAGTTTTCCTTTGATAGTTTCGGAAAGTGTACAGGAAGAGAATTCATGGTGATGTCTTCAAATATAATTGTCTCACTCCGATAAAAAGCTCTGATACCACTTTGTTGGAGAATAGAGACAAGATATATTTGATCACCACCATATTAAACGGATTACATTTCAGAATTTATAAAGAATTACAACTACAAAAATTAAATGCATACTAATTAATAATTGGAAAATGAACTTTTGACTGATATTAATTCTTCAAGCATTCCAACCAAATGTCCCTTCAAATCACACGTTTAACTTTTATCACCTGGAACTCTACCAACTTGATGAATTATACTTTCTTTCTTGTCTAGAGGGCCTCGGCTTCCTATCATTGGTTCTGCAATAGCTCTCCTAGCCAAGATTATCTTGGGCCAGTCGTGCCTTCTCCCACTTAGGCAAGGAAACTTTCACCCGATCTTCTTCCAGCTCGGCTTATAGAGATGCCTTCTCCTTGGCTGCTTCATCTCGAAGGCTGATTTCCTGCATCAACTCTGTGTGCTGAGCCCACAGATCGTCCATGTCCCTTTGGTAGGACTGGGCACAGGCGTAAACTTTGGCGATGTGCGCTCCCCAATGTGGAACAAAACTTGCACGGTAAAAAAATTTAGAAACAAAATTATGATCAGAAAATTACAATAGAAATGAGAAATGACATACCCAAAAGAATACTAGAGCTATCTGCTCATCAAGCTCTAGATCAGATTCTTGTCGCACTACCTTGTGTTCGACATCAGAAATCAAGTGTTACATCAGACTCTAGACCATTGGGCCTGATGGAATATGGTTCAAGAATGCTTCATGGCCATATATAGGCCTCTCGACTAGAGGTGGAGAGCTGGGTGAAAAATCCGGACATAAAAAATAGTGCTCTTCTCAAGGACTTGAGCCCTTGTCGATGAGCCCTAATTCCTCCACATTGTAAAAAGAGGGGCCCCGACACTGGATGGAGCTTTCTTAATATGGCCTCGCTCACCAACCCTGGGCAATCCCAGCGACACGATCAAAGACAATCAGATGATGCATATTTAGGTGGAGACCCGAACCTTTTCCGAACATGTGGAAGATCATGGTTTCCATGTGTATATCAAACGGTTGAATGTAAAATTCATGCAGACTGGTGTTTTGATTCATGAGGATCGAGATCCTGACCTTTCGTTCTCATTCATTTCGATGTTCCAGATATGTCTGAACACTAATCCCGACCAAACCACTCAAAAATGAAAGTTAGATAAAGCGACTGTCTCTCAAGCTAGAGTGGTACGAGAAATGACCGTTTTTGCCCCCCTTTCGGTAATGCCTCTGTAACGTCCCGAAAATTTGAAGGTCCACGTAAACCACATGCATGCAAGTTATTAAGTTTCTTTTGTATTTTATTAAATTGTTTTAATTCTTGGTTTATTTAAAGTTTCATGAATTAAGATTTTAATTTGCATTTCGCGTTCGAACGAGGAACGGAGACCGGGGATATTCAGGAAAAATATTTTTATGGAATAATTATTTTTAATTGATTAATATGAGGTGTTTTTATGTATGATTTTTTGAAATGGTCCTTGGTTGAGAATTTTTACCTTTGGGTTATATTTTTATTCGGTATGCAAATTTTAACGATTCGGGAACTTTTTGAGGGCTCGGGCAATATATTCAAAAATGTACCTAAACGAAATATTTTTCGAGAATGTTTTTGTGCTCGTTGGGTTGGTTTTTCTAGAGCCCATTAGTGCATAATTAATTAATTTAAAAACCCACTATAATAACCCTATACCTAATCCCTCATTAGCAGCTGCCCGCCCTCCTTCATTAGAAGCATTTCCCATGCCATTTTCAGCAGAAATTCCAGCAACCATCGGTCATGGGTTTGGTCTTTCAAGAAAAACCCTTTCCCGCTTCTCCAGTGCTTCCCCGACGCGGTTTTCTCCAAGATTTCGATCATATAACCATCAAGGCACGCTTTTTATCACTCTTTTACTCATCATTTCACACTATATATGCTGATGTATATGTATGTGCATGTATAATCCGTAGATTTATTGTATACCATTGTTTTTGCAACGGTTTGGCACGTAATATGCACTCTCATGTTTCTCATTCACGTTTTTGTGATCCTTCTGCAAGGGGACTGCCGAGTTTTGTTTGTAAGGGGCCTTATACGTCCATATTTTTGGTGTCATAGGGCTGGAGGTCGGTGAAGATCGAGATCGAGCATAGGCCGAGGGAAACTCTTGGTCCCGAGTCGAGTATGGCTAGATCGGTAGATTCGGGGTGTGCCGGCTGTGCCAGGGTAATTCCTAGCCCTAGAACAGATCATAGTGGTCTTAACTGTGGCTAGAGTGGCTTGAACATGGCTGGAATCAGAGAAGAGGCCGCTTGAACGATTGGGGATAGTGTTGGTCTCGGTTGTGCGTTGGAAGTGGCTAGCGGTCGTGTGCGTTGTGTGGGGTGCATGGGGCTGCAAGTCATGGTTATTGGAGTCCAATAGGGTCCTAAGGTGGGCTTGGATGGGCTGGTACAAGGCTGGTCCAAGTTGGTAGGGCCTAGGGTCGATAATTTGCGAGATTGGTCCATTGGGGTTCGAAAATGTAGGGTTCATAAAAATTCCAGCAAACGTCGAGCTGCTTTCGGGAGTCATAAAGGGTCTGAAATAGGTGATTTATAGGCTGATCAAGAAGGTTTAAGTCATGGTTAAAGTTGGGAGAAATTTGGTTAAGTTTCGGTTCGATTCGGGTTAAAACGGGGACTTCGGTCCAAGTTTTAAAACGAATCAATTAGGTTTGAAATGGCTCTATTTTACGCCTAAGAAACACTTATAAATATGTTTTGGGATTTTTTAAGGAGTTTGGTATACTTCGGGTTGAAATTTAGAGGTCCAGGGGTAAAACGGTCATTTTGGGATTCCAGGGGGATTTTTTTGTCCTGTAGCAGCCTGAGCACAAATTTAACATGTTTTAAATTTTATGCATCATGTATACGATTTCTACGCAATTATAAAAAATACGGCGCATACTTCGTTTTAAAGAAAATTTACGTATATGCATGTTTTATTAAGTGATGAAAATGATGACATGATTTGAAAGATGGGAGTTGGTTGTGACTAACACAATTATATTAGATATTATGAGCTGAGGCCAAGGTTCAGTGGATGGGTAATGTTGTCGCTGATGTCCCTGCCGTTGGGTACCACGGTTATATTAGATGGATCTATCGATTGGATCTGATACGAAAGTCACAACTAATGAACTGAATTCGATTAAATAAAATGTATACGTATATAATGATATGATGAGACATGTTTTGACACGTTATGCTATTATATGACATGTTTACGTTTATGCTTTTAAGATCATGAAATGTATGTTGATTACAGTATTTTTCACTGTTGCATGTTATGTATATGTCTTGCTATTAACGTTACAAGTGTGTTGAGTCTTTAAACTCACTAGGTGTGAATGATGCAGATGAGCATTTTGATCAGGAGACTGGAGGTGATGATGACTAAACGGGCGGAGCTGGTGGCGCACGTTAACCCGAGGACCTTGTATTATTCTGCAAGAATATGATTTTATGGGAACACGTTTAAAAATTTTTTTTTTAAAATGGTTGATTATTTTATTTTGTTGAGGATTTGACAAATTTTTCACATGCTGGACGTTTTATATTTTTGAAACAGTAATGGTTTAGGTTGGTTACTCTTTTCATAATTTTTACTGTAGTTATTGTATTCAGCAGTGGATGATTTTACAAAATGGATGTTTCGAATTTTATGGATTTATGTAAGCATGGTTTCGGTCATAGCATTAAAAAAAAGTTCAGTAGAATTTTAAAATGAGCAGATATTACATACTCAATTCTCGATTTAAGACGTCCATTTCAACAACTCAGATATCAAAAATTTGTTCTTAAAATAAACATGAACCCAATCAGCTACTCTTTGTATTCGGGTCGGACGCAAGCACTTAGTCTAAACTCTATACATATTTTAGACCAAAAAAGGGGAGCTACTATTGTTATCCCCTTAAATTCGACCATGCCCGAATCATAGTTAGCCCATCTCGAATGGACCCAAAGACCATTAAGAAGTATGATGGGACTATATTGAATACAAATAAGACCAAATTAGAAGCCCAATAACCTAGTCAAGGTCCGATTTATTTCTCCCTACTCGGTAAAAGTTGTGCAAAGCAAGGTCCGCATGTGGGGGCACATTGTTACTGAGCAGCTGATCTCCAAGTGTACCAAACCGAACAAAAACTAGAATTTTGGTGAATTAAGTCGATTCCATATAAAACTATTGCACTAAATCTTCCATGATAGGGAAATAATCCCAAAGAAGTTTGGACACATCTTCCAAATATATAAATTGCCAAAGACAAGATAAGATAAGCACAAATCATGTATTTTAAAGAACTTGCCTTACTAGAGTTCTTTCCATCCAAGGTATCTGGCTGATCTCACCCTATAAATATTAGGTATGCTATATGGTTTTATACATTTACCTATCGCTTACACAAGCACTGCTATTCTCTCACACTTAAATTTTATCTTAGGAATGATTTAAGAATCGAAAGGGCTACGTTGGAAAAACTTTCGACACTTTCTAATGTTTGTTCGTCTGTACAGATTCACCTCGGCTCACACGCGACTAGCGAAGCTCTGTCGGCTCAATCTATACTAGCCAGAAGAACTTTATTGTTTTACCTCACCACGACGAACTCTAGGTAGGTGAAATTTTTTGTATCATCATATCATAATATAATTGATAGGATCAGTTAAGGATGAAATAGTGTTTAGAAGGGAAGGTGTGGGTTGAATAAACACTATCAGTTTTCACCACTTTTTCTCGAATTGTGAGTCAGTTTAGTGATAAACTGAAACTCAGGAATCTTTTCAGTTGATATCAATCAGTTAAAATAATAATGCTGAAATAAACTGAGTGATAGATAGAATAAAACTGAAATAAGAACACACAGGATTTTACGGATGTTCGGAGATTTCAAACACTCCTACGTCACCCCTTCTATCTCGAAGATAGAATATTTACTAGAAGACTTTGATCAATACAAACAATTCTACAGACCCACTTCAGTCTTGGATTTAACAATGCCAAACTGAAACTCTTAGTTACAACATGATTTACAGTACTCAATCTGGACTGCAATCACTCAGCACAACTGACAATAATAACAGTTTGTGCTTGTAAGCTCGAGGAATAGCCTTGAACGCTAAAAGCGTATACAATAGGTGTGAGCTTTGAAATGAATATAAAGCTTGTAAAGATTTCAGCAGATTAACAACTTAGTTAATGGAATCATGTTCGGTTGTTTTCTCAGCTGCTCTTCTCTACTTTTTATAGGATTGGCTTCCAACATTGACATTGAAAGCGATTTGAATCTTTCTATCAGTTGTTTGCCACGTCAACGTTCATATCCATCTTTATGGATAAAGTTTGGACTTCTGAGTTGACACTTGTAACAGCATTCATTCAGCATTCATTAGATGTTCTTACATCAAATCCAACCTCTTTGTGACTACATTTTCCAAGTAGTCAAATAGTTTGTTGAACATTGCTTAAGTATGGAAATGTGTTTCAGTATGGAAATGTGACTACATCTTCAAGCTTTTGTAGTAACTAACTGAAGATCAGTGACAATAGATTTGATAACTTCATCGATGTTCACCAAAGATAATTCAGCATCAGTATATAATTCTACAATTGAGGATTGAGGGGCAGAAGAAGATGGTCTAGCCTCATTTGAAGAAGGATCAGTTGCTGGCCCAGTCGATGCAGCAAATGGTTCCCTGGAAGACTCTGCTTGTTGAACTGAAGTTTCAGCTAGCTCTTCAGACAGAGGGCTTTCTGGATTTGCTGGAACGGTCAACTCTTGATCCAGTACCCAATGTTTAATCTCCATCTGAAGTGTTATAAGATCCGAATCCGGTTCATTGTGAACTGATTTTCATAAAAGACAGTAGGTTTGGTGGGATCAAAAATTTTGTGTACCTGAACAAGCATTTGTCTCAACTTCTTTGCACATTCTTGATTAAAGAAGTACACTTTCCTCTGCAAATCTTGAACAACCGAGACCAATTTCAAGACTATAGTTTCCACGTCAATAAATTTCTTCCAAACTGATTTCTTTTGTAGTTTTTTGGCAAACACTTTAGTCCTAAAGTTGATCCATTCATCATAAGAATTAAGCTTAAACTCAGAAAACTCATTGACCTCTTTCCAGATTAGATCAATGTGAGTTTGAATTGAGTTTTTGGGTCTGGGATCTTTAATCATCTTTCCTTTTTCCTTTTGAGTCATTCAGAGCATGAGGAATACTTAGCGTTGATGTGGTTGCATCGATCATTTCTCTGATCACTACTCCTTTGGGTCTTGCAAATTGAAGAGAAGTTCGTTCAGATATAGTGATCAGTGGAGCTTTAACCCCCGAAAGTTTTGTATCATCACCAGATTCGGTGATGGTCTTCTTTTGTTGATCAGCAGGAAGAAGTAACTAAATCTCAGTTGAAGATTCAATTGGTATAGCTCTCAAAGGAGTAGCCTCGATTGGCCGTTCAGCTTCAGTTTGCATCAGCCTCTCAGTTCGGATGGTGCTCAGAACAACAGCTGGTTTTGTTTTGAGAGTTCTGGGTTTCTTGATGACTTTGGGAGAATGAGTCTTTTCAGAATCAGTTTTACTGACAATCAATTTGCGTTTGATTGTAATTCGATTTCTTAACTGATTTGGGATTCTCTTGCGTCCCAATTTCCTTTTCGATTTTAATCAATTTTTCAGGAGAGATGTCCATCTTGAGCTTTGGCAGCTGAACACTCTTGGCATTGAAAATCTTGAATTTGAATGACCTCTCAGAGGAGTCACCCAACAAACCCTTGCTTTTCATCAAATAGCTTAGCTGCACCGTAAATCCATTTGACTGTTTTGAAGACTGAAACATGTTCTTCAGAAGATTGAAGATGATACCATTCCATTGTAATCTGTTTCCAGTCATGATAGTTGTCATGACTTGAAATTTCTCCAGGTGAGAACAGCAAATGATCCTACCTTGGCTAGTAATCCTTTGGCCATGATATCAGCCAGTAACTGGATTTCAGGCTTTAACTCTTTCGTGGGATCGGAACTTTGATTTTCCGACCATCTGCTAATAGAAGAGTTTGAATCGTCTCAACATCGGAAGTTTTTTGTAGAACCCGATAAATCAGACTACGTATAAGCCATGCATAATTACTATTATTTAAATTAAAATGATTTTTATTCATGAGGGTTTAAATTCATTCTTTTAAAATTGGTTGAGTTATGATTATTTATTTTACGCAGAATTTTAGTTTTTATCTTTTCGGATAAATAAGCGAGGCCGAACTGGAGTTGGAGTATTGAGATAAAATTTAATAATAAGAAAATATTCCTAGAATTTATTTAAGATAATAATAATTTATTTTAATGTAAAAGAAGTTTAAGGATTTATTTAATTAATTGGAGTTAAGTAGTAAATAAGTTATTTTATGTCAAATAATTAATTTAAAAGCCTAAATTAAAATGTCTAACCAATTGGGATAAATTAATCTAGACCTATTTTATTTAAAAAATTATAACTTAACATGTTAGTAATTTATTTTAAGACCAAGCCATGCATGCAAGAAAGTTTCTATCCTAAATTAAATTATTAATTCACTAAAATACATAATAAGTGTTTAAAACTTTAAGGAGTTAAAATACCTCATGATGTCTAGATCAAGACATGGTCGATCATATGGCCATAGGAATGAAAATGACAGCAAGTAAAGCTTTACACCCCACACGTGTAGCAAGGTTCTCGGGTGGGAGTGTCGCGTTGTCTTAGGTGTTTGCTTGGATTGTGGTTGGCCTAGAGCCCTTAGCCATGGTTCAAGCCACACCTTAGGATATTGAGAAGAGGCTCTGGTTGGTGGTTCAAGCCCCAATTGCCAATAGCCTCGTAAACAAAGCGATGCAAGCACAAGTGCTGCTACTATAATTGGACAGCAGCTTGGGTTCGGTTCAGGTGGCTGGTGCGAGTTCTAGGTTGGCTTTTAGCCTATGGCCATGGACTGGACAGTACCTCAATGAGTTAGGAAGGTCATGTTTTTTAACGTTGGTGATTTGATTAAGTTTAGAGGTCGTACGAGAATTTACGGTGCAGTGTGCCAAAGTGACTCTCGAAAGAGTGTTTTACGATTTTGGCCTACATTCACATTTTTCGAGTATTACAGCCCTAGAGTCATGTTTTCCAGTATTTTTGGTGTATTTTAACCATGGTTAAACGATGTTTCAATGTTGGTTCGGGTTGTTATGAAGCCATGGTTGAATACTAAGTTTGTTGAGCGTAATTGTCTCGTTTCTAGTTCGATTACGAAGTGTTGGTCAATTTAAGTTTATTTCATGTTAGAATTAGGTCGCAGCGAGCCTTTGAACGATCCAACTCATTTGGTAAAACAGGATTATAATTATATTACATGCATAATATAAAAAATTTATTTTTTTGAGATATATGTGATATGTCTTGTGGCCACCTTACGATTATGGGATTGCTTCACCCGGTGACTTACGACCGGTTTATGATTATGTATGGGTACGGATATCCAGTCCAAGGGCTGTGATGATCTCTACCGCCCAGTATACTTTGGTTTAGTCTGATCAGACGTGCATGTTATGTTATGTTATGTTATGGGCCACTTGCGTAGAACATTATCTCTACAGAAAATTACGATATGCTAATTTATGACATGGCTCTATCGAGCAACTCTTTTACGTACGATTTTTCAGATATGCACATATTTATAATGACTCATAACACGATTTTCACGGTACGCTTTACGATAGATATTTTTTACGTTACGCAAAATTTTTTGATATATTTTACTTGTTATTCGCGCTATATTCATGCTGAGTATTTAGACTCACTAGACTTGATTGTTGTAGGTACTGATGAGGTCGGGACCGAGGGCGGGGACTAGTGAGCTAGCTTGGGTCGGCAGTAGTAGGAACCTGAGGACCTCATTTTTTATCATTTACTATTTATGCTCAAACTCAGTTTTTACTTTGACGAATTATTTTTAAGTTGTGGTTTGAAAACAATATTTGCTTCCGCTGTTACATTAAAACATTAAATCTTTTTATCAGTTTATTTTATGAATGAGGCATGTTATTTATTTTAAAAGAAAAATTTTAAATAATTCCGCAAATTTTCAAATATGAATTTGGGCTTTTACAGTTGGTATCAGAGCCTATATTCTTATAAAGGGTTGTACTACTACTGATCTCGAGAAGCTCCTGAAGTCAGGTCTTCGGACTGTAAGTTTTAGGTTGACGCATTTTTTTTAAAGCATGAAATATTTTAACAGCATGTTTTTATGAAATGGTTTATGTCAAGATTATGATTATGCAATATTTATTTAAATTTAAAGAAATAATAGAAATTATGCATGTTAGTTACGTATGAGTTATGTATGGAACAGTATGCCTCCTAGACGCATATTTGAACGCATGAGAGATGATGAACATCGTCATGAGGACAGTGAGGATCGTAGGAAGGAGAGAGATTTACCACCATCCCCTCCACCGGACATGAACGCCCAGATGCTAGCCGGAATGACGTAGTTATTCTCACAGTTTGCGGGGAACAATGCTGGGTTAGCCAGGTAGACGGGGACTGAGGCTACCTATGAGAGGTTCATGAAGATGAGACCGAAGGAGTTCTCAGGGATGACAGATCCCATGATTGCCGAGGGCTGGATTAAGTCCCTTGAGGTTATCTTCGAGTACATGGGGCTTGGAGATGAGGAAGAGTTCGTTGTGCTACCTATCTGTTTGGAGGAGACGCCCGCTTATGGTCGGAAGGAGCATCCGTAGCCTTGAATGTGGCTACTCTAAGCTGGACGTGCTTTATAGAGGTATTCTACTCTAAATATTTTACTGACGAGGTGCGTTCCAGGTTGACCAGGGAGTTTATGACCCTGAGGCAGGGAGACATGACTGTTACAGAGTTCATCCGTAAATTTGAGAGGGGTTGCCATTTTGTACCCCTGATTGCAAATGAAGCTGAGCCAAATTGAGGCAATTTATGGATGGTCTACGGCCGATCTTGCGCCTTGATGTTAGTGTGGCTGGCCCTACTACCTATGACGTCGCTGTCTCCAGAGCTCTAGCTGCAGAGCAGGATGTGAATGATATTGAGAGAGATCGCCAGGGCAAGCGACCAGTCCAATTGCCGCACCGCCTTCCTCATCAGCAGCATTAGAGTAAGATGCCTTTCCACGGCCCATCCAGGAACAGAGGACAGCAGCAGCAGGGACGGGCAGTCCCGAGGACCGTAGAGTACCCAGTCTACGCTAAGTGCATGCGCCGTCACGCTGGAGCTTGTATGTATGGCTCAGGAAAGTGCTACAAGTGTGGTAGTCCTGACCACCTACTGAAGTATTGCCCTCAAGGAAGTCTGCCTACCCAAGGCAGAGTTTTTGCTTTCCATGCAGCGGAGACAAACTCGGAGACGATGCTCTTGATAGGTACCTTAAAGCTTTAAGTTTATATTTGAAAGTTATTGTTTCTAGGGTTTGGGTTAAGGTTTTGAACTTAGAAGTTGTGATAGGATTGAATGCTCTAATCAGCGTTAATTCGGGAAATTAGATTAGAAGAACTTTGACCTTCGCATGTCTATATGTTAGTTCTAGTAATTATTGGGTTCAGCTTGATGTTCCAACCTTTCAGGGAGAATTTTTATAGCTGGTTCAGCTACGAATGCCTTGACAGATTCAGGATCTACTCATTCGTTCATTTCGGAGACCTTCGCGAATTTTCTCCAGATCAAGACCATTGGACTAGATGTGTCGTATTCAGTAGTATTGCCTTCTGGAGAGGAGCTAGCAGCTACTAATGTGATCTGAGACATAGACCTCGAACTTCATGGAAATCTCGTTTATGAGGATCTGATCGTACTGCCGATGCCAGAGTTTGATATCATCCTGAGTATGGACTGGATATTAAGGAACATAGTTTTGATTGACTTCCAGAGGAGATCTGTTCTAGTCCGACCGCTTGGGAGAGAGCAGTTCTTATTCGAACTTGACAGGTACTTTCCTTTACCTCATATAATACTTTGTGTCGAGGCTAGGAAGCTTATGCGTAGAGGGTGTCGAGCATTTTTAGTGACTTTTGCATCTGTTCCCGAGACACTCAGTTAGTCAGCCTCCGATGTCCCAATTGTTAGGGATTTTCTAAACGTGTTTCCTGATGACGTCTCTGGTATGCCACCTATGCGGGAAGTGGAGTTTTCTATTGAGCTTATGCCAGGTACCGCACCGATCTCAAAAGCACCGTACCGTTTTAGCACTGACAGAGATGGCAGAACTCAAGAAGCAGATTAAGGAACTTCTCGACAAGGAGTTCATTCGCCCGAGTTTTTCACCATGGGCGCGCCAGTCTTATTTGTGAAGAAGAAGGATGGTTCGATGAGACTCTGCATTGATTACCAGGAATTGAACAGGGTTACAGTAAAGAACAAATACCCACTCCCAATGATTGAAGATTTATTTGATCAGTTGCAGGGAGCTTCAGTATTCTCAAAGATTGATCTGCGCTCTTGTTATCACCAGTTGAGAGTGAAAGATGCCGATGTTCTCAAGACTGCTTTTAGGACTCGTTACGGCCACTTCGAGTTATTTGTGATGCCGTTCGGTTTGACGAATGCGCCAGCGATCTTCATGGATCTCATGAATCGCGTATTTCAGCCGTATCTTGATTAGTTCGTGATAGTATTCATAGACGACATCCTCGTCTACTCAAAGAATCAAGAGGATCACAGAAGACATCTGACCGCGGTTTTGAAAACCTTACAGAAGCACCAGCTATTCGCGAAGTTCAGTAAGTGCGAGTTCTGGTTAGAGAAGTTGGCATTCTTAGGCCACATCATTTCTAGCAGCGGTATCGAGGTAGACCCAGCGAAAGTTGCAGAAGTCAGAGATTGGGTTGTACCGTAGAATGCATCAGAGATCCATAGTTTCCTTGGGCTAGCAGGAATATCGGAAGTTTATTCAGGGATTCTCCTCTATCACAGTTCCACTCACGTCGTTGACAAAGAAGAATGCGAAATTTGTGTGGAGCGATAAGTATCAGAAGAGCTTCTATAGTTTGAAGCAAGCTCTTATCTCAGCACCAGTATTGGCCATGCCGTCAGGGCCCGGAGACTTTGTTTTGTATACAGATGTTTCGAAGCTCGGTTTAGGCGCTGTGTTGATGCAGCATGGGAAGGTGATAGCTTATGCTTCTCGTCAGTTGAAAATCCATGAGAAGAATTACCCTACCCACGATCTAGAGTTGGCAGCCGTAGTTTTTGCCTTGAAGATTTGGAGGAATTATTTGTACGGAGAGAAGTGCCAGATCTTTACCGACCATAAGAGCCTCAAGTACTTCTTTACGCAGAAAGAGCTGAATATGCGGCAGAGGCGTTGGTTGGAGCTAGTGAATATGACTGTGACATTAGCTACCACCCGGGCAAAGCTAATGTAGTTACGGATGCACTGAGCAGGAAAGTCGCAGTGATGGCTCATATGGCGATTCTGAGACCTCTTCAGTTTGAGATGCAGAGGTTTGACCTAGAGGCTTATCCTCAAGGTAGAGTTCCCCGCCTATCTACTTTGACGATTCAGTCTTCTCTTCTAGACCGCATTCTCAGTGGACAGTCAGCAGATGAGCAGTTGGCGAAGTGGAGGCAGAGAGATGAGGCCAAGGGCAGTATTTTGTATACAGTTAGCGACGTTATTGTGAGATATCGAGACAGAATGTGGGTTCCTAGCAGCGATTTTATTCGAGTAGATATTTTATCTGAGGCCCACATGTCGCCGTACTCTATTTATCCGGGGAGTACGAAGATGTACAAAGACCTGTAGTTGTTGTATTGGTGGCCCGGAATGAAGAAGGATATGATACGTTTTGTATCCGAGTGTCTGACGTGCCAGCTAGTGAAAGCGGAACATCAGAGACCAGCAGGCTTGATCAAGCCTCTTCCTATTCCCAAGTGGAAGTGGGAGAATATTACCATGGACTTCGTTGTAGGTTTGGCGAAGTCAGCTAGATGATCAAATGCTATCTGGGTGATTGTTGATCGTCTTACAAAATCAGCGTACTTCTTGCCTATTAAGACGACTTTCACCATGATTTAGTATGTGGAGTTGTACATCCGAGAGATAATCAGACTTCATGGTATTCTCGTTTCTATAGTATGTGACCGAGATCCTAGATTCACTTCCTCCTTTTAGAAGATCTGCATTCAGCCGTGGGTACGAAGTTGCTGTTTAGCACAGCCTTCCATCCTCAGACGGATGGTCAGTCAAAGAGAGTTATCCAGAGTTTAGAGGATCTTCTCCGTGCATGTGTCATCGATTTCTCAGGGAGTTGGGAGTCGAAGTTACCATTGGTAGAGTTCACCTATAACAACAGTTTTCAGTCGTCTATAGGTATGCTTCGTATGAAGCACTGTACGGTCATAAGTGTAGATCTCCTATTCATTGGGATGAAATAGGGGAGAGATCAGAATTGGGTCCGGAGATTATTCAGCAGACTACCGATGTAGTAGTCAAGATCCGTGATAGGTTGAGGACTGCTCAGAGTCGACAGAAGAGTTATGCGGATCAGAGGAGGAGAGATCTAGAGTTTGCCGCTGGCGACCATGTTTTCGTTAAGATAGCACCTATGAAGGGTGTCATGCGGTTCGGGAAGAAAGAAAAGCTTAGTCCGAGATTCATCGGACCATTTGAGATCATCGACAGGGTTGTGACGTTAGCTTATCGTGTTGCTCTTCCGTCGAATCTGGCCAGAGTACACAATGTGTTCCACGTCTCTATGCTGAGGAATTATATGGCAAATCCTTCGAAAGCTTGAACTTCGAACCGTTGCAGCTCAATCCGAACCTGTTTTATGAAGAGAGACCAGTGCAAATCTTAGACAGACAGGAGAAGAAACTTCGGAACAAACTGGTGAAGCTAGTGAAAGTCAAATGGCTTAATTATTCAGAGGAAGAAGCTACGTGGGAATCTGAGCCAGAGATAAAGAGTCGGTATCCCGAGTTATTCGGTAAGTTTTAGTTTCGAGGACGAAATTCCTTTTAAGGGGGGAGTTGTAGACCCGATAAATCAGACTACGTATAAGCCATGCATAATTACTATTATTTAAATTAAAATTATTTTTATGCATGAGGGTTTAAATTTATTTTTTTAAAATTGGTTGAGTTATGATTATTTATTTTACTCGAAAGTTTAATTTTTATCTTTTCGGATAAATAAGCGAGGCCGGACTGGAGTTGGAGTATTGAGATAAAATTTAATAATAATAAAATATTCCTATAATTTATTTAAGATAAATAATAATTTATTTTAATGTAAAAAAGTTTAAGAATTTATTTAATTAATTGGAGTTAAGTAGTAAATAAGTTCTTTTATGTCAAATAATTAATTTAAAAGCCTAAATTAAAATGTGTAACCAATTGGGATAAATTAATCTAGACCTATTTTATTTAAGAAATTGTAACTTAACATGTTAGTAATTTATTTTAAGACCTAACCATGCATGCAAGAAAGTTTATATCCTAAATTAAATTATTAATTTACTAAAATACATAATAAGTGTTTAAAACTTTAAGGAGTTAAAATTCAAAAATTAAGCAATATTTTTACCCCATTTGTTAGCAAGAATTTCTGCCACCCCTCCAAGAATTTAATCATGTTTGGCAGCTCTCCATTTGTTGATTCTTTCCTTAACTCTTCATGGTAGAATAATTCATTTAATTTAAATCCCCACTAATTAATAATTAAGCAATATTCCACCTTGCATCTAGATTTAAATTTTCGATCATCACACTCCCCAAATCTCTCCATTTCGTGCAACAAGAAAGAAGGGAAGATAATATTTTCCTTTACCATTCCATCTCCCCACATGAAACTTCCATCCTTTAGCATTTTGACTCATTTAATTGATAACCTTCTCCTTCATTTCCCCAACCATTTTCCCCTCCTCTCATTCGAAAATTTCAGAGCATAACACTAGCAAAAAAATAGTGACTTGCAACAAGAGAGAAAACAAGAAAAGACACTCTGTCTCCGCCACGCCGCGTTCGTCATATCATTTTGTTTTCTTCTAAACAAAATTTTCAGGCACGTTTATTTGTTTCTTTACTCTTTAATCAAGTCCTGTAGGTATTTTAAAACATCACATGTCCATGATTTTTATAGCAAAACCGAAATGACATCAACTTTCCAAAAAAATTTTGTGCAGTATTTTTCGGCCCTTCCTTGTGCTTCACGGTTGGTATGTTTTTGTGATTTCAGGGATTGGCTCGGTTCCAGATACTCAAGGCTGCATCTAGGCACGTACTAGGGTGTGTCAAGATCATTTTGGTCCATTAGTTCAAGCCCCTACATGCTGGATGAAGGCTTGACAGCAACTTTCCCCTTAGTTGCAAGTTGAACCACGGTTTTTGGTTTTGGGTTGTCTAAGTTGAAGGTTCGGATCATGGTTGGTCTAAGGCCTATAACCATGGTTGGAATCCTTCCTTAGCATATCTAGGACGCGACCAAGGTGGCTCTTCAAGGATTGGTTCATGGTTCAATCGAAATTTTGAACAAACAACATAAGTGTCCCTTCGGTTTCAGTTTCTGATTTTTTTTTCGTGTGTGTGAGTTGGTTCGGCTTGTGGTGTTTAGGTGGATCTTGGTTGGCTTCTAGCCCTTAGCCATGGTTCACACAATACCTTATGATGTCTAGATCAAGCCATGGTCAATCGTATAGCCACTGGAATGAAAATGACAGCAAGTAAAGCTTTACACCCCACGCGTGCAACAAGGTTCTCCGGTGGGCGTTTCCCATTGTCTTAGGTGTTTGCTTGGATTGTATTTGGCCTAGGGCCCTTAGACATGGTTCACGACACACCTTAGGATGTTGGGAAGAGGCTCTGGTTGGTGGTTCAAGCCCCAATGGCCAATAGCCTCGTAAACAAAGCGATGCAAGCACAAGTGCTGCTACTGTAATTGGACAGCAGCTTGGGTTCGGTTCAGGTGGCTGGTGTGAGTTCTATGTTGGCTTTTAGCCTATGGTCTTGGACTGGACAGTACCTCAATGAGTTAGGAAGGTCATGTTTTTGGCCGTTCGTGATTTGGTTAGGTTTAGAGGTCGTATGAGAATTTACGGTGCAATGTGCCAAAATGACTCTCGAAAGAGCGTTTTACGATTTTGTCCTCCATTCACATTTTTCGAGTATTACAACCCTAGAATCATGTTTTCCAGTATTTTTGGTGTATTTGAACCATGGTTAAACAATGGTTCAATGTTGGTTCGGGTTGGTACGAAGCCATGGTTGAATACTAAGTTTGTTGGGCGTAATTGTCTCGTTTCTAGTTGGATTAAGAAATGTTGGTCAAGTTAAATTTATTTGCATGTTCTCATGTTAGAATTAGGTTGCAGCGAGCTTGGGAACGATCCAACTCATTCGGTAAAACATGGTTATAATTATATTACGTGCATAATATAAAAATGTTTTTTTTTTTTTAGATATATGCGATATGTCTTGTGGCCACCTTACGCTTATGAGATTGCTTCACCCGATGACTTACGACCGGTTTATGATTATGTATGGGTATGGATATCCAGTCCAAGGGCTGTGATTATCTCTACCGCCCAGTATACTGTGGTTTAGTCTGATCAGACGTGCATGTTATGTTATGTTATGGGCCACTTGCGTAGAACATTATCTCTACAGAAAATTACGATATGCTAATTCATGACAGGGCTCTATCGAGCAACTCTTTTACGTACGATTTTTCAGATATGCACATATTTATAATTACTCATAACACTATTTTCACGTTACGCTTTACGATAGATATTTTTTACGTTACGCAAAATTTTTTGATATATTTTACTTTTATTCACGATATATGCATGCTGAGTCTTTAGACTCACTAGACTTGATTGTTGTAGGTACTGATGAGGTCGGGACCGAGGGCGGGGACCAGTAAGCTAGCTTGGGTCGGCAGTAGTAGGAACCCGAGGACCTCATTTTTTATCATTTACTATTTATGATCAAACTCAGTTTTTACTTTGACGAATTATTTTTATGTTGTGGTTTGAAAACAATATTTGCTTCCGCCGTTACATTAAAACATTAAATCTTTTTATCAGTTTATTTTATGAATGAGGCATGTTATTTTTTAAAAAAGAAAAAATTTAAATAATTCCGCAAATTTTCAAATATGAATTTCGAGCCTTTACATTTTTACCTCAGAGATGTTTGCTAGACTATCAGTAGGCAGCTGAAATAGGTTTCTGAGGGAGTCTTTTTCTATTATCAGCAACTGATTTTTGACGGTGGTAGTAAAGTTGCCGCCAGCAGATATGAATCCACTGGCATAGAGATCCTGGACCTCCTTTGTGTAAATTTCTTGGGAAGAAAGTCCCAGAAAGGTCTTCAGCCCAGCAGATTGTATTTTTAAAAAAGATTTTCTTGATGCCCCCGTCTTTAATAGACAGAACAGAGACAAAATCAATCGCAATAGCATTTAGAATATGTGATGGAACTTAATTTTCCATTTGAGAAAATTTGTTATCTGCAAAAAGATAAGCTCTGAGTGTTGATTTGCTTTGAAGATTGAAATGCGCGTAAAGAAGAACTGAAATGAGGCGAGTTCAAGTACTTTGTATGTGACTCTTCAAATTTTGGATACGTGTCAGTCCAAGATAATTTGAATAAAAACGTTTGTTCGTGTAATGAAATCGAGTGTAGAATTTAAATGGACTTTGTGGGTCAATGTTTCAAAACACTATTCATTGAAAGACATCAATTAAATGCGTAAATATCAGTCACATCACTTAATTTGGAATATTTTTAAAATAATCAGTTAACTTATTGGATAAGATCAGTTCGATCAGTGAATGAATGATGAGTTGGTGTAATGCCCGGAAATTTAATCCTGTTAATCCGTAATTATTGATTTATAATTTGATATGATTACGAAAGGATTAATCGGGACACGAAATACAAGTACGTGTGAAAAGTGTGTATATGTGTGAGAAGCTCCACGCACATGCGTGAACCAATGCGCGCACATGCGTGCAGCAGACAGTAGGTTTCGCGCATATGCGCGGGTGAATGCGCGCATATGCGCGAAGAGGCCAGTAGCATGATTGCCGAGACAGCATGTTGGGCGCACATGCGCGGTCAGAGTTGCGCATATGCTCGACACCTCCAGAGCGTTTGGCGCACGTGCGCGAGAATAAGCGCGCATATGCGCGAGTGGCCGAGTTGTACATTGCGCAGACCAGTAGGTCTCGCGCATATGCGCCGAGGAAGTCGCGCATATGCGCGAGACGTGTTTGGATAAGGACGCGCCATTTGCCTTCATGCATGTAGGTGGATGTATAAATATATATAGGATTATGCATATAATCCTTCAGAATCATCCGCAAGAAATCGAGAAAGGGGTTGGAGAAAAGTTATTGAAAATCCTTACGCCTTTTCTGAGAAATCCGTCCGTCTGATTTGGATTCCGACTTCGGTACCGAGTTCCTAGCAACGTAGGCTACAACTGGACGTAAGTTTTGCTACGTTTTGACATGCTTTGAATTTATGCTATTGTCAGAATTGAATAGGATTCAGATATGATGTTCTTGATATGTTAGACATCGTAGAATCGAAGTCCGATTAAGAAATAGACTGATTATGGAATTGTTATGAATTTCTGATTATAATCAGTTGATATCAGACAGATTTGGATTATGGATTGATTATAGAATGGATTGGATATGAGTTATAGATTGTAACTGTTATCTGGTGAATTTGTATTGACGGGAATATTGAGATTGTACAGTTATGCCGTCAATTTTGAATTAAATCCAGATTGATCAGATTGTTATGGAATTGACTAGCATATTGATATGAGATTATTGATATTGTCAGTACCAGACAGATTGTGAGTTCAGGACTTTGACTGAGCGGGAAACCGAGACTGCAACGAAAGGTATAAGTCAATGTGGTATTGGGAGATGGACTTGAGTCGGTTTAGACTTGGGTTTCCCTAAATCACATACTTTACTTTATTGCATTGATATTTGCATTGATTGATTTATATACTCGTTCTCTTGACTTTAGACAGCAGGTATTAGAGGAGTCATCTTATGACAGAAGTGCCGTTAGTGGTGGGATCACCACGGGCACATTGCACGATGTCATAAGATGGTGTATTGGTGGATGTGCCAAAGTCTGTCACTGGATGTTTGGCTATCGATGTGGATAGGATGGTGGCTTTTTCTATTACTGTTAATCAGTATTGTATCGATGTGGATAGATTGTAGCTCTTCTATTACTGTTAATCGATGTCATATCGATGTGGATAGAATTAGAGTTGCTTCTATTACTGTTAATCGGTACTATATTGATGTGGATAGAATAACAGCTTCCTCTATTACTGGTGATCGATACTGTATCGATGTGAATAGAACTGGAGTCTTTTCTATTACTGTTGATCGATACCATATCGGCGTGGATAGAACTGGAGTCTTTTCTATCACTGTTAGTCGATATACACATGCCAACATCTGGAAACCGGGATCCCTAGACTAGGATTGAGTCTAGTCTGACTTATGATTGACGTCGACAGTTTGATTTGATATTGTTTATGTCTCAGATTTTGATCCATATTCATGTTACCTGATCACATGCTTTATATTGTTTATATGATTGCATGTTTCGTTGATTTATACTGGGATTATATTCTCACCGGTATATCCGGCTGTTGTCTTGTCTGTATGTGTACTTGACAACAGGTGGGACAGGTTCAGGGTCGAGAAGATGAAGAGAGAGATCGTGATTAGCGTGGTGGCACCGGACTTGGACTAGAGATAGGGTTGAACACTTGATAGTAGTTGTCAAAGCCTAGTTTGAATAAATGTGTTGTAATACAGGACTTGTATTTTATATACTGATATGTATATATGTTTTAATTTCACTACGTTCCGCATTTAAAAAAAAAAAATTAGACCCTGTTTATAATTGATTAATTAGTCCCAAAGATGATTAAGAACTTGATTAGCATCCGGGTCCCCACAACAGGTGGTATCAGAGCGATAGATCCCTTAGATTGAGATAGGAGCTAGTGAGCGGGGTAGATTGATTTTCTTTCCTGCTTTTGATTGCTAGCATGAATTCCTGTTTTAATACATATTTGCCTGAATATCTGATTTTGATATGGTATTGTGTATTATTCGGAATGGATCAGCTGTAAGATGATCCGAGGAGGATTGAAACTGGTAAGTGGTATTTGGAATTACTAACCTCTTCGATTATCAGATATGCCTCCGAGAAGAGTACCGGAACAGGGTAGTACCTCGAATCCTCCCATGGATGTGACCCCTACTCCAATGGAGCAATTGTTGAAAAGATTTCAGTCATTCCATCCACCGACTTTGAAAGGAACGGAGAATTCCGTGGAATGTGAAAGTTGGTTGGACGACATTGAATCACTGTTTAACTCTTTGGAGTATACTGAGGAAAAGAGGGTGAAACTGATCGGACACCAGATGCATGACGTTGCTAAACACTAGTGGAATACGACAAAACGGGCTTTGGAATTACGAGGTACGGCCATTACCTGGAATGTGTTTAAGACTGAATTTTATCTACGGTTCTTTCCAGTTTCATATAGGAAGGACAAGGGAGCCGAGTTTGCAAACCTGAAACAAGGCCAGTTGAACATTGAGGATTATGTGGCTAAGTTTTCTACTCTGCTCCGATTTGCCCCTCATGTGGCAGGAAGTGATGAGGCCGTTGCAGACCAGTTCATAAATGGTCTAAATCCTGAAATCTTTACCCTGGTGAATACCGGAAGGCCAAACAATTTCACTGATGCCTTGAACCGAGCCAAGGGAGCTGAAGCCGGATTGATAAGACAGAAAGAGGCTTCGTTTGTGCCTTCAGCACCGAGTTCACAGATGCCTCCACCATTTCCTCGATTTGAAAGTGGTAGTGAAAGTGGGAAGAAAGATTTCCTAAAGGCTAAAGGGAAGAAATTCAAGAAAGCTGGGAGTAGCTCCTCTAGTTCGAGTGGCTCTAGACAGACTAGTCAGGGCCAGAATTATACAGGACCATACTGTAGCACCTGTGGAGGGAGGCATTCCACAGAGCAGTGCAGAGGAGTGTTCGGCAATTGCCGCATCTGTAAACAGCATGGACACTTTGCTCGAGTGTGTCCACAGAGAGGTGCCCAGGGATCACAGGCAGCTGAGTCATCGGGATCAGTTGCTCAGCCAGGGAGACGACCCTCTGCCGTGCATTCCTTTCAGCCAGCACCGTCTACTCAGTCACAGCAGAGGCCAGGAGGAAGCCAGACAGCGAGCCAGCCTCCTCGACAGCAGGCCCGACTATTCGCTTTGACTGAGGAGCAAGCACAGGATGCACCTGATGATGTCGTGGCAGGTAACTGTTTTATTTCTGGTTATCCTGCATATATATATATTGATTGATACTGGCGCATCACATACCTTCATATCTGAGCGATTTGCTTTGATGCATTCTTTGCCTATTGAGTATTTAGCTACTGTAGTATCTGTCTCGTCTCCGTTAGGGACATGTTTGATATCAGTGAAGTCTGTGAAATGTTGTATACTGCAGTATGATGGGCATAAGATTGAGTTAGACTGTATTGTGCTTGGTTTATCTGATTTTGATTGTATTATCGGTATCGATACGTTAACCAAGTATAGAGCTACAGTTGATTGTTTCCCCAAGATAGTTCGATTCAGACCTGAGATGGCTGAAGAGTGGAAATTTTATGGTAAAGGTTCTCGTGCTAGAATTCCTTTGATATCTGCAATGAATATGACTCGATTATTGCAGAAAGGAGCGGATGGATTCCTGGTATATTCAGTTGATTTACTGAAGTCGAGCCCATCATTGGCGGACTTGCCAGTGGTGTGTGAGTTTGCTGATGTCTTTCCAGATGAGATTCCTGGATTACCTCCGATGCGAGAGATAGACTTCAGCATTGAATTGATGCCAGGAACAGTTGGAGGATTTACTGGCCAAGGGATATATCAGACCGAGTGTATCTCCTTGGGGTGCTCCAGTACTGTTCGTGAGAAAGAAAGACGGGTCAATGAGACTTTGTATCGACTACAGGCAACTGAACAAGGCAACGGTAAAGAATAAATATCCATTGCCTCGTATTGATGATCTGTTTGATCAGTTGCTGGGTTCATCTGTGTATTCCAAAATCGATCTGAGATCTGGATACCATCAATTGAGAGTCAGGGAGTCTGATATCTCAAAGACTGCATTTAGAACCAGGTATGGACATTATGAATTTATTGTCATGCCATTTGGTTTGACGAATGCCCCGACGGTATTTATGGGATTGATGAACCGCGTCTTTCAGAAATACTTGGATGATTTTGTTATCATATTCATTGATGATATATTGATTTATTCGAAGAATATGATTGAGCATGCTAATCATCTGAGGAATGTATTGAGAATCTTGAGGACGGAGAAACTGTATGCTAAACTGTCGAAATGCGAGTTCTGGTTGAAACAGGTGATATTTTTGGGTCACATTATATCGGGAGACGGTATATCAGTTGATCCCAATAAGGTTGAAGCCGTGATCAGTTGGCCGAGACCTACATCTGTGCCAGAAATTCGCAGTTTTATGGGTTTGGCAGGATATTATCGCCGATTCATCAAAGATTTTTCGAGTATTGCCAAACCGATTACACAGTTGACTCAGAAAAATGCTCCATTTGTGTGGACAGAAGACTGCTGTTTGTCTAGATTAGTATTTGAGACAGATCATAGACCAATAAAATTATATACTATTCAATCGGAACCGGAGCTGATTTTGAAAATTAAAGCGGCTCAGAGAGTTGATCAGAATATACAAAAGTCGATTGTTTCAGATCGTGACCCTCGGTTTACATCGCACTTTTGGCAGAGTTTGCAGCAAGCTCTAGGTACAAAGCTACATCTAAGTACCGCATATCATCCACAGACTGACGGACAATCAGAACGAACGATTCAGACATTGGAAGATATGTTGAGAGCCGTAGTGCTTGATTTCGGCACTAATTGGTAAGATGCATTGCCACTTTGCGAGTTTTCGTACAACAATAGCTATCAAACAAGTATTGAGATGGCCCCATTTGAAGCGTTGTACGGAAAGAAATGCATATCCCCTCTTTACTGGGATGATATCTCTGAAGTTCCTGAGACTGAACCTGATATGATCAGAGATATGACTGAGAAAGTAAAGTTGATTCAGAAGAAAATGAAGGCAGATCAGGACAGAAAAGCCAAATATGCCAACCTCAGACGGCGACCGTTGGTATTTGAGGTGGGAGACCGAGTATTCCTGAAGATTTCACCTTTCAGGGGTGTTGTCTGATTTGGAAAGAAAGGGAAATTATCTCCAAGATATGTAGGTCCATATGAGATTCTTGAAAAGATAGGAGATCGTGCCTATCGACTTGCATTGCCGCCTTCATTGTCCGAGATACATGATGTCTTTCATGTATCGATGCTGCGGAAGTATCTCCCTGATGATTCTCATGTGATTCAGCCAGACGAGACTGAGCTGGACGAGACATTGAGTTATGTCGAGATACCGATCCGGATTATCGATCGTAAAGAAAAACAGCTCAGAACAAAGATGATTCCATTGGTGAAAGTTCAATGGACTCGTCATGGTGTTGAAGAGGCCACGTGGGAGACTGAATCTGACATGAGACAGGAATTCCCAGCATTATTTTACTGATGTAAATACGTACTCGCCTGTAATTACAGTCCTTCTTAATGATATGATTTGATTATCGATGATTTCGAGGACGAAATCGTATCTTAGGGGGGGAGAAATGTAATGCCCGGAAATTTAATCCTGTTAATCCTTAATTATTGATTTATAATTTGATATGATTACGAAAGGATTAATCGGGACACGAAATACAAGTACGTGTGAAAAGTGTGTATATGTGTGAGAAGCTCCACGCACATGCGCGAACCAATGCGCGCACATGCGCGCAGCAGGCAGTAGGTTTCGCGCATATGCGCGGGTGAATGCGCGCATATGCGCGAAGAGGCCAGTAGCATGATTGCCGAGACAGCATGTTGGGCGCACATGCGCGATCAGGGTTGCGCATATGCTCGACACCTCCAGAGCGTTTGGCGCACGTGCGCGAGAATAAGCGCGCATATGCGCGAGTGGCCGAGTTGTACATTGCGCAGACCAGTAGGTCTCGCGCATATGCGCCGAGGAAGTCGCGCATATGCGCGAGACGTGTTTGGCTAAGGACGCGCCATTTGCCTTCATGCATGTAGGTGGATGTATAAATATATATAGGATTATGCATATAATCCTTCAGAATCATCCGCAAGAAATCGAGAAAGGGGTTGGAGAAAAGTTATTGAAAATCCTTACGCCTTTTCTAAGAAATCCGTCCGTCTGATTTGGATTCCGACTTCGGTACCGAGTTCCTAGCAACGTAGGCTACAACTGGACGTAAGTTTTGCTACGTTTTGACATGCTTTGAATTTATGCTATTGTCAGAATTGAATAGGATTCAGATATGATGTTCTTGATATATTAGACATCGTATAATCAAAGTCCGATTAAGAAATAGACTGATTATGGAATTGTTATGAATTTCTGATTATAATCAGTTGATATCAGACAGATTTGGATTATGGATTGATTATAGAATGGATTGGATATGAGTTATAGATTGTAACTGTTATCTGGTGAATTTGTATTGACGGGAATATTGAGATTGTACAGTTATGCCGTCAATTTTGAATTAAATCCAGATTGATCAGATTGTTATGGAATTGACTAGTATATTGATATGAGATTATTGATATTGTCATTACCAGACAGATTGTGAGTTCAGGACTTTGACTGAGCGGGAAACCGAGACTACAACGAAAGGTATAAGTCAATGTGGTATTGGGAGATGGAATTGAGTCGGTTTAGACTTGGGTTTCCCTAAATCACATACTTTACTTTATTGCATTGATTGATTTATATACTCGTTCTCTTGACTTTAGACAGCAGGTATTAGAGGAGTCATCTTATGACAGAAGTGCCGTTAGTGGTGGGATCACCACGGGCACATTGCACGATGTCATAAGATGGTGTATTGGCGGATGTGCCAAAGTCTGTCACTGGATGTTTGGCTATCGATGTGGATAGGATGGTGGCTTTTTCTATTACTGTTAATCAGTATTGTATCGATGTGGATAGATTGTAGCTCTTCTATTACTGTTAATCGATGTCATATCGATGTGGATAGAATTAGAGTTGCTTCTATTACTGTTAATCGGTACTATATTGATGTGGATAGAATAACAGCTCCCTCTATTACTGGTGATCGATACCGTATCGATGTGAATAGAACTGGAGTCTTTTCTATTACTGTTGATCGATACCATATCGGCGTGGATAGAACTGGAGTCTTTTCTATCACTGTTAGTCGATATACACATGCCAACATCTGGAAACCGGGATCCCTAGACTAGGATTGAGTCTAGTCTGACTTATGATTGACGTCGACAGTTTGATTTGATATTGTTTATGTCTCAGATTTTGATCCATATTCATGTTACCTGATCACATGCTTTATATTGTTTATATGATTGCATGTTTCGTTGATTTATACTGGGATTATATTCTCACCGGTATATCCGGCTGTTGTCTTGTCTGTATGTGTACTTGACAACAGGTGTGACAGGTTCAGGGTCGAGAAGATGAAGAGAGAGATCGTGATTAGCGTGGTGGAACCGGACTTGGACTAGAGATAAGGTTGAACACTTGATAGTAGTTGTCAAACCCTAGTTTGAATAAGTGTGTTGTAATACAGGACTTGTATTTTATATACTGATATGTATATATGTTTTAATTTCACTACGTTCCGCATTTTAAAAAAAAAAAAAATTAGACCCTGTTTATAATTGATTAATTAGTCCCAAAGATGATTAAGAACTTGATTAGCATCCGGGTCCCCACAGTTGGAAACTGAGTCAGTTCAGTCGTAGATCAACTGACTATTGTCTTATCAGTTAACTATTTAAGTTCGTCATTCCCCCTAAACTAATGCATATTTTAATAAAAAAAAATGAAATGATGGTTAAAAAAAATGATGCGTAAGATAAAAGGAATCTTATTCTCAGAAGATGAATCGTCCGGGATAATGATTACGTCTCTTCAAATGCCTCAATTCTCAGCTATAAAAAAGAGTGAAAGAGTTAGACATTAGGTATCAGAAGATAAAGCAAGATAAGTAAATAGCTATGGACAAAGCACAGCCAGACCTCGCGGAGGAGTTCATGACATCCATTGTTGCTGCCAGGAATACTGCTATGGAAGACAGTATATTTGAACATATACTGAAGCTTTGTATGAAAATCCAGAAGCTCCAAACCTCCTTTGAGGAGGGAGAGGTTGCTACCTCCAAGAGGGTGGCAAAACTGAAGAAGTATCGGCGGCGCCTTCGCGTCGCTGATAATGTGGACATCTTCACTGATGAAGGTGTCTACCTTCTGCTTCTCATCAAGGAATGGAGGTCTCTCAGAAAGATCGCTATATTAGAGGACTTCATAAGGACCTCTATTGGAGGATTAACCATGTGGTTGTCCTCCTGGAGGTCTGCAGTTAAAAAAGAAATAAACCATGTACGTTGTTTTTTTGTTAAATAAAATTTTATTATGTTTCAATGATGTCTTATCTTACTGCATTTTTATTTTCTGCAAACTTACTAGTGACAACTGACCAAACAACAACATACTAACATAAAGAGAATTAAATTAAGACAAGTTGATTAAGCCAAGAATATTGCAAAAGTTAGAAAACTTAGTCTCAGGTAATGGTTTTGTGAAGATATCCGCTGCTTGTTGTTCAGTTGGTATGTATTCCAGTCTGATTGATTTCTTCAGAGCATGATATCTGATGAAGTGATGCCTGAGATCGATGTGCTTGGTCCTGGAGTGAAGAATTGTATTATAGGTAATCACGATCGTGCTTGTATTGTAATAGAAAATTGGTGATTCTTCTGCAATGACTCCATAGTCTTTCAATTGTTGCTGATTCCACAGCAGTTGAGCGCAACACCTTCCAGCAGCTATATATTCTGCTTCAGTTGTGAAAATTGCATATGAATGTTTGCTTCTTGCTGAACCATGAAATCAGTCTGTCTCCTAGAAACTGATGATCTATTGGTGCTTTTACGATATAGCTTACACCATGCATAATTTGCATCTGAATATCCAATTAAATTGAAAGAAGAGTCCTTAGCATAGCGTAATCCCACATTTTGTGTGCCTTTAATATATTTCAATGTGCGTTTCACAGCTGAAAAATGCGATTGCTTAGGATGGAATTTATCTAGTTACAATCAGCAAGAGATTCATCAGTTTTCTTCTGTTCCCGTTGGGAAACGAAAGCTGAATGAATAAATAAATTAAACATTTGATTCCTGAGTTTTTACCGGATCAGATGGATTACCTATCACCAATTCTGGTAGATGTGATTTCTTCCATCTGTACTCAGAATTTGTTGCATCCATCTCAGCAACTGCATCAGTGGGCAACTGAATATTTTATTCAGTTTCAGTTGGTGGTGTATCAGTTGGTAACTGAATATTTTCATTTTGTTCCACCAACTGATTATCAGTAACAATTTCTTGTTCAACTTATTGATCCAACACTTCTGGTTCTTGTGTTTAAAGGATATTTCTATTAATGTGATTTTCTTCTTCATTGTCATCCTCCAAATTAATATCTGTAAAGAAATCAACTAGCTCAACTAGATCAGTTGACTTATTTGTTAGCACAATTTCATCAAATACAACATGAATGGATTCTTCAACATTCAAAGTTCACTTGTTTAAAACTCTGTAAGCTTTACTGACTGATGAATACCCAAGAAATATTTCCTCTGAAGATTTAGCATCAAAATCTTTTAAATGACTTTGTCATTATCAAAAATAAAACATCTACAGCCGAATATTTTGAAATAAGATCCCGCACTTTTGCGTCCATGCCAGATCTCATACAGTGTTTTCAAATGATTCTTATTAATCATTGATATGTTCTGAGTGGAACATGCAGTGTTTACTGCTTCTCCCCAAAACCTTTGAGAAATATCAGAATCAACAAAAATTGTTCTAGCAGCTTCTTTAAAGGTCCGATTTCTTCTCTCAACTACACCATGATGTGGATTTATTGCTCCTGAGAGCTCATGCTTGATCTCAGTATTTTCTTAAAATTGTTAAAAATTTTGATTGACGAATTCAGTCCCTTGATCAAACTTTATTCGATCAATACTAACTGATTTTTTGTTCAACTGTCTTTTGAAAAGCTTAATCACTTGTGCAGCAGTTTGGTCTTTTGATTTGAGAAAAATAACCCAAGTAAATCTTGAATAATCATCCATGACTACCAAGGTGTATTTCAGTCCCCATAAACTCATGACTGTTGTAGGACCAAAAAGATCCATATGTAGCAGTTATAAGCATCGGGAAGATGATTTACAACCCTTGTTTTTAAATGAAGATTTACTTGTTTACCAAACTGACATGCTAAGCAAATTTTCTCTTTTGAGAAGTTTATTTTGGGCAAACCAGTTACAAGATCATAGTTACTTAGATATTCAATTTATTAAAGTTTAGGTTGTTTAACATCTTATGCCACAACCAGTTTTTAGAAAATTTGGAAGCTTTAAGACATACTGGTGCATTAGGTTGATTTTTCCAACTGACTTTGTAGGTGTTCCCATAACGATTTCCAGTTAGGATGACCTCATCAGTTGAGTCTCTAATTGAACAAGTGTGTCTGTTGAACTGAACTGAGAATTTATTGTCGCATAACTGACTGATGCTTATCAGGTTATACTTCAAATTCTCAACAAGTAACACATCATTGATTGTAAAGTTACCATGGATAAGCATATCCTTACCCACAGTTTTACCTTTAGAGTTGTATCCAAAACTGATGTGTGGACCATCGTATTTGATTAGTTGGGATAACAAATTTCCATCCCCTGTCATATGTCGCGAGCTTCCGCTGTCTAGATACCAAATTGATTATTTGTTTATACTTATCACCTGCAATCACACACAATATATAATCTTGTTACCCATATTTATTTGGGTCCTAAAATGATTAGTCCTTTAAGAACCCAGACTTGGATCAGTCTAACTGACTTACCAGTTGCTGTGTTCCAAATGGTTTTTTCTCGGCTTGTATGTGCTTGGTGTGTAGTGTGCAGATGCAGCAATATGAACTTTGGCTTTGTTCAACTGGTTGTGCAGCTAATATCTTTTCTGAACTAGCTTGCAGTTATGATAATTGGAATATCCATTAGAATAATTTAGTTATTTATTTATGAACCTTTTTTGTGACTGAATTTGTAGGTCAGTTGAAATATTTGGCCTATAAACAATATCATACCTTTTGGCCTTGTTCTTGTTTTCAATCGACTGTACAACTGGTTTACTTGGCTCACCATAACTGATTTTACAAGTGAATATATTTCCCCTTTGCTCATATTCAGTTTTGGTTGAGTATCAATGGTGGAAGTTTCATCTTGGTTGCTGAACCCTAAACCAATTTTATTAGAAACTGAGTTTTACATATCTTACATTTTAGTTAGTGAAACGGATGATTTGTTCCATGCTTGGATGAGCTCAGTTTGCTTTGAATTTTCAAGCATTAATTGCTGAATCATTGATTGATTCTTGGTTCTCTCAGCACTGAGCTCAAAAATCTCCCGTTTGGACTCAACAAATCAATTGATTCATCAGTTTCAGTTTTATCGTCTTTGTGATCATTTTGCTTTGATGTGGCATTGTTAAAAGATAAGGCAAGCTTGTGATACTCGTTAACTATTTCATGAAGTGTGGAAATAATTTCATCTCATGTAAATTCAATTGAACTAAATTCGAATACATGTTCACTGGTTGATTTTATTTTTGTGTCATCAGCCATCAGACACTTGACTTCATTCATTATCATCACTCGAGTTGCTCAAGCTCTCAGATTCTGAGTCACTATCAGATTCTGCTCATTTTCACTTGCTTTCCTCAGCTAGAAGAACCTCATGCTTCTTTTTGTATGATTTTCTTGTCATCCTTGTATCTTCCCTTGTGCTCATAAGATTTCTTACCTTTTTCAGTTGAGCCTCGACTATCCTTCTTTGTCTTGGGACAGTCAGGAATGAAATGACCAGCTTTGCCATAGTTGTAGCAAGCATTAGGTTCCTATTTGGAGTGATTTTTCTGATATAGTTTTTGGAAGTTTCTTTGTTTCCTTCTCATAAATATTCCAAACAATGACATCGCTTCATTTCTTAACTGATCAACAGATCTTTCCACTCAACCAGTTGGTTCCAGTTTGACAACAGTTAGGGCAGTTGTAGAAGATTCCCCTTCTCTGGTTTGCAGCTCAAACTTGTATGCTTTTAAATCTGAAAATAAGTCATGACTTTCGACCTTGTTCAGATCTTTTGATTCTCGCATTGCCATAGTCTTGACATCCCATTCTTTGGGAAGACCTCTGATCACTTTCAATGCTATCTCTTTATTTGAATATACCTTTCTGAATTTCAGTTCATTTACTATGTTGCTGATTCTTTCATCATAATCATGCATTGATTCTCCACCTTTCATCTTGATATTGTTGAAACTCTGGATCGCAGCTGATAGCTTATTCTCCTTGGTCTACTCATTTCTTTCGCAGTGCTGGATCAGTTTCTCCCAGATTTCTTAGCAGTTGTGTACATTTTTATCTTGCTGAAAGTGACTTTATCTAGCGTTTTATACAAAATGTCTTTAGCCACATTTTCCAAGTTGGATTTTCTCTTGTCTTCAGTAGTCCATTCATCTCGGGGTTTTTCAATGTGATTCGGTGACCCATCTGTTATGGCAACATCATTGTATGCCTTCAATATTCTCATGGGTCCTTCTATAATAACGTACCACGTGTCATCATCTTGTGCAGCTAGATGAACCTGCATTCTGATTTTCCAATCATCGAAATCTTCTCTGAAGAACATATGAATTTTTTTGAATGAAGACATGATAATCAGTGTGTATAGAAATATTCAGAGATAGGATTCAATTGCTCTGATACCACTTGATAGGATCAGTTAGGGATGAAAGAGTGTTTAGAAGGGGGGGGTTCAATAAACACTAACATTTTTCCTCACTTTTCTCGACTTGTGAGTCAGTTTAGTGATAAACTGAAACTCGAGAATCTTGTCACCCGATATCAATCAGTTAACAATAACAGTGAGGAACTAAACTGAATGATATATAGAATAAAACTGAAATAAAAACACACAGCATTTTACGGATGTTCGGAGATTTCAAACACTCCCATGTCACTCTTTCTATCTCGAAGATATGATATTTAGTAAAAGACTTTGATCAATACAAATAATTGTATAGACCTACTTCAGTCTTGGACTTAACAATGCCAAACTGAAACTCTTAGTTACAACATTATTTACAGTACTCAATCTGGACTGAAATCACTCTACACAACTGAAAATAATAACAGTTTGTTCTTGTAAGCTCGAGGTATAGACTTGAATGCTATAAGTGTATACAATAAGCGTGAGCTTTGAAATGAATAGAAAGCGTGTAAAGATTTCAGCAGAGTAACAACTTAGTTAATGGAATCGTGTTCGGTTCTCAACTGCTATCCTCTGCTTTTTATAGGCTTCGCTTCCAACGGTAACGTTGAATGCAATTTGAATCTTTCTATCCGTTGTTTGCCATGACAACGTTCATCTAACAGTCATACACTGTAGAATTTCTGAAATGCGGCGTTCCTGCTGTTCTTTGTACAATCTGTCGGTGGTTGAGCTACGTCCATTTCACCGATGACGTGTACAGCTGAAAAGATCAGCTGATAGGATAAAGTTGATAAGCTCTTATTTGATTGCAGCAACTGATCAGTCAGTCGTCTGTGTAGTTCAGTTAGCTAGTTTGGTTGCCTTCGATTATCTTCGTATTATTCTTCAGTTATTGACAATCGATAGTTTGCATATTTTAGTTCAGTTACTGTCATCTTGATCAGTTAGTTGAATCTATTCAATTCTTTAGTTTGTCAAACTTCTGAAATTCAGTTTCCAACAAATAATACAAGATGTAACATAATTTTATACAACTTTTTCAATTGCGCAATAAAAATCAACAAATTTTAAACTGTCAAATACTTAAGATTCAACCAATTGATGGGGACCCAATGAATATTTGAATCGCTCAAGGAAGAGATATAATAGATATACATTAGTCAATATTCGATTATAGCGAAACTCTTTTTTCTTCGCTTGAATCTTATCGTAGACAAAATATTTTGCAAAAATGAGCTTAATTTCGGTATACTTACATTGCAAGAGATTTCTTATCCAGAATCTCTCGTTAATACATGCACATGTGCCGTCCAACAATGTGAAAAGTCATAAATACCCACTTAGATAATGATCGTCATCTAGAATTCGTGCGTAAATAACATCTAAAGAAGATAAATCTATCATATAAACTTTACTATTTTTTTGTGTAAAAATAGACATTCTTAAAATTTATAATTATTTTCTTTGGTTTAAACAAAATAAATGTCACCAAACTTGTATATGTGAGATATATTGATTCGGTCTGTATTTATAACAAAAAATAATACTTTTGAAATAAAAAGTAATAATCTTTCATAGATCATCTCGAGTTAAAGATATGTCTCATAAATTGATCTATGAAACTTTCTCATAAGATTTTGAGGAAGTGTTTTATGAGACGGTCTCACAGATTTATTTGCGTGAGACGACTTAACCTGGTCTATACTTAAAGTGAAAAGCAAAACTTTCAAAATAAAAAATAATATTTTTCCATAAATTAAGTCGGATTGAAATTATGTCTCACAAAATTGATTTATGAAATCGTCTCATATGAGTTTTAGTGCAGAAATTTTTGTATTTAATCAAAATCCTCACATTGATTATTTCTTCGGGGAAGTTGGTGAAAAATCACCAATCAAAACATTTATTTGGGATCACTCTCTACCCACAAAATTGTGGTACTATGTCATACAAAATGTGGTACACTTCATGTGGTACACTTCATGTGATGGTACTAAAAAAGTACCCAGAGACTGAACAAAAAAAAAATCGACCGCTAGAGACTGAAGACCAAGTTCCCGTATTTCTTGTTACATATGAGTAAATTTCAAGGAATGCGAGGAATAGAAGGATACGTAACTATTAATTAATAAATCTTGCCAAAGTCAAATTCATGTGCAAATAGCATTTTACATTATTGTCATTTTTTTAAAAAAAAAATCTTATATTAATGTCATAGATGTTTACATCTCTATATTTTCAAAAATCTAAACCCCAAGAATCAATATAAATAAGATTTTCGTTATCTGAAAAACAGTTGAAAAAATGTAGAAGAAAATGTTACACAGCTACCAAAATTAGCAGGATGTGCTTTAATGACCAGACCATGTCTCGAACAAGAATCTATGATCGTTCTCTCTCTCACGCTATTGTTTACCTTCCTTAATCCGCTCTTCTCTTGTCGGCCGTTACAATCCATATATTCTCTCCACTACTGATTTCAAATTTCTTCTTTTTCTCAGTGTGTGCTCCAGGTCAGTTATCGAAAAATTTAGATTTTCTTTCTGCGACTTTTTGTGGGTTTTGATCCGGGGTAAGATCGGGCTTCTTCTTGAGGTGAGTTTGATGGCATCATTAACAGTCAAACTTGGATGTAGAAAAATGGAAGTGAGGTTAAAACTGGAGAAATTTTGGGGAGACAGTGAGTTTTCTTGGGAATTTTTGGCTTGAAGATGAGATTGGCTTGTAAAGTTGGATAAATGTCCCGTTTGTTTGACTTTTAACGTTTTTTTGAGATTATTATTTGCGTACTGAAGTATTAAATTTAAAGATTTAAGCTTTGTTTTAGTGTCTGTGCAGTGTATCTTATGATGGATTAATCATCACTAAAAAGTATTTTTGTAGAAAAAATAACTAAATTCTGAATTTGAAGATTAAGTTGATTGGTTCTGAGGTAGAAGACAAATGGTTTCTATTAAGTTTGAAAATTTTTGAAATCTTTCTGCTATAATATACTGTCGGAGTAGGAGTTTTCTCTTTGTAATTTTCAAGAAAACAAATTTCGGAATGGCCACAGCTCGAAATGAGGATCAAGGTTTATATAATATTTGAAAGAATCTGCCGGCACCTTTAATTTATGACTGTAAAAATTTTTGATCATATGAAACGCGTGAGTCTTTGTCATTGTCACCATTTTTTTGTTTGTGAGCTGTTGTGATCTTTACTGATTATATATTTAATGCAGTTGAAAGGAATTTCAAGATGGCTTCTGTACAAGGCCATGTAGTTTGCCAATTGATCGGATCAAAACAAACAGGAGTCTATTCCGTGCCTTTTGGTTCTCTTTTTCTGAAAGATAAATTAATTAGAAGTAGATTTTTGGGGCTCAAAGGGCCAAAAAGTAGCAGCACTAATGCAGGTTTTGTGCAAAATTTAAAGAAATGCAACATGATTAGGTTTAGTTTCAGTTCATCGTCGAATGGCAATGGAAGCACAGCTGAAAATTCCAATGAAAATGATGCTGATTATGTCGATTCTAGTGTGATAGAAGCCGGTATGTGGAGTTGTATTAGTTTCCCATAATTTCATTTGCTGTGATTCATGTTATTGAACATATGGGTTTGGGGTAAAAATCCTTGTATGCCTAAACTCGTTGCATATCCCTGATTTTGTACATAGATGAGGAGGCGTCAGTGGGGTAGATATTGTTGTTATTATTCAAATGTCATTTCACCTTACCAATCATAGTGGTGTTTGAAATTTGGAAACAAAAAATTCTTGTATAATTATATCCGTGACGCATCCTTGATTTTCTAGCATAGATGTTCTGATGGTGTTAGATGAGGCATTGTGGAACAGATTTTATGAATCATTATTCAAATATGTGAGACTTTGCTTGACAGTGTCAACTGATTGTTTTTAATAGTCGAGGTGAAAAGTGACTCGGATGTTTTCACGATCAAGATGCGAGATGGTAAGCATTTGAGATGTGTCCATAACAATCCTAAGGGAAGTCATTTTCTGGATTATCCACCACATCCTGCAATTGTGTTGAAGATGGAAGATGGAACTGGACTTCTCCTCCCAATTATAGTTAGTGAGTGCATAAGTCTGCAATTATTTGAAACATATATTGAAATCTGTTTTTTTTAAAATTATTATATCTTCTGTCTTCTGGTTTATATTGCAGTGGAAATGCCGAGTGTGCTACTCATGGCAGCTATACGCAATGTTCAAATTGTACGTTTGGTTCTGTTTCAGTTATCAAACTGAAATCTGAATAATTTTGGTTCCAAACTTTGTAGCTCTTGTAGATTCTAATTCTTCGACAAAGTTTTCAGGCTAGGCCTACGATGTATCAAGTAGTTAAGGACATGACTGAGAAGATGGGCTATATGGTTGGTTTATAATTTGTTCTGAATCATTATATTTCGTTGTGCTGGGATTCCTGCACCGACTTATCTTAGGTTATGCCTTTGATATGTTTGTTGTCCTCTGTTTTCAGGTTAAACTTGTACGTGTCACCAAAAGGGTACACGAGGCATATTTTTCTGAGCTGCATATGGTAAAGGTAAGTAAATCTACACTGTTTTCGTCTGTGGTCAATGAAAATATGTAGTCCTGTGTGATCTACTCAGGCTTAATTTGTATTTAGTGGTGTTCTTCATTTAGTAATACTTTTTTGTTCTTCTTGAAGTTGGATAATGAAGCAGAGTGTGTGAAGTTCGATCTACGGCCCTCAGATGCAATTAACATTGCAGTGAGATGCAAGGTAAAAGAATTTTGCTATAACTTCATTTACACTGTATTATTTTCGGGTAAATTGGATAAAAAAAAACTGGTCCTGAAGAAAGATTTTGACCCTGGTGAAATATTCGGCATATACCAAAGAATTAAATCAAATTGTGTGATTCATTTAAGAATGTAAGAAATCAAACGGGTCAACTCATCGTAATGACTTCATAAACACTATCTTGAATTTACAATGTGGTCTTTGTAGGTGCCGATCCAAGTGAACAAGTTCTTGGCCTATAATGATGGAATGAGGGTCGTTGAATCTGCGACTGTCCAGAACTCTTTGTTGGAAGGTCAATTTTTCGCCGAGCTGGACAGGTACATTTAATGTCCCAAAGAGGATCTAGCAACCTATACATATGGTCTACCAGACCAGATTGATAATATTTTGTCTCGAGGCGAGTTTCAGTAGGCATTTACGGTTTCTGGAAGAATAAGGTGAAGGGAAGATATTTTATTCTCAGTTGTCATCGCAGGCCTACTGGGCAGCCATGTATTGACACAAAGGAGTTCGATCTAGTAAGGAACATGCTAATCGCTGTGGTCGAGGAACGTTACAGAGATGCTGGTATAAGATCCAAACTGGCTGAAGTAGAGGCAGTTCCAATAGAAGACGATCACCCCAGCCCCAAACAAGCTAATTTTATTAACAAATAATAAATATTTATCGCTCCAAATTACGTTTATGCATACACGTGTAACCTGTATCCATTTGAATTATTTGGTCCATCACCAGTGATGTTCACACATTTCTTGATTTTTGCCATCTGCTGCAGCTTCATGGAGGGATCAGTTGAGTCAGCTCCGCTCGAAGAAGAACTGGGTGTAGCGTGTTGGATCTGTCTGTGGACTGGGATGTTTGATGATGCCTTGTGTACATATGAATCATTGGTCCCGTGTGTATATGTATAGGTTAAACTATAGTCAGGCTTCTACTAAACTCCTGGATAAGTGTTACGCCCGAAAAATCAGTGCACGTAAACCGCGTGGATGCAAATGATTTAAATTGCTTATTCATTTTATTTAATTGATTTTAAATACTCAAATGATACATAGTATATGATTGAAGGTCTAATTACATGATTTCATGAAAACTAAAGATTTATCTGAATACTCGATAATAGGCTGGGGAAAGGATACCGAGGAACTATCATGATAAAATATTTTTCGATAAATATTTTGAGGTTTAATAATAGATTATATATGATTAAAAAATTTAAAAAATGTTGGAGCTCAAATTATTTTACAAGACGAGCTATATTTTATTCGAGAAGTCGGTTTTGGTCAGACGAAGGACTTTTAAAAGCACAAAATTTTTATTTTTGAAAAAAAAAATTGTAGATTTTTATTTTACAATTAAATAGGTATTATTAGACCTGATGTACCTAAGATTAAAAGGTTCAATTATCTCTAAACAAAAAGCCCAAAACATTAAACCTTTGACATGCAATTTTGGAAATCTATAAAAAGAAATCCTAGGTTTTTGAGGCCCCATTCAGCCGAAATCACACACAATATTTTTGATAATGTGGAGAGGAAAAATCAAGGATTGTTCGTCGTCCGTTCGTCCCTCTTCGCAACCCACGCCAACGATCGAATATTCGAGCATTTTAAATGCAAATGCACGCTTTTACACTCTTTTGATGCACTATTCGAATCATGATATGCATGTTTTATGTATTTTAGCATGAAAATATTTGAGTTCAAATTATAATTTTGACGATTATTTCCAAAGTTTCAATGAACGTATGTGTATATGAATGTGATATGATTCTCAAGGGATACGCTGCCAGTATAAGATGTTTAAGGGATGAAAAAAAGGTTGTCTAAGGGTGGAACATAGGCTGGAACGTGCATGGTTAAGGGAGGATGAACCTAGAGTTTTCTAGGGTTAGCCATGGTGTGGGGCCCGGGCTCTAACTCAATTCTTTTTGGGATTAATTGTATCTTTGCTAAAAAATGTGGGTCATAAAAAAAAATTTCTTTTAACATTATAAACTATTGCATATAAATCATACACAATATACAAAAGGTTGACATATTATTAAAACTCCAAATAACATTTACATGTCCAACCACAATTATTCTACTAGTGTCTAGAAAACTAATACATGTCTAGTATTAAACCACTAGTCCTTCTTCTTGGCCCGTGATCTCCACGCTATCTCGTCCTCTCACCTCTGTCTCGACCCAGATCCTGTCCCACCCGTCGTTTTGCACACATCTAGACACAACAACAGCCGGAAACTCCGGTGAGAACAAATCCCAGTATAAAACATGTATACATGCATGTCATATAATTTAATAATAAATCATAACACATGTTTCAGTAATTATGACACATTAGTAAATATAGATAAAACAATCATGCACATAATCAATAACAATACGTCCCATAATCTAGGAAACATAATTCATATTATTCAAACTCATATCTTGACTCGACTTGTATCTAAATCTAGGGATCCCGGTGTGAATAAGATGTAACAGGTCTCCCACCTACTCTCCCAATCGGGGTGATGTTACATCTTATTCCTAGACTTCGGTCTTGACTGTATCGAATATCTACAATCGGAGTGATTCTGATCCGAAGCGTCGACACTACCGAACGTCTAGTTATTTGGAGAATCTACCAAATGACTCACCTATCTTAAGAGCTTGAATATGAATCTATAACCAAAGCATAAGCATTCAAAATATAAACTACAATCTAATATGTGATTTTGTTGGGAAACTCAAATTAAATCTCATTTGAGTTGTGTCTTCCCAAATCAAACATGAATTATACCTTCCTTGTCGTTCGTAGAAGTCGAAGTCTCATATTCTTGATATAGAATCTGTCAAACCCAATCTGAAATGACATATATACAATGCACCATATCAACTTCTAACTCAAAATAATATATGTGAAGTGCAATACTCAATCTCGAGATAATTTTGACGGCATAACGGCGTAAACTCGATGTCCCCGTCAATTCAACAATAATACAATCTCAACAATGCATAACCAATACCATATCATCACAATTCTAATCCCAGCATGTCAAAATCTATTCAATTCAAATCAATATGTGCTGAAATTTATAACAATTGCATACGATAGCATTTCTTCGATCCGTTTTCAAATATACGTTCGGAATCTTCATAAGAACACATAATAACAACCAATATTTGATTTCCCCAACATCTCAACTTCACAACATGTTGAAAGTTAATAATACTTACTTCCTTTGATAGCTAATCGCAAGAGGAGTACGAATATCACCCCGGATCGAAAATCGGTTGGCTAAATCTTAGACAATTACAATTCTAAGCTATGGAGAAAACTTGAAGCTTTTCTGAACTTCTCTATCGGTTATTGCTGATAGAAATGAAGAATTTACACATTATATATATCATCCAAGACATGTGTCAACTTAGTGTGTATGCTGGACTTCTCGCGCATATGCGCGTCCTCAACTCGCGCATATGCGCGAGACAAACTGTCTCGGCAATGTCTATTTCAACACCTCGCACATATGTGCGCCTCATCTCGCGCAGATGCACGAGGTCTTTTGGACCCCTCGCGCATCTGCACGTATCCGCTCGCGCATGTGCGCCAAATGTTCTGGACATTTCGCGCATGTGCGCCGCCTGTTTGTCCTTTACACCATTTTAGTATAATTCCTCGCCTTTTCCGGTCCGATACAATATGTCTACAATCACCTTAATTATCAACAAAACAAGTCTGATTATGATAATTAAATTCTCGGGCCTTACATTTCTACACCTCTTAGATAAGAGTTCGTCCTCGAACTCGCAGTCAATCAATTGAAGCATATATACAAGATGCAATATTGAAAGGATCGGTTAAGCTAATAAAGAGTGTTTAGAAGGGGGGGTTGAATAAACACTTCTCGAATTTAAGTATTTTTCGACAATATGAGTTCAGTTATGTTACAAACTGATACTAAATATCCCGTCAGTCAATGAAAATCTGTTAAACTGAACAAAACAGTTGCGGAAAATAAACTGACTGAAAGATAGAGTATCTAACTGAAAAGTACATCTAAAGTAAAGATAACACAATATGTTTCTGGATGTTCGGAGACTTGAATAACTCCTACGTCACCCCTTCTATCACGAGGATAGGATATCCACTAAAAGACTTTGATCAAATACACGATACTGTACTGACCCACTTCAGTTTGGACTTATCACTTATCCACAACTGAAACTCTTAGTATATAACACTTTTACAGATGGTAACTGATCTTTGAGCAACTTAGAAAAACTATCAAAGATTACAAAATGCTATTTAAACTCGAGAATGTAGCGTTGAATGCTACTGATAAAACTAGTAAACGAGAGCTTTTGGCTTCTGAGTATGAGTAGATATTTTTGCAGCGTAACAGCAAGAAGAATGAGATAGCTAAGATCAGTTCTTATGCTTCGGATGCTTCCTTCGATTATTTATAGGCTTCTCTCTTAACGGTAACATTAAAAGTTTTTTGAATATTCTAACCGTTGATTGCCACGTAGATATACTCTGCCAGTCGTACACTGCTTTTCTGAAATGCGGCGATCCACTACCAGTTGCGGGTAGTTGTACTATTTGTCGGTTGTCACTTTCAACTGATGACGTGTACAGCTGAGAGATCAGCTGGTAAAGAATCAGTTGACGAGAAAGGACTTCAGTTGTATCGATCAGTTAAGTGAATTCAGCTGATGACGTGTTCAGTTGACGATCAGTTCAGTTGCTTAGTTCAGTTGGTTCATCTTTTGTCAAAACACCGGAATTAAGTTTCCAACAATTTCCCCCTTTATGGTATTTGACAAAACTAGAGTAAAGTATAACTGAATAACTGAATTCATAGTAGATAAAATAAGAAGTAGATTCAGCTGAACTCATATTCTTCACAAATACAAGAATTTAAGATTTCTTCTGCTGTTCTAAAATCTCTTTAAGTTCTTCCCCCTTTCTGTCAAACAGCTCCATCTTGACAGATAATTTCCGAACGTCAGCAGCTAGAAGCCGTACAGAGGTGGAAATGTTTTCAATAGCAGAGGTCATTGTGACTTGCAGCAAATCTATCTTCCTGGAGACGAGTGTCTCGACACTGTCAACTCGTTTGTTAATAGAAATTTTGAGTTGCAGTGAGACTCAAGGCTATCCCCTTGTTCTTCTGGATTTCTTCAACTGCAAATGAGAGAGAGATAACATCAGTTTGGATAGCTTTCAGCTTTTCTGAATTGAACTGTTGAGAGTCTTCCAATTTTAGAGTGTGAGACAGTTGCGTATTCTGAATCTTTGAGATGGCTGAGAGCATCTGATTCATACTATATTTCATATTCTGAATTTCTTTGAGAACAAGATCAATGAGGATGAAGGAGGAGACTGATGAGAGGTTTCCGGTCCTCTTGTAGTTTGATAAAAAACAATCAACTCTTGATCAGTTGCTATTGTTTCAGCAACATTCTGAACTGACGTGATTACAACAACTTCTTCTATTCTGATCAGCAGATGAGCTTTCTAGATGAATAATAGAGTCTGATGAAGTCAAAACTGGTGCCTCTAACGAATGATATTGAGAAGCAATCGGCACATCAGTTGAAAGGGTTTGGTCAGCAGATGAAACTTGCTGAATTAGTGCTTCTGAAGAATTAAGAGCCTCTGGATTGTTTTGATCAACGGGATGATCAACTTTATCAGAAGTAGGTTTGCTCAATTGGATTCTTGTACCACTTCTTGAATAATTTCCTCAATGTTTGCGAGAGATAATTCGGCTTCAGTGTACATTTGATGCTCACCCGTAGATGATTGAGGCAAATCCTGAACTGGTTCTTCAGTTGGAACAAGAACCTGTCCTGAGGATGGTTTTTGCTGCTCAGAAGACGGTTCTTCAACTATTTCCTCTTCATCATCGTCTGAATCTCCTTGATGAAGAACTAACTCTTGATCTATTTCCCAAAGTTTTATCTGAGATTGTAACCCAAACAGATCAGTGTCCAGCTGAGTAATTACTGCTTGATCAGCATAGGCAGTAGGATTTGTGGGTATGTAGTTGGTCTTCAATTTGCCAATAATTTGAGCCAACTTCTTGGCTCTCACCTGATCAAACAAATAATTTTTTCTTTCCATAGCCTGAGCAACTGTGGCAGCTTTCACCGTTCTTAGAACAAAAGCTTCCAGTTTGATAAAAGTGTTCAGCTGTGATTTCTTCTTCAGTTGCTTGGCAAAAATTTGAGTGCGATAAGCTGTCCAAGCATCATAGGATTGAATTTTTGAAGCTGCAAAACTATTAACCTTTGCCCAAACAAGGTCAATGTGAGTTTGAATAGGGTTGGATGGTCTGGGCTCTTCAATCAACTTGCCCTTTCCTTTATCAGTACTCAGAATGTGTGGAATTTCCAGTCCAGTGCGAGTATGGTCCACTAGTTCGATGATTTTTATACCTTTGGGTCGAGCAGGTGCCACACCAGTAGGAAAATTGATATGAAATAGAGGAGCTTTGGTTTTAACTGATTTCTTCTTTGCACCAGCTGAGACATCTGGCGGAATGACTGACAGAGGAAGTGCTGCAATAGGCTGCTGAGCAGCTGAGGACGTTATCTTCTTAGAGGTGATGGATTCCTCGGCAGACGTTGGTTTAACCCATTGGGTTCTTGGTTTCTTGGCGATCTTTGGGGATGGAGTTGTCTCTGTATCGGACGCACCCAAAATGAGTTTCCTCTTTGCTACCTTCAATTGAGCCAATGTCTTGGCCTTTTTCACTGATTTTGGGGCCGCTTGATGAGTCCCAATCTCCTGTTTGATCTTGACAAACTGAGCAGGAGAAATGTCCAATTTGGTCTTGAGTGTCAGAGTATTCTTCGCATTGAAGACTTTGAATTTTGATGATCTTTCTGAATCATCAGCCACTAACCTTTTTTATTTTCAGCAGATAGCTCAGTTGCACTGCGAAGCCTTTGGACTGTTTGGAAGACAGAAACATATTCTTCAAAATATTGAATGTAAGATGCTTCCAGTTGAGTTTACGCTCAGCCATAATGATTGAAATGGCTTGAAATTTCTCCAACGTGAGTGCAGCAAAAGATCCAGCCTTTGCCAAAATCCCTTTGGCGACTACATCAGCAAGTAAATGAACCTCGTGCTTCAGCTCCTTCTTTGGATCGGAAACTTTGATTTTCCGTCCATCAGCAGAAAGTGAGGTTTGCATTTCTTCAATATCAGAAGCTTTAACATCCGAGTGGTATGCCAATCCATCAGAAGGTAAAGAAAATATTTCTCCAAAAGAATCTTCAGTGATGGTCAGCAACTGACCATTGATAGTAGAGTGATGTTTCCATCAGAATCGATCATACCGCTAGAGTAGAATTCTTGAAGCTCTTTGGAGTAGATCTCTTGTGATGATTTTCCCAAGAATGTCCTTAATCCAGCAGTTTCAAGTTTTTGAAAAACTTTCTTGACATCAGCATCACCGAAGGATAGAATTGATCCGAAATTGATAGCCATTGCATTCAGCATATAAGCAGGAGTTTGATTCGCCATTTGGAACTGAATGATTTCCTGGAAAAAGGATAGAAGGATAAAATTTGTTTTTACGCTCAGGAGTTTGTAGATGAAAAGAAAACTGAAATGGAGCGGGGAATGATACATATGTACGTGACGATTCAAATTTCGGACGCGTGTTAGTCCATAGAAATTTTGAATGACAATGTGTGTACGTGTGCTATAAGCGTGTGTACAATTTAAATGGTTAATATGTGTCCACGTTTTAAAATGAGATTCATCATGAGATATCAGTCAGTCACGTCACTAGATTTGGAATATAATATGATTAATTAGTTAACTTATATGAGAAGATTAGTGAAATATTCAACTGAACGATCAGTTTGTGAAACTGTGTCCTTTCAGTTGAGAATTTACTAACAATTGTCTTCTCAGTTAACCTCTTAAAGCCATTATTCCCCCTTAATTGGTGCATAAAATAATTAAAGCGAATAAATAAATATCAGAGATATTATTTGTTTTTGAAACGTTGACGACCCTTCAGCTTCCTTGATAGTCTGCTATAAATAGAAATAACATTGTTAGTTTTAGACATATTGGTGAAAGAAAGAGAAAATATACAAGACAAAAAAAAATGGCAGATGCGAGTTGCTCGAGTGTTTCGCCATTTTCTCACGAAGCTAGGAAGGCTGCTATCGAAGATGAAGTCTTCTACACTATTCTTCCCTACAGGGAAAAGTTACAAGAGCTTGCGTTCCTGTATAATTCTGGAGAGGCTACCACTCCCAGACTGGTAGCACAGTTGACAGAAGTGCGGGAGCACTTGAATATAGCTTTGTGGGTGAACGTCTTTAAAGATGGTCATATCTATCAGCTGATGCTTCAAAAGGAACTGGAGATTCTTAATCGCATAGCTTCTTCTCATAGCTTTTGCAAGACATCTTCCTCAGCTCTATCAGTTTGGTTGAGAATGTGGATAGACGATGTAGAGGAAAAATATGAAAATGTAATCCAAGCGAATATTTATTGTTGAATGAAATATTTATTTTGATGTAACTTTGTTTTTCTTTCATCATTTGAGAGTCATATGAATAAACAACTAACTGAAGAATCAGTAAATGACAGTAAAGCTGAAAGATGAATTAAGAACCAATACAACAATAACAACTGATGAGGATAAATCAATTAATCCAAGTATATTGCGAAAATGAGAAAACTTAGTCTCAGCCAGAGGTTTGGTGAAGATATCAGCTGCTTGCTGCTCAGTTGAGACATATTCCAGTCTGGTGTCCTTCTTCAGGGCATGATATCTGATGAAGTGATGTCTGAAATCTATGTGCTTGGTTCTGGAGTGAAGAACTGGATTATAGGTGATAGAAATTGTACTTGTATTATCACAAAATATTGGAGATTCTTTAGCATCAATTCCATAATCTCTCAGTTGTTGCTGAATCCAGAGCAGTTGAGAACAGCAGCTTCCAGCAGCAAGATATTCCGCTTCAGTTGTAGAAGTTGCTATTGATGTTTGCTTCTTGCTGAACCATGAGATCAGTCTGTCCCCTAGAAACTGACATGATCCACTAGTACTTTTACGATCAAGCTTAAATCCTGCATAATTTGCATCTGAATATCCAACTAAATTGAAAGATGAGTCTTTAGAATACCATAACCCAACACTTTGTGTGCCCTTAAGATATTTCAAAATACGCTTGGCAGCTATAAAATGTGATTGCATAGGATTTTCTTTAAATCTAGCACACATGCATACAGCAAATACAATATCAGGACGACTAGCAGTTAGGTACAATAATGAACCTATTAAACCTCTGTAAAGTGTCGTCTCAACTGATATTCCCCCTTGATCAGTGTCCAGTTTTACTGATGAGCTCATGGGAGTACTTGCAGCTGAACTTGATTCCATTCCAAACTTATTCAGTAGTTCCTTCGTGTATTTAGTTTGACTAATGAAGGTACCCGACTCCAGTTGCTTTACTTGTAATCCAAGAAAGAATGTCAGTTCACCCATCATGCTCATTTCAAATTTCTCCTGCATTAGCTTTGCAAATTTCTCGCATAATTTGGGGTTAGTTGACCCAAAAATAATGTCATCAACATAAATTTGAACGAGTAGAATATGGTCATTCTTGGAGAATTTGAACAATGTCTTATCAACTGATCTAACAGAAAAATCGTGATCACTTAGAAATTTCGAAAGGGTTTCATACCAAGCTCTTGGAGCTTGCTTAAGACCATATAAGGCTTTGTTCAAATGGTAGACATGATCAGGAAGGTGATGATTGATAAAACCTGGAGGTTGTTCAACGTAGACTTCTTCCTGCAACTGGCCATTCAGAAATGCACTCTTTACATCTATTTGATAGACTTTGAAGTTTTTGAATGAAATATAGGCAAGGAATATCCTGATTGCCTCCAGTCTTGCAACTGGTGCATATGTCTCATCGTAATCAATTCCTTCTTCCTGCCTATATCCTTGTGCTACTAGCCTTGCTTTGTTGCGCACAACTGAACCATCTTCGTTCAGTTTGTTCCTGTACACCCATTTTGTACCTATAACAGTTTTTGAAATTGGTCTTGGAACTAAGTTCCAGACATTGTTATGGATAAACTAATTTAGCTCCTCTTGCATTGCATTTATCCAGTTTGGATCAGCAAGAGCTTCATCAGTCTTCTTGGGTTCTAGTTGTGATACGAAAGCTGAATGAATGAATAGATTGAGCATCTGATTTCTTGTTCTTACTGGATCAGATGGATTACCTATTACCAACTCTAGAGGGTGTGATTTCTTCCATCTGAGTTCAGCATTTGTTGTTTCTATATCAGCAATTTCTTCAGTAGGTAACTGAGTGTCTTCAGTTTCTGTTGACGCTAATTCAGTTGGCAACTGATTCTCATTTGGTTGCTCTATTAACTGATCATTAGGAACAGCTTCTGGTTCTTCTGGTTGACCTAATACTTCTGGTTCAGGTGTTTGGAGGTTGCTTTGATTGATATGGATGTCTTCTTCATCATCATCATCCATGCTTATATCTGTAAATCTATCAGCTAACTCAACTTGATCATTTGGCTTATCACTTAGTACAGTTTCATCAAAAACAACATGGATAGATTCCTCAACATTTAAAGTATTTTTGTTGAAGACTCTATAAGCTTTACTTACTGAAGAATAACCAAGAAATATTCCTTCTGCAGATTTAGCATCAAAGGCTTTTAAATGAGTTTTACCATTGACAAGTATAAAACATCTGCAGCCGAATATTTTGAAGTAGGAAACCACACTTTTTCTCCATGCCAGATCTCATATGGTGTTTTTATATGATTGTTATTAATCATTGATCTGTTTTGTGTCTAACACGCAGTGTTTACTGCCTTTGCCCAAAACCATTGAGAGATACTAGAATCAGCAAATATTGTTATAGCAGCCTCTTTGATGGTCCAATTTCTCCTTTCAGCTACACCATTTTGCTGAGGAGTTCTAGATGCTAAAAGCTCATGCTTGATTCCGGTATTCTCTAAATAATTTGAAAGAGTTTGATTGATGAATTCAGTTCCTTGATCGGATCTGATTCTGTTAATTCCAACTGATTTTTCATTTAATAATCTTTTGAAAAGCTTAATCAGTTGAGCAGCAGTTTGGTCTTTGGACTTGAGAAATATAACCCAAGTGAATCTTGAAAAGCCATCTACAACCACCAAGGTGTATTTCATTCCCCCTAAGCTCATGACTGGTATTGGACCAAATAGATCCATATATAACAGCTCTAAGCATCGGGAAGAAGATTTACGACCCTTGTTCTTAAAAGAAGATTTGATTTGTTTACCAAACTGACATGCTGAGCAAATTTTTTCTTTGATAAAATCCATTTTGGGCAATCCAGTAACAAGATCGTGGTTATTAAAATATGCAATAGACTTGAAGTTCAGGTGGTTTAATCTCTTATGCCATAACCAGTTTTTAGAGGATTTTGAAGCAATAAAACATACTGGTGCATAAGGTTGATCATTTCAGCTGACTTTATAAGTGTTTCCACACCTTTTGCCAGTTAGGATGATCTTTTCAGTTGAGCTTTTGACTGAACAAGAATGTTTGTCAAACTGAACTGAGAATCCATTATCGCATAATTGACTGATGCTGATCAGATTATACTTGAGATTCTCAACTAATAATACGTCATTAATGGTGAAGTTACCATGGATAAGCTTACCCTTACCCACAGTTTTACCTTTAGAATTATCTCCAAAACTGATGTTTAGTCCAGTGTACTTAACCAGTTGAGATAATAATTTTGAATCTCCTGTCATGTGGCGTGAACATCCACTATCCAAGTACCATATAGATTCAATGCTTGTACCTGTTACCTGCAATCACACACAAGATAAGATTCTGGTACCCTTTTTCTATTTGGGTCAAAGTTGTTTAGTCCTTTAAGAATCCAGACTTAGATCAGTCTAACTGACCGTCCAGTTGCTGTATTCCAGATGGTCTTTCCCGGTCTGTGTGTGTTTGGTGTATGGTGTGCAGGAGATACAACATGTGATTTGCCATTTTTCAACTGATTGTTCAGCCAGTATCTCTTCTGAATTGGCTTCCTATTATAGTAATTTGAGTAACCATTTGAGTAATTTTTGCTGAAAATTTTTTATGGCTGACTTCGTGAGTCAGTCACAACTTTTGGGCTTTAACCAATACCACATCTTTTGCCCTTGTTCGTACTTATAGTTGGCTGTTCAATCAGTTTACTTGGCTCAGATTGTTCTTGTACCATAACTAATTTGACAAAGTGAATGTATTTCCCTTTATCCATATTCAGTTTGGTCGAGTATCTTTGAGAGACATTTCATCTTGATTACTGAACCCTAAACCAGTTTTATCAGTAACTGATTTTTGTGAGTTCTGTATATCAGTCAAAGCAACAGATGATTTGTTCCAAGCCTGAATAAGCTCAGTTTTTTTTGAATTTTAGAGCATAAACTTTTGAATCATTAACTGATCCTTGCTTCTTTCAGTATTGAGTTCAGCAATTTCTTTTTCAGACTCAACACGTCAACTGACTCATCAGTTGTAGTCTTATTGTCAATAGGATCATTTTGCTTTGCTCTGGCCTTTTCAAATAATAAGGCAAGCTTATGATACTCACTGACCATGTCATGCAATGTTGAAATAAGTTCTTCTCTCGTAAAATCAGTTGAGCTAAAGTCAAATACCTGTTGACTGCTGGATTCCAGTTCTGTGTCACCAGCCATCAGACATTTCACTTCCTATTCATTGTCACTAGAACTGCATGAAGTTTCTGGTTCTGACTCCTCGCTGTCAGTGTCTGCCCACTTTGATTTGCTCTCTTCAGCCAAGAGCACTTCATGCTTCTTCCTGGAGAACTTCTTATCATCTTTGGATCTCTTTTTGTGCTCATATGGTGTCTTTCTTCTTTCAGTTGAGCCTTGACTGTCTTTCTTTGGTTTGGTACAGTCAGCAATGAAGTGACCTGGTTTGCCACAGTTGTAGCAAGCGTTTGATTCTTCCTTGGAATTGCTTCTTTGATATCTATTTTGAAAGTTTCCTTGATTTTTCCTCATAAATCTTCCAAACGTTTTTATGAACAATGACATGGCATCATTGCTTAGTTGATCAGCAGCTTTTTCAACTGAACCAGTTGGTTCTGTTCTAACAGCAACTAAGGTAGTTGTGACTGCTGGAGTAGAAGATTCTCCTTCTCGAGTTTGCAGCTCAAACTCGTAGGTTTTCAAATCAGAAAATAGGTCATGAAGCTCAACTTTGTTCAGATCCTTGGATTCCCTCATTGCCATGGTCTTCACGTCCCACTCCTTGGGAAGACCTCTGATTATCTTCAATGCAACTTCTTTGTTTGAGTACACTTTTCCAAGTGCATTTAGTTCATTGATGATACAGCTGATTCTTTCATCATAATCATGCATCGTTTCACCAACTCTCATTTTGATATTGTCAAACTTCTGAATAGCAACAGAAAGTTTTTTTTCTTTGGTTTGTTCGTTCCCTTCGCAGAGCTGGATCAGCTTCTCCCAAATCTCTTTGGCTGTCTTGCACATTTTGATTTTGCTGAAAGTTACTTTATCCAGCGTCTTGTATAGTATATCCTTTGCCACATTATCCAAGTTGGCTTTTCTTTTATACTCTGTGGTCCATTCTTCTCTGGGTTTTCTATACGATGAGGTGCCCCATCAGTAATGGCAACATCTATGTTGGCTTTCAAAATCTTCATGGGTCCATCAGTTATAACGTACCACATATCATCATCTTGTGCAGCTAGGTGAGCCTGCATCTTGGTCTTCCAATCATCGAAGTCTTCTCTAGAGAACATAGGAATCTTGTTGAATGAAGACATAATGAACAATTTGAGTATAGATATTCTGAGACGAGATATAACCGCTCTGATACCACTTGAAAGTATCGGTTAAGCTAATAAAGAGTGTTTAGAAGGGGGGTTGAATAAACACTTCTCAAATTTAAGTATTTTTCGACAATATGAGTTCAGTTATGTTACAAACTGATACTAAATATCCCGTCGGTCAATGACAATCAGTTAAACTGAACAAAATAGTTGCGGAAAATAAACTGACTGAAAGATAGAGTATCTAACTGAAAAGTAACGACTAAAGTAAAGATAACACAATATGTTTCTGGATGTTCGGAGACTTGAATAACTCCTACGTCATCCCTTCTACCACGAGGATAGGATATCCACTAAAAGACTTTGATCAAATACACGATACTGTACTGACCCACTTCAGTTTGTACTTATCACTTAGCCACAACTAAAACTCTTAGTATATAACACTTTTAGAGATGGTAACTGATCTTAGAGCAACTTAGAAAAACTATCAAAGATTACAAAGTGCTATTTAAGCTAAAACGAGAGCTTTTGGCTTCTGAGTATGAGTAGATATTTTTGCAGCGTAACAGCAAGTAGAATGAGATAGCTAAGATCAGTTCTTATGCTTCGGCTGCTTTCTTCGATTATTTATAGGCTTGTCTCTTAACGGTAACATTAAAAGATATTTGAATATTCTAACTGTTGATTGCCACGTAGATATACTCTGCCAGTCGTACACTGCTTTTCTGAAATGCGGCGATCCACTACCAGTTGCAGGTAGTTGTACAATTTGTCGGTTGTCACTTTCAACTGATGACGTGTACAGCTGAGAGATCAGCTGGTAAAGAATCAGTTGACGAGAAAGAACTTCAGTTGTATCGATCAGTGAACTGAATTCAGCTGATGACGTGTTCAGTTGACGATCAGTTCAGTTGCTTAGTTCAGTTGGTTCATCTTTTGTCAAAACACCGGAATTAAGTTTCCAACAAATAAAATTAAAACTGAATAAATACTCACATCATGAAAATAGCTCGGGATATCTCTGTCTCATTTCTGATTCTGTTTCCCAAGTCGCTTCTTCAATACCATGTCGATTCCACTAGACTTTTACTAACGGAATAGTCTTCGTTCTGAGCTGTTTTTCTTTTTGATCCAGAATTTGCAATGGTTGCTCAAAATAACTCAAAGTCTGATCTAGTTCGGCTTCATCAGGCTGAATGACATGAGAAATATCTGGCATATACTCCTGTAACATCGATACATGTAAGACATCATGTATCCCAGATAGAGAAGGAGGAAGAGCAAGTCGATATGCTCGATCACCAATCTTTTCAAGAATCTCGTAAGGACCGATGTATCTAGGCAAAAGCTTCCCACGTTTGCCAAATCGCTCAACGCCTCTGAAAGGAGCAATCTTCAAAAATACTCTGTCTCCCTGTGTGGGGACCCGGGCTCTAAATCGATTCGATCTGGGATTAATTGGATCTGTGAGAAAATGTGGGTCAAATTTTGGCTTTTTAACATTAATTCTAATGTTTATAAATCAAGCACAAGAGAGTTCTATGTTTTATTTCACAACATAAATACATGTCTTATTCTAATACATCAATCCAAACTAGTGTTTAATACAAACCATAAACTACAAATAATACAAGTCTAGTAAGAGCCACTAGTCATCTTCTGCGCCCGTAGTCACCACGCTATCTCGATCTCATCTCTGTCGTGACCCAGATCCTGCCCCACCTGTAGTTATGCACACATACAGACATAACAACAGCCAGAAACTCCGGTGAGAACAAATCCCAGTATAAAACATGTATACATGCTAACACAAAATCATGCATCATGCATAAAAGCAATAATAATGGGTTCCGTAGTCTATGAAACCAATCTATATAAGCATGCAATGCAAATCAAATCATGTCTTGACTCAACTCGACTCTACTCTAGGGATCCCAGGGTGAATAAGACGTCACTGTCTGTTACCTACCCTCCCAATCGGGGTAACTGTACGTCTTACTCCTAGACTTCGGTCGTGTCTGTATCGAATGTCTACAATGGGAGGAAGTCTGCTCCTATGCGTCGATACACCGAACGTCTAGTTTTGACAAATTTGTCAATGACTCTCCTATCTCAGTGCTTGAATATAAATCTATAGACAGAGCATGATTGTATCAAGAGATTTGAATATAAATCTATAAACAAATCCAAATCATATCAAAGAGATAAACAATAAATCTAGTATGTGATTTTGTTGGGAAACTCAAATTGAATCTCATTTGAGTTGTGTCTTCCCTGAACAAAACATGAATTATACCTTTCGTCGCACAATCTGTGTCGTAGTCGAAGTCTCGAAGACTAATCTGTCAATATAAAATCTGAAATGGAAATGTTGATACATATTCTATCAATCTCTAATCTCAATCAACACATATCCAATTCAATACTTGACCTCGGTATAATTTGACGGCATAACGACGTACTTTCTCACTACCGGTCAATCCAAATCTCAACATATATCAATAATTCATAAGTCTCAACTCATAATCATCATCATAGTCATATGATACTACCCAAAATCTGCATAATTTAGTTCTAAACATGCTGAAATTCATAACAATTGCGTACGATCATATTTCTTCGATCCGACTTCGAATACATGATCACTAACTTCACAAGAACACATAATCTAGTGTAATTCATAATTTCCCCAATCACCATAGCTCAAATCATGTAGGAATTGAAGGAAACTCACATCACCTTGTAGCTAATAATCGGATTAACGTTTGGATGTAAAAATCTTGTACAAGTTAGCTTTTAAAAGAAAAGAGCCTTCCTTCTCCTTGAACCTTTCTCTCAGTGGTCTCAGCTGAAATGGGAAGGAAGAAGACACCTCTATATATATATATCTTGCATGGCCTAGGACAAATGGCTTGTTCTTTGAAGTACACGTCTCGCGCATATGCGCGACATCACTCGCGCATATGCGCGAGACCTACGGTCTCGGCAATGCAACACCTCGCGCATATGCACGCTTCATCTCGCGCATATGCGCCAAAGGTTCTGGAGTTGCCGCGCATATGCGCGCATGAACTCGAGCATGTGCGCCAAAGTTTCTAGAGGTGTCGCGCATATGCGCGCATGTGCGCCAATCCTACTGTAATTTTCGCACATGTGCGCCGGTCTGGTCGCGCATGTGCGCCGAGTTCCTCATCAATAATTGTTTCTCATGTCCTGACATGCATTCTCATATCTTCGAATATCGCGTCAATGAAGACTAATAAATCTCAATCTTACGTCATGCATACTCATATCTTCGAATAACACATCAATGAAGACTAATAAATCTCGAGCCTTACACCCTGTTTAAATACTAATGGTCTTCGTCTGACATTTGCATATTTGGCTTGCCTATCCTGTGCCGTCTTCATTCTTTTCTGAATTATCTTTACTTTTTCAGTCATTTCACGAATCATATGAGGCCCAAGTTCTGGTACCTCTGAGATGTCATCCCAATACAGAGGAGATCTGCACTTCTTTCCGTATAATGCTTCAAACGGAGCCATTTCAATGCTCGTTTGATAGCTGTTGTTGTACGAGAATTCACAAGAGGAAGTGAATCTTGCCAACTAGTGCCAAAATCTAGCACTACAGCTCTCAGCATATCCTATAAGGTCTGGATAGTCTACTCTGACTGTCCATCTGTCTGGGGATGATAGGCAGTACTCAGATGCAATGTCGTACCCAAAGCCTGCTGCATACTGAGCCAGAAATGTGAAGTAAATCGGGGATCACGATCTGATACGATAGACTTCGGTACACCATGCAATCTGACTACCTCTCTGACATACAACTCTGCCATCTGATCGTGTCGGTATGTCATTATGTACGAATAAAGCAGGCTGATTTGGTCAATCTGTCAAATAATGACCCAAATCGCATCACAGCCCCGGGATGATCGTGGTAACTTCGTAACAAAATCCATGGAAATGTGGTCTCATTTCCATTCAGGAATAGTTAAACTCTGAAGTAAACCTACGGGCTTCTTTCTCTCTGCCTTCACCTGTTGGCAATTCAAGCACTTAGACACAAACTATGCAATATCGGTCTTCATCTGTTTCCACCAGAATTGTGTCTTCAGATCGTTATACATCTTCCTACCACCAGGATGAATACTGAACCGACTACAGTGCGCTTCTGACAATATCTGTTGCTTCAATTCTGAAATATCTGGCACTACAAGACGGTTATTCACATACAGAATGTAATCATGTACCTGATACTTTGACTGATGTCTTGATCTGACCATATCAATCGACTTCTGCACATTTTGATCAGTTCTTTGGGCTTCCTTGATTCTCATAATCAAATCTGGCTCAACTTGAATCGAAGCAAGTCGTAGCAGGTCTACTATCTGTATCAAATGTCAATCTAGACAAACAGCAATCTTCAACTAAATTCGAGACACCTATCGTCGATAAGGATAGGGCACATACCTTTCGACTCAAGGCATCCGCTGCTGCATTTGACTTCCCTGGGTAGTATTTGATCTCGCAATCAAAATCATTCAATAATTCGAGCCATCTACGCTGTCTCATGTTCAACTCTGATTGAGAAAATAAATACTTCAGGCTTTTGTGATCAGAGTAGATCTCAAATTTCTCGCCATAAAGATATTGACGCCAGGTCTTCAATGCAAATACGATAGCCTCCAATTCAAGATCATGAATTGGGTATCGAATCTCATGTGACTTCAGCTGTCTCGAGATATATGCGATCACATGTCCTCGCTGCATAAGAACACATCCTAACCCTCTATGAGATGCATCACAATATACAACGAAATCACCAGTACCTGAAGGTATCGTCAATATTGGAGCATTGGTCAGTCGTTTCTTCAACTCCATAAAACTAGACTCACAAGCTTCAGACCACACAAATGGCGTGTTCTTTTGTGTCAACTGAGTGAGCGGCTTCGCAATACTGGAGAAATCTCGAATAAATCGTCGGTAATAACCTGCTAGACCCATGAAACTACGTATCTCTGGCACAGAAGTCGGTCTCGGCCAACTGATCACGGCTTCAACTTTACTCGGATCCACAGAAATACCGTCTCCAGATATGATATGTCCCAAAAACATAACCTGTCTCAGCCAAAACTCACACTTTGACAATTTAGCACATTCGTTAAACCAAAAGGCATGACAATAAACTCGTAATGTCCATACCTGGTTCGGAATGCTGTCTTCGGTATATCAACATCTCGGACTCTCAGCTGGTGATATCCTGATCTTAAATCAATCTTTGAATAAACGGAGGATCCCTGTAACTGATCAAATAAATCATCGATGCAAGGCAATGGATATTTCTTCTTCACCGTCGCCTTGTTCAGTTGCCGGTAATCAATGCACAATCTCATCGAACCGTCTTTCTTACTTACAAACAGCACTAGTGCACCCCAAGGAGATACGCTCGGTCTGATGTAACCCTTGGCCAACAGATCTTCAAGTTGTGCTTTTAATTCTTTCAACTCAATCGGCGCCATTCTATACGGAGCTCGAGATATAGGAGTTGTACCTAGTATGATATCAATACTTAAATCTACCTCTCGGACTGGAGGTAACCCTGGAATCTCGTCGGGGAATATATCAGCAAATTCACGTACCACTGGCAGATCTGCCAATGCTGGGCTAGATTTCAGTAGATCTACTGAATATATAAGGAACCCCTATGCTCCTTTTTGCAACAATCTGGTCATAGTCAAAGCAGACACTAAGGGAATCCGAGATCTGGAACCCTTACCGTAGAATTTCCAATCGTCAACCATCTATGGTCTGTACCTGACAATTTTCTGGAAACAATCTACAGTCGCTCTGTACTTGGTTAACATATCAATCCCAACAAGACAATCAAAATCAGCTATCCCAAGTACAATAAAATCTAAATCAATCTCATGACCTTCAAACTGTAGTATACAATGTCTAACTGAAGTCACAGATATAAGACCACTTCCCAATGGAGAAGAAATAGATACTACATCAGCTAAGGACTCAACAGGCAATGAATGCAACAATGCAAAACTTTCGGATATGAATGTATGTGATGCACCTGTATCTATCAAAACATAGGCAGGATAACCGCAAAGGAAACAGTTACCTGCAATCACATCGTCCAGTGCATCTTGGGCTTGCTCCTCTGTCAATGCAAACACCTGAGCCTGTTGTCTTGGAGGTTGGCTCACAGTCTGGCTACCTCTGGCTCTAGGCTGTGTCTGTGTAGGAGTGGGCTGGAAGGAATGGACAGACGAAGCTTGCCTCTCAGGCTGAGCTACTGTTGCAGAAGATCCTGCACCCTGAAATCTTTGTGAACCTCTCTGTGGACAGATCTTGGCAAAATGTCCCTGCTGTCTACATATGTTACATTTGCCCATCACATCCTGACACTGCTCGGTGCCATGTCTACCTCCACAAGAAGTGCAATACCCACCTGTATATTCTATACTCTGGCCAGGACCTCTCTGTCGTGACCCACTGGAGCTCGACGAACTGCTCCCTGATCTCTTGAACTGTTTACCCTTCGCTTTCAACTGATCTTTTCTTCCACTGCTGCTACCACCGCTCTCAAATCGGGAAGGGGGTTGAACTGAAGGTAGTGGCGGTCTAGGAGTCGGAGCGACATAAGGAATGCTTCGTTGCCTAAGTAATCCAGCTTCCGCTCCCTTGGCACGGTTCAACGCATCAGTAAAGTTGTTAGGCCTACCGGTATTCACCAAGGTAAAGATTTCTGGATTCAATCCATTTATAAACTGATCCGCAACGGCCTCTTCATTCTCGGCAACATGAGGAGCAAATCAGAGCAATGACGAGAACTTGGAAACATATTCTTCTATTTCAGTTGTCCTTGCCTCAAATTGGCGAACTCGGCACCCTTATCTTTTCGGTAAGACACAGGGAAGAATCGCTGATAAAACTCTGTCTTGAACACCTTCCAAGTAATCTGTGTACCACGGTGCTCCAATGCTCTCTTCATAGTAATCCAACAGTTCTTGGCCACATCTTGCAGTTGGTGCCCAACTAATTTCACTCGTCGGTCATCAGTGTACTCAAGGGATTCGAATAGCATCTCGATATCCTCTAGCCAACTCTCACACTCGACTGCATTTTCTGTGCCTTTCAGTGTCGGTGGTCGGAAAGACTAAAACCGTTTAAGCAAAGTCTCCATCGGTGTAGCAGTCACGTCCATTGGATCACTGGATGTACTGCCCTGTTCTGGTGTCCGACCTGCTGCTGGTTGTGGTACTCGTCGAGGCGGCATATCTGAATATCAAATAGATTAATACACAATCTATATAATCTATCTCAGCCCTCCTCTGATCATATACCTCTGATCCAGAATCGGTTCTGATTCAGTCTTTGCGAATACATGCTGTAAATCAATTCAGATAACAACACAACATGTAATAAGGAAAGCAATAAATCATGCTAGCACACAAAAGCAAGGAAGATGACTCGATCTACCCCGCTCATTCTATTCTATCTCAGTCTACAGAACCTACTGCTCTGATACCACCTGTTGTGGGGACCCGGGCTCTAACTCAATTCTTTTTTGGATTAATTGGATCTTTGCTAGAAAATGTGGGTCATAAAAAAAATTTCTTTTAACATTATAAACTATTGCATATAAATCATACACAATATACAAAAGGTTGACATATTATTAAAACTCCAAATAACATTTACATGTCCAACCACAATTATTCTACTAGTGTCTAGAAAACTAATACATGTCTAGTATTAAACCACTAGTCCTTCTTCTTGGCCCGTGATCTCCATGCTATCACGTCCTCTCACCTCTGTCTCGACCCAGATCCTATCCCACCTGTCGTTATGCACACATACAGACACAACAACAGCCGGAAACTCCGGTGAGAACAAATCCCAGTATAAAACATGTATACATGCATGTCATATAATTTCATAATAAATCATAACACATGTTTCAGTAATCATGACACATTAGTAAATACAGATAAAACAATCATGCACATAATCAATAACAAAACGTCCCATAATCTAGGAAACGTAATTCATATTATTCAAACTCATATCTTGACTCGACTCGTATCTAAATCTAGGGAACCCGGTGTGAATAAGATGTAACAGGTCTTCCACCTACTCTCCCAATCGGGGTGGCGTTACATATTATTCCTAGAGTTCGGTCCTAACTGTATCGAATATCTACAATCGGAGCGATTCTGATCCGAAGCGTCGACACTACCGAACGTCTAGTTATTTGGAGAATCTACCAAATGAATCACCTATCTTAAGAGCTTGAATATGAATCTATAACCAAAGCATAAGCATTCAAAATAAAAACTACAATCTAGTATGTGATTTTGTTGGGAAACTCAAATTGAATCTCATTTGAGTTGTATCTTCCCAAATCAAATATGAATTATACCTTCCTTGTCGTTCGTAGAAGTCGAAGTCTCGTATTCTTGATATCGAATCTGTCAAACCCAATCTGAAATGACATATATACAATGCACCATATCAACTTCTAACTCAAAATAATATATATGAAGTGCAATACTCAATCTCGAGATAATTTTGACGGCATAACGGCGTAAACTCGATGTCCCCGTCAATTCAACAATAATTCAATCTCAACAATGCATAAATAATACCATATCATCACAATTATAATCCCAGCATGTCAAAATCAATTCAATTCAAATCAATATGTGCTGAAATTCATAACAATTGCATACGATAGAATTTCTTCGATCCGTTTTCAAATATACGTTCGGAATCTTCATAAGAACACATAATAACAACCAATATTTGATCACCACAACATCTCAACTTCACAACATGTTGAAAGTTAATAATACTTACTTCCTTTGATAGCTAATCGCAAGAGGAGTACGAATATCACCCTGGATCGAAAATCGGATGGCTAAATCTTAGACAATTACAATTCTAAGCTATGGAGAAAACTTGAAGCTTTTCTGAACTTCTCTATCGGTTGTTGCTGATAGAAATGAAGAATTTACACATTATATATGATCCAAGACATGTGTCAACTTAGTGTGCATGCTGGACTTCTCGTGCATATGCGCGTCCTCAACTCGCGCATATGCGCTAGACTTACTGTCTCGGCAATGTCTATTTCAACATCTCGCGCATATGCGCGCCTCATCTCGCGCATATGCGCGAGGTCTTCTGGACCCCTCGCGCATGTGCGCGTATCCGCTCGCGCATGTGCGCCAAATGTTCTGGACATTTCGCGTATATGCGCGTATTTCTTCGCGCATGTGCACCGCCTGTTTGTCCTTTACATTATTTTAGTATAATTCCTCGCCTTTTCCGGTCCGATACAATACGTCTACAATCACCTTAATTATCAACAAAACAAGTCTGATTATGATAATTAAATTCTCGGGCCTTACACATGGAGTTGAGGACTTCATGGACTCGGCTAGGAGCGGCAGTGCACTAGGGTTCGGTGGGTGCCGTGTTGAGGGGCTAGGAAGAGTCCTAGGGTGGCTGGACACTGCTGTGTGCAGATAAGAAGCCAAACTGCAAGCTTGAGGGCTTGGAGGCGTGCGCAACTCGCGTCCGAGGCAGGGAGAAGGGAAGACTGATATGTTGACCACATGATACATCTACTCACTTTCAAGGATCAAACTTCACCCAAAACGATAAATGATATAAAGCTTTATGATTTGACGATTTATGATGCTTACAAAATTTATGCTAGCTTATTTTGAATAAAAGTATGATTTTTAATGCATGTGCTTGTATATGTATTATTTGTTATTCATGTTTAGAACGTGTCTAGTCATTAGACTCACAAGATTTGAATGTTGTAGGTGAGGATGAGATAGAGGGAGGCCCTGACGCTTGAGTGGATCGAGTCCGGTAGTACACTCTCGAGGGACATTATTTTTCGCATTAGCTTGATAGTTAATGTTTTAAAAAATTAGTTAATGATTTAATTAGAGATTTTATACTTTATGTTGAAATTATTGTTGATCATGTTAATGGTTGACATATGATTTTAATTAATTGAAGAGTTAGAGATTTTATGCACTTTAAACTTTTAAATGTTAAATTAAATTTTGGATTTTGGAAATGTTGAGTATTTTAAATATGAATTTCGAATTTTATATTAAAAAAATAGTAGGATTTTAAAGTTAAAAAATTGTGGACGTGATGCGATCCTTCGACCACGAAAAGCAAAAATGCTCGAATATGGAGTCACACCCTCGATTCGATGAAACAAAGAAACGGTTGTGTTGTCCCGATCCTTTTGAAACAAGTAACTGTGTAATGTTCACCTCTAAATTACGAAGAATTTAGCAACAGATATTAACGAATAAACAAATGATCCCACGCGAACCTTCAAAGAACTCGTCTTTGACAATCCGAGTGAAGAACAATCGACAAACGGCACAAAGTGTTAAACTTTGATAAGTTTGATTTGAGAAACACACAAAGGTGTATACAAAGCCACGCTTTGAAGTTGAGAGAAAAGCTCTATCAATATGATTAAAATCAAAAATAATTAATTGTCTATAATGATAAATTTTCGAGTATACATTGTTTGCAAATCAAAAAGATATAAAAAATCTAGTTATTAAAATAATTAAAACTCTAAAATAGGAAACTAAATTTTGTGAAATTGCGTCGCGCGCATATGCGCTCCCTATGCTCGCGCATATGCGCTAAACTCTCTAGCCCTTCAGATTTTGCACCGCGCGCATATGTGCGCCTATACCCACGCATATGCGCGGAAGTCACTGGAAGTCCCTAAATCTAGATTTACGCCGCGTGTATATGAGCGGTCTCACGCGCAGGCAGAGGATTCCGCACATATTCGCAGAACTAGTGCGCACGTGCAGAGGACTCCACACATATGCACGGAGTCTTCTGCCCCGTGCCTCTAAAAGGACCTTCGTTTAACACTCGCACCACGATACTATGGCCTCCAAGCTTATTTCCGTGCATAGTGAACCCTTCGAAGCTTGGAACCTTGCTTTCAAGATATTCTTGATTGCTCATGATTTGAAGCGATGCTTCCTTGAAACTCTTTCTGATCCTTTGAATGCCATGCCCGGCCAAATTCATATCAGGACGTTTCAAAAAGTCTATTCTCCAGTGATATATATACCAGGAAAAATTGTTTGTATTCTTGCATTTTCATTACAAAAACAGTCTATGAAGAACTAAACTAATCTTTAATGGGGAAAGGTTCTCAAGGGAAGTGTTAATAAATTATACAGCTCAATCTTTATTTTCCACTATATTCAAGTTGAATCAAATCACAATCCAAAACTTATAATTCCTTCGATGAACTGCCACCAAAGTGTAACTCAATCGATATTTTTATCGTATTTTCTTTATGTGGTGAGGGTGGAGTGTGTACAATTTGGGTTTTCAAACTCAAGACCTTGATGCTATTATTACTAGATAAAACACATGATTCAAACGTGTAACCGAGGGCCGTGCCTACTAGGAGGCAAGAGAGTCATCCGACTCAGATACATTCTCTTTGAACCCACAGCTTTGGGGAAAAAAAACTATTATATAGTAATATAAATTGTTCGGATATAAATTTATTATTCTCGAGTTTTTTTTCCTGAATATTACAAGGCCCAAAACAAAACCCAACAATATACCATGGTAGTGAAAATTTCTTCGGTCTAAATATATTTTTATATATATTGATGTTGCTATCAAACTTTTACCAGAAGAATTTAGAGAATATGCTTACGACAAGATCATGGTTGAGCTAAAGAAATGGCATTGAGATGGGCATTGAAATTGTATTTTGAAAGAAACGCGTTGTTCAAAAAAGAAGCAATTTGGTGAAATAACAGTGAAAATGTGATACATTCAGCTACAAAATATTTTAAAATCAATTATTTTATCTATATAATCGATCAATCTTGTTCTTCTATGAAAATTTGATTTATACAGCTTCAAAAATATGAAGAATATTTGGTTTTGTTCAATATAGAGATGTTAAAACATGGAAAGATGAAGCCTTGTTGAGATCTTGAAAGAATGTTGAAAATCTCTCTCTAGGGGTTGTTATGATATTAATACACATGATTTATTTTCGGAGTTGACATTTTTTCAAGTTCTCATTATCAAGATAAGAAAAATAAAAAATTGATGTAGGGAATTACTTAAAAAATAGATGTATGTTTCTCAATGTGTCATATTATTTATAAAATCTTATTAAATATCTCGATTATAAAAATAACTGCAGAATGTAGTTTCTCAAAGAAAAAGCTCATCAAAACATTTTCTCCGATCAACCATGTCACGAGAAAGATTAAATGAATTACTATGTTATCAATTGAGAAAAATATTCCTCAACAATTTGTTATACAAACTAGATATTTTTAGTTTTAAAACTGTAAGATGAGATGTTTTTCTAACGATCATTCTGAACATGTATCTTATTATTCAATTATAATATAAATATTTTGAATATTGTGTACTGTTAATTTTTTTGTATTATATTTAATGTATTGACTCAATTTGGAAAATTTTAAAAATATGAACACATATTATGATTATGTGATCCTTTTACAAAATTAAACTCAGGCCCAAAAATTGTTAGAAGCCGCCCATGGTACAACCGTTATTAGATATGTTGTTGGAACATTTCATGTTAGTAATCCTGACTTTGATATTAACAAAACTTGTTATTGTGTTTCTAACATATTTACTCAAGTTTGAAGTTATTAACACAAGAAGGAAACTGAAACTGCGTTTAGCCAAACTGAATTTCTGGCTATCTTTGGTGTGTTGATGATATCTCTCAACTATATGACTCAAATGTAAATCCGCCAGCTTGATTGAGCAGAAAACTCAATTTGGAACACATCGTATTTCACATCTGTTTGGCAAAATAGAATAGTATCTATGTCAAACCGGATGCTGAATGACCTAAATAATTGCACGAAAAATAACAATCAGTTGGGTATGAGCAGTTGAAGTATTTTGGTCATATCTCTCAGCTCGGTTATGGAAATGAAGCGATTCAGTATGCGTTGGAAAGATAAGACAATGATCTACAAATAATATTCAGAAGTCAAAGTCTGAATCGAAGCTTAAGATGCTGATAAAGGATGATGAAATTATTGGTTTTTCACAAACGGAAATCAACAAGGCTGATTTCAGCACACCAGATTGAGTTGCTGAACAGTTCAATTTTCAACCGTTGACCAGTTTTCAACTGCTGAACGACCAGTTTAAGCTCGGGAAAATGTCCAGCAAGGCGAATTTGACCGTTGCAATTTCAGAAATAGTACAAAAACTTTCCAAACGGTCATATTCTTGTGTCTAACGTATATATTATTGTTGGGGCCTAAAAATACATCATCTTGAAGATCTAACAAGGGCTTTTGAAGGGGATTCAAAGCATGGGCATCAAGCATGAATAAATCTGCTATTTGAGAGCACATGCCCTTGTGTGAGGATACATTCGAGATATACACTTTAAAGGATATGTAACTCACACACAATCACCCAAAAATATACAAGAAAATTGAACTTCAAAGTTTAGTTGAGTGAGTTTTCACACAAAGACGTTAATGATTGTGTTTGTAGTCTTGGCATACGAGACGTTAAACATTACGCGGATTGTGAGGTTGCGGCATTCAATTTAGAGTGTGCTAGGAGTTTCAATTATGCAAGAGATAAGTCCTAAGTTGAAATAGGTTTGTACAAGGTGTTGTATAAATCAAAGTCTTCTAGTGGTACCTTCCCAAGAGGAAGAAGGGGTGACATATGAGTTGTTAATATTCAAACATCCATAAACAAATTCGTGTATATTTATTTATCGCATTTACTTATCATTTCCATTGCTTTTAAAGATGCATTGTGGAAGCATTTCATGTGTTCTTCAAATACTAAAATATTGCATACCAAGTGTTCGATAAAATGCTTTAACCAAAATATTTTTATTTGTTCAACTTGCATATAACTTAAATGCTTTACAAAAATGTTTAATCCGTTTCTACGAAGGATTATATTGAGTTTCTTCTGTTTGATTTGAAAACCAAGCTCAATTTAATTTTTGGTGTTTAATATTTTAGGAACCGAGCTATCGTAGCTCCACGATGATCCCAATAATCGATCCTAACAAGTGGTATCAGAGCGGATTTGTAATGCCCAAGATTTTATATCGTGTTAAATTAAGATTATTAAATTTTAATCGAGACGATTATGAAAGGGCTAATCGAGACACGAATTAAAAGTTGTATGTGAAGTTGTTGGTGCGAGAGCCGAAGGTCTCGCGCATATGCGCGAAGAGTAGGCGCGCATATGCGCGAGTAGGGAAGAAGCCCATGGTGCGGAACAGAACACTAGGCGCACATGCGCGCACATGCGCGACTGTATGCGCGCACATGCGCAAGAGGTCCAGAGGGGTTGGCGCACATGCGCGACGTAGATTCACGCATATGCGCGAGGGAACCCGAGACTTGGCAAATTTGAGCAATGGCCTCGCGCATATGCGCCGAGTAAGGGCGCGCATGTAGTGACCCGTTCCAGAATCACCTACTAATCAGATCTTAAGCATGCAAAATTTAACATTTAAAACTGAATCAGGTAAACAGCGGAAAAACAGTAATACAACCCAATCGAATCTGTAAGTACAAAATACTTAAACAACCAGATCGAACTAAATTCCAAGAACAAATACCAACAACTACAAGTCAACCTCTGCCAGCTCCCTGTCCACTCCCTCCTGGACCGTCCAACCTGAGACCTGCCCCATCGAATAGGGTGTCCAAAACAGAGATAAACCGAGGACGTGAGCATAAACCGCTCAGCACCGAAAGCATGAGTATACAAGACTATGACATGCATGTATGCAAAATGTACTGGATACCAGGATCTGGGTATAACGAAATACTGCTCAGGTAAATGACGTCAAGGTATGTAGCACTCTGCGCCGTCGCACCAGGAGGTGGCTCCCATACCAAAATAAACCTGTGGATATACCGGTGACCTGACCACCGTCGGCCAACGGGGTCCAACCATCTACAACAAACGAGGGCTGAGCACCCTCTCAACAGGCTATCTCAAAGATAATCAGGCCCAACATGATTATGCAAATGCCGCATAATAAACCATGCATCATATGACAGATAATAATGCAACATATAAACATGCAACACATAGTAAAGTATACTCAATCCTGCTATCTCGGATAGTACTTTCGTACCTCAAACCAGTAGATCCTAGCAATCAGCCCTAGAATCAAGCCTGCGTCCGTAGTCAGCCCACTGATGCCGATAGCTCCCAACTAGAGCACAGCTCCGCTACAAAACCAGTAGCTCCCCGCTAGTGCCTGAACCTCGGGAAAAGACTAGAAACCCATCAGAAACGACTAAAACGCTCTGGAACACTCGGAATTGGCGAGTAAAAAGTGAAGCCTCGCGCCTCTATTTATAGACAACGATCGGTAGATCCGATCCACTTCGGAAGATCCGATCCGGTACACTTCGGACCTTCCGAACCCTGCATGTCTTCCACGTGTCCAGCCACCTGTCTCGGTCGATCCGAACCCTGATCGGACGATCCGAACCCTGCATGTCTTCCACGTGTCCAGCCACCTGTCTCGGACGATCCGAACCCGGTTCGGTCCTTCCGATCCCACCGAAATATAATTAATCCAATAATTAACTCAAATTAGGCATCGGGATACTACAGCGCATATGCGCGAGTCTCCGTGAAGCTACGCGCCGAGACAGAATGTCTCGCGCATATGCGCGGAAGGCGGTCGCGCATATGCGCGAGACGTGCAGTGTGCACATTGAGCCACTCGTCCATTTGCATGTTGCTTATATGTGTATATATATATATATATACAATTGTAATTCTTCAGAAAGAAGAAAGGAGAAACGAAAGCTTCGGGGGAAAATTGCTTTTCTATTTCAAAAATCGATTTACGAACAATCCGCTTGTCCAAATTTGAATCCGAGTACGACATCGTGTTCCTAGCAACGGCAGCTACAACAGGACGTAAGTTTTGTTACGTTTTGTTATGATTTGAAATTATGCTATGTCCAGAATCAGATACGATTCATATATAGTGTTCTTGACATAGTAGACATCATAGAAACGAAGTCAGATTAAGAAACAGATTGATTACGGAATTTTTATGAATTTCAGAGTTAAATTGACGGAGATGTGATTTCAGATTTGTACAATAGTTGATTATAAGTTAATGGAATAGGTATAGACTGATATGGTATTACCAGTATCGCAAGATTGTACTGTTGTATCATCAGAATTTGATAAGACAGAGATGTCTTGATTTAAATAGAATATTGATACAAAATATTGATATTGTCATTGCCAGATTGAAAATTGACAGAAGTTGAGTCGAGATTTCGATTGTACCAGAGCGACAAAACGAAAGGTATAAATAAATGTTGATTCGGGATTGCACAACTCGAGTTAGGTTTGACTTGAGTTTCCCAAAATCACATACTTTATTTTATTGCATTGATATTTGCAGATTATCAGATTGATAAGTTTAGTCTATTGAACGATAGCAGAGCCAGAGTTTGAATCTAGGGCAGATCAGCCTAGCTAGGGCAGAACCGCCGAGTCTTTGTCAGAACCGCGAAGAGTCTAGACTTACGGTGTATCGATGAGCTTAGATGTAGATCTACTTCTATTGTAGACATTCGATACAGCATGCCGAAGTCTAAATTAGATCGGGATCCCTAGGTTAGAAATAAGTTGAGATAAGATAACAAGTCATTGACTTAAATACAGATTCGTAATAAGTCATTGACTTAAATACAGATTCGTATTGGTTCATGTAGTCAGATTGGATACATGTTTTAATGATTGTTTATGCTTTTATATATGTTTTATATGATTGCATTGATACATTGTTTATACTGGGATATTTATATCTCACCGGAGTTATCCGGCTGTTGTCTTGTCTGTATGTGTGCATGGCAACAGGTGGGACAGGTTCAGGGTAACAGAAGTGAAGAAAGATCGAGATTAGAGTGGTGATTCCGGACTTGGATATATATAGGTTTTATTACTTGATTGTAGTAGTTGAACCTTAGTTTTGAAACTAGATGCATGTTATACAGGATTTGTATTATTATACTGGTTTGTATAATAGAATGATTCCATTACCTTCCGCATTTTCAAAAAAAATGACTCTGTTTATTATAATTGATTAAATTAGTCCCAATGACGATTAAGAAGATGATTAGCATCCGGGTCCCCACAACAGATGGTATCAGAGCGATAGATCCTTTAGAATAAGATAGAAGAGGCTAAGGAGCGGGGTAGATTGAGGTTTTCTTTCCTGCTTTTGAATGCTAGCATGTCTTACTGCTTAAATACATGTTACTTCTTTATCTGATTGATATAGTAATATGTTTTATTAAGATTGGATCAGCACCGATTGAAACAGAGGAGGATTGAAACAGAATTGTGGTATTTGTTACTAATCTATTTGATTATCAGATATGCCTCCCAGACGAATCCCAGAACATGGAAGTACATCAAATCCTCCAATGGATGTCACCCCGACTCCAATGGAAACGTTACTGAAACGATTTCAGTCATTTCTTCCGCCAACTTTGAAAGGAACAGAGAACGCTGTGGAGTGAGAGAGTTGGCTTGATGATATAGAGATGTTGTTCGAATCCTTGGAGTATACCGATGAGAGGAGAGTGAAGTTAATTGGACACCAGTTACACGATGTGGCAAAGAACTGGTGGAGTACGATAAAGAGGGCCTTGGAGCATAGAGGTACGACTATTACCTGAATTTTCGTGCAGCTTGTAGCGACCATAGGAAAAATGACATATCTTCTTTGTAAGGTCCAGGAATTTAAATCACCTAACCTTAATGCATGCATTATTTTATTTTAAATTATGAGTTTAAGTATTTTTATGCATGTTATGCATAAATTCATGCATGATAGTTTTATTTCATTAAATTTTAAAAGTTCATGCATTAGGGTTTCTAGATGCATTTCACGCTTGAACAAGAAACGGAGACCGGAGAATTTTCAGGAAAATTATTTTATTACATGATTAATTTTTATAAATTAATATAAGGTGTTTTTAAGGGTATTTTTCAAAAAATAAGATTTTTTTGGGTATTTTACCTACATGATTTTATTTTTAATGGTATGTAAATTTATCGATCCGGGAGACTTTTTGAAGGTTCGGCTATTATTTTCAAATACTTTACAACACGAAATATTTTTCGCAAGTGTATTTGGATTTAATGGGACTAATTTTAAGCTTATTGGGCATAAATATCTTTTTAATCCTTTAATTAACAAATTATTGCCCATTAATTTATTTGTTAACCATTTTATTAGTATATAATTTAACCTAAACCTAATTAGCATGGTACTAGCCGACACCTCCTCTTTCAAACTTCCTGACGAAGTCTGCCACGCTGCTGTCTTCCTGTCGCAGGGACATGAACTCCCTGATCAGGCAAGAGCGTACTTCCTCAGTGAAGTACTTGGAGTAGAAAACCTCCTTGAACCCATTGCACGTCAGTCTTTGTAAGTTCACTGACACTGATGCGCTATCCCACCAAAGTTTGGCGTCTCCTGTCAGAAGGAATGTTGCACACCTAACCCAGTCTGCGTCCTGCAGCTCAATAAACACAAAATTGACTTCGATGGACTTAATCCATCCTTCATTTATCATCGGGTCAGTAGTCCCCAAGAACTCCTTTGGATCCATCCTCTTAAACCTCTGATAGACTGCCTCCGGTCTGGGCATCGCCCTTTTGTCTACTGCAGTCTGGTACTCCGCAAATTGTGCGAAGAACTGGGTCATACCTGCAAGCATCTGTGCCTGCATATCTGGCAGTGGTGGAGGAGGAGCGTCTGTCCCCTCCTCTCGAGTCTCTCTGTCCTCATCCCTTGCTACACGGTTAATCATGCGTCTAGGAGACATACTGTTCCAACAATTTACCCAACACGTAAACCCAATATGCATGAACATACTATCAATAGCACAAGATGCACGTAATCTAAACTTAAAACATGGACATGTTGAAATCATGACTTAATGCTTAATACATAACATAATTCAAAACTTTAAAACTTACAGACTTGAGGTGTGGCTTCGTGAGCTTCTCGCAACTGGCAGTAGGCATAACCCTTTACAAGAACAAGAATCTGATACCAACTGTACTATATTTTGAACTACTTGAAATTTGCGGAAAAATAAAAATTTTCTTAAATACATAATAAACTTTAAATTTGCATTAAAATAACTGTCTATCCAAAAATATTTGCCATAATAGAGATCACAAATAAAGTTTGCTAAAGAAAAATACTTGTTTAAACATCGTAAAACAAAACGTGAAATCAGAGTATTAAAAATCCTCATGCATAAAATCTTAAAACATAGGCGGTCCTCGGGTTTCACCTCCTACGCAGTCCAAGCCAGCTCATTGGTCCCCCCCTTGTCTCCTCAAAGTCATCCTCACCTGCATCGTTCAAGTCTAGTGAGTCTAAAGACTCAACATTTATAAACAGAGAGTAACGAGTAATATGTAATAAAATCACATGCATCTTTAAAATATAGCGTACATACTGAAACTTGAACGCGCATATAAAAGTTTGAGCATACGTACATACATACTTAGACGTGCCATCCACATAAACTTTTCGTAAACATGCTTACTTCATACATACTTGAGCATACATAACATAATGTTGCGTAGAGGTATGTTTCAAAGCAAGTGACCCATACATAAATATGCCTGATCAGAATAAACCATAGTACTGGGCTGACAGGGAAGATCCATTGCACATACATGAGATCTCCGTTCATAATTTAACGGGTGGATTGGTCCCTGGTCATACTTTACTACTTTCCAATCCTGATCTAAACCCATTCATAATTTAACGGGGTGGATTGGTTCCTGGTCATACTTTATCGTTTTCCAATCTCATACATAATTTGGTCACAAGACATTTAGCATACCTCAAAAACTTAAAAGTATTTTTTTTTCACGTCAAACATACTTACTTGGCGTTGAGAGATTCGTTGGATCTTGCTCGGGGCCACTGCTACACATACTAACATGAGTTCCAATACTTATCTGCATAGCTTAGACATATAGTCATGCTCACACCCAAAATTGACAATTTTCCTTATGACATTCTAAATATCTTGAGACTCGTCCTCATTTAATCATCGTACTAAATCATAACATCAAACCCCAAAACAATCACTAAAAGAAAGGAAAAGAAAAGAATTTTTTTTAATAAAGGACATGGACTGTGGAGACCTGGACGCTAATTCATTTCTTAATCGTTCTTGGGAATAATTGGATCAATTCAATAAACTGGGTCTAAAATTTTTATTTTTTTTTAAAATACAAGTGCAGAACATAATAAAATCACTCTGATACAAACATCAACATGAAAGTACAAGTCTTGTAGTGTAACGTACCGTACTTTTGCTACTTAAATTTCGCGGAAAAATTAAAAATTTTCTTAAACATAAACTAACATTCAAAGTTTGCCATAAAAATATCCCAACCAAGTCCCCCATAAGACATGGCGGTTCAAAGTACTACAATAAAATTTGCTCACAAAAGTTTTGCTCAAAGTATTTCCCTCGAAACAAGAAATCAGAGTAAATTAACATTTGCGTAAAAACATAAACTTTGCGGTCCTCGGGTTAGCCTCCCGCTCAGTCCAAGCCTGCCCCTTGGTCGCCACCTCCTGTCTCCTCATCAACATACTCACCTGCATCGATCAAGTCTAGTGAGTCTAAAGAGTCAACACGTATAAACTGGAATAACGAGTACTACGTAATAAAATCGCATGCAACTTTAAAATAGGACATACTTAACTAGAAATTGAGCTTGCATAATAAACTTGAACATACATACGTACATAACTAGACGTGCCATCAACATAAACTTTCATAAACATACTGCATACTTGGACGTACATAACTTCATCATTTTGCGTAGAGGCATGTTTCAAAGCAAGTGACCCATAACATAATAAATGCCTGATCAAACAAACCACAGTACTGGGCTGACAGGGACGTATCCACTGCCACATACATGAGATCCCCGTTCATAATTTAACGGGCTAGTTGGTCCCCGTTCATTTTTTAACGCTTTCCAACCACGATATAACTCGTTCATAATTTAACGGGCGGATTGGTCCCCGTTCATAATTTAACGCTTTCCAATCCTAAACATAATTTGGTCACAAGACATTTAGCATACCTCAAAAACTTAAAATATTTTATTGCACGTCATACATACTTACTTGGCATTGAGGGATTCATTGGACTTCGATCGGGGCCGTCGTTGCACATACTATCATGAATTCACTTACTTAAATTGCATAACTTAGACGTAGATAATCATGCTTACTTACGACTTCGTTCAATTCCTTAGGACGTTCTAAAATTCCCATGGCTCGACCTTGTGAATCCTTGTACTAAACCTTGACATCAAACCTCAACTATTATCGTATTTTTCCCAAAATATGAAGGACACGGACCCCGTGCCTACATCCGTGTAGGCTCGGGTGAAAAGGTTCGGAAAGAAGGGTGGACAAGGACCCCGTGTTAGGGTCTGTGTAGGGGTCCGTGTAGACTCTGGAAAAAGACCCCGAGGAGAAACAAAGGCACGGACCCCGTGTCAGGGTCCGTGTACGGGTCCGTGTACCTACTGTTATCGCGAACTTACGAAAATTTTGTACATGCTTTGCTCAACTTTCTAGACTCCGTTGCACGGACTATGAATCGACACCCCGAGACCCGTCCTAGCATACTATAACATCAAATCACTTCTGTACAACATCCCAAGCAACGATGTTCACCCTATGTTACATACAAGTCAAAAACGTGGTAATTGACACGAACTCGATTCCTACGACTACTAAAGTGCTCGAGTACCTATCGACACTAAACGACATACAAAATACCAACCCACATCATAATAATCATACCTAGGTGCAACAATGATCGCCCGTCGATCTCCAATGAAGCCTGCAACAAATAAACTTCAAGAACCCAAATGTTCGTAAAAGTCGCAGTTTGAGCAGCCCCACGAAAAACGCCATAAAACGCTCATTTTCATCCCGAAATCTCGAATTTTATATCAAATCGAAGGCATAAAAAAGTTATACAATTTTCTAGTTGAAAGTTTTCTCAAAACCCCAACGTAAAAATCACAGTTTTCAACAGAACAGTAAAAACGTGAATTTTAGATCTATAAAGGGCTCCAAAAGCGATTTTAACATGATTGCTCAAACTTCTACACAACATACACATGGTTTTACGCATAAATAACAACGTACGCATAATATGACATGATCGATGCATCAAGAACAGAATATACGTGCCTTTGATAATAAACGTTACCAAACGTTACCAAACGCATAATACGATTTCTTTGAAGAAACTCGACAAATACTGCTGGAAATAATCATAGAAAGGGGCGGCTGCTCTTGGGGAAGGAGAACCCTAGGTTTTTCTTGCAAAAATCTGAAAAATAAACTTGTAGGTGTGTGTTGTGTGTTTTAGTGTGTGTAAAAATGTGTAAGTGTGTGTGAGTGTAGAAAACGTGTGTGTGTGATTTAATTAGGAGAAATTCTAGCTAAATTAACTATTTAAAATACTAATTAAAGGTTAACACCTACTAATTTACTCAAAACTCTTCAATTAATGATCACACACCAATTTTTAAAATTTTAAACTCTTAAATCACTAAATACATAATAATGTTTTAAAATATTAAAACTTAATAACTTATTAAAAATACCCCATCCTCAACTTAAAATAAAATACCATATTTTAAATTGTCACAATCGTCACCGGTCTCTTCCTCGATCCCGCCTCGAATAATCGCCTGAAACATGAAACTCGAAAAATATTTTAACGTGCATCACAATGAACATGAATAATTTAAAATAATGCATTTTCATAAATTATGCATGGCTAAAACTCATTAAATTAATTAAATGATTTAATAATTAAATGAATGCACGGGTTATACATGTACTGAATTTGGGCACTACATATACAATTATATTAAAATCAAACTAGGGTTCAACTACTTTATATCAAGTCCTGAATCCTAATCTACTTCTGGGCCCGGATCTCCACGCTAACTGTAATCTCTCATTCTATTCTTGACCCTGATCCTGTCCCACATGTTGTCAAGCACACATACAAACACAACGACAGCCGGATAAATCCGGTGAGAAATACATTCCCAGTATAAACAATGTGTACATGCAATCATATAACAAATATAAAAGCATGAAACAGATATCAATAACATGTATCACAATCTAAAAGACATGAATCGATATAAAACTTTAAATCAACTAGTGACTCATAATCTCAGACTCGACTCTTCTCTAATCTAGGGATCCCGTTTCCTGGACTTTGGCACAATATACCGAATCTCCACAATAGAAGCCGATCTGCTCCTACACAACATCGATATAAACCAAACATCCAGTGTCTTGGCATATCCGCCAAAGACTTGGAATCTCCGCCAAAGACTAGGCATCTCCGCCCATGACTCAATACACGCTTAGCTATAACTCAATAGACTAAGCATATCAATCTCATGAATTGCAAATATCAATACAATAAAATAAAGTATGTGGTTTTGGGAAACTCAAGTCCAATCTGACTCGAGTCGATCTCCCGGTTAACATTAATTTATACATTTCTTTTCTCGGTCTGACGAAGTCAAAGTCTCGAATTCGAATCCTGTCAATACTCAATCTGGCAATGACAATATCGAGGAGTAAAATATCAATATACCACTCAAATCAATACTGGATATAATCAAAACTTAATCTAAGTCTGTTTCAACGGCATAACTGCACAATTTTAATATACCCAGCAATACAAATCAACGGATATCAATTCCCACAACTCATAATCGATAACAATACAAATCTGATATCCAATCTCAATCAAATCCATTCTGAAAATCATAACAATTACATACGGTATCTGTTCTTCAATCCGGTTTCGATTATACGATGTCTAGTATCATAAGAATACCATATATGAATCATATCCAATTCCTTCACTATCATATTTTCAAATCATATTAAAACGTAGGAAAACTTACGTCCGTGTGAAGCTTGTAATGATAGGAACACAGAAATATATTCAGATCGAAATTCTAACGGACGGATCTTGCTTGAATTTAATTCTAATAAGTGCAAAGGCGTAAGGATTTTCTGAAGCTTCCTTTGATTCTTTGTTGCTGCTGAATGGGATGAAATGAAGAAAATTTACATAATATATATGCATGGTGAAGCCAAGTGGATCATTCTTTGAGTTGCACGTCTCGCGCATATGCGCGACCCTCCTCGGCGCATATGCGCCGCTCTATCTCGGCACATAATATTCTCGGCAGCTCGCGCATATGCGCGAGGTTCTCTGGACTTGGCATAATTTCCTGCACATGCTCGCGCATATACGCGCACGTCCTCTGCTCATCTCGTGCATATGCGCGCCTCCTGGTCACGAATATACGCGAGAGGTTCTGTCCTAGCACATATCTCGTGTCTTTTCTCGTCTTTCTCGGTCTGATCCTTTCCGTCTATAATCACATCAATTTACAATAAATCATTTCAAATTACAATAGCAAAATTATCGGGCATTACACGGACCCCGTGTCCGGGTCCGTGTTGGGGTTTGTGTAGGTACTGGAAAATCGAATTTTTGAGGAAAAAGTGCACGAACCCTGTGCCAGGGTCCGTCTACAGGTCCGTGTAGGTGCTGGAATCGCGAACCAACAAAGAAAAACTACACTTAAGGCTTATTCCTCCTAACTCGATCATACAGACAATGAAACAACGCCTCGAAACCCATCCTAGGATTCTAGGACACTTATTCAAACTCAAACAAACGCCCCAAAATAACTACTCATCACAAACAACGCAACCCAATCCGTGAACACGACCTTTGACCCCAAAAAATTCCTACGACTTCTAATTCAACCAAATTCCTAACGACACGAAACAAAACACCAAAAATCATCCTAACATCATTCTCGATATACCTAAACATAGCAGTGATCACCCGTCAATCCCCAACGAAGCTTGCAACTATAAAACTTCAAGAACATATCAAGAACACTTTTTTTTCAAAAAATGCAGTTTGAGCAGTCCCACGAAAACGGTCATAAATCACTCATTTCTTATCCAAATAATTCAAATTTACTGTCATATCAAATGTATCAAAAAGTTATACATTTTATAAGTTGAAGGTTTTTCCAGAAAATCGACTGAAAAATCGCAGTAATTAAAAATACAACAAACACGTATTTGCTCAAACTTCTTCATAACATACACATGTTTTTCATACAATAAACATAAAAATCATTACTATGACAAGATCGATGCAAGAACGAAAGAATATACATGTCTTTAAATCTTTAACGTTACCGAAAAGACGATACCAAAGGGGGAAGGATGCGAGAAACGATCCGGGACGAACGTGTCGCTATTTTCTTTGAAGAAAACTCAATGAAATCTTGCTGGAAAATCCGAGGGAGGGGGCGGCTGCTCTCTCTCTACTAAGAACCCTAGTTTTCTCCTCTCAAAAATAATAAAATCTGAATAATAAAGTGTGTGTGTGTGTGTGTGTGTTTTAGCCGTTTTTAGTATGTGTAAAAGTGTTTGTGCGTGTGATTAGTGTTAATTAGGAGAAAAATTTGCTTATTAATAATTGACAAGCTAATTTAAAATACTAACTCTTCACTAATTATAATAAAATCTCTAAGTTTAAAATAACTTGCACAAGTGTCATAACTTTTAAAAGTTTATACATCATAAAATAGCTAAATAGATAATTTAGGCTTTAAATGCTAAAAACTTAACAAATTAATTAAATTGCCCCATTCGTAACTTAAAATAAAATACCACGTTTTAAAATTACCAAAAATCGTCACTGGTCTCTTTTCCTCGATATCGTCTTGAATAATCGCCTGAAAATGAAACTCGAGAAAATATTTAACGTGCATCACATAAACATAAATAATTTAAAATAATGCATTTAAATAAATCATGCATCACTAAAAATCATTTTAAATTTAAATAAATAGTTTAACAATTAAATAAATGCATGGGTTTTTTCGTGTACTGATTTTGGGCTCTACCTTTGCATGCTTGGTTTAAAGAAAAAGTTACGTAAATTGCATGTATTATGTGATGAATATGATGATATTTTTGAAGGATGAGAATTGGATGTGACTGACGATGTATATGTAAACGATAACATGAGATATTATGAGCTGAGGCCAAGGCTCAGTGGAGGGGTAATGTTGTCGCTGATGTCTCCGCCGTCGGGTACCACAGTTTTATAGATGGATCCATCGAATAGAGCAGATACGAAAATCACAACTAATCAATTGAATTCAAATAAAAAAAAATGTATACATATATGATGTCACGAGATGACATGATTTGACAGGATATGATTTTGCACGACATGTTTACGTTATGCTTTTATGTTCATGAAAGATATGTTGAGTATGATATTTTTCACTACTGTGTGCCATGTATATGTACTTGTTATTCCTGGTATAGGTTTGTTGAGTCTTTAGACTCAATAGGCGTGTGTGATGCAGGTGAGCTTGATGATGAGGAGACCGGAGGTGATGAACTCTGAGCAGCCAGCCCTAATGCGGTGACATGACCCGAGGACCGCATGTTTTTCCGCATTTGATTTATGAGTTTTTGGGAGGAGTTAAACATTTTTATACGTTGATGATATTACGTTTTTACTTGTACATGTTTACGTTTGACCTTAGATGATGTCGTTTATTTTAAACTACGTTATTTTTATTGTCAATTAAAATACAATAATTTTAAATGTTATTTTGGAAAAGCGAGCTTTTATTAAAAAAAAATCGCACTTTTAAAATGATTAGACGTTACATTTTTGGTCGAGTGTCCAAATGAATAATCGCTTTTTGCGTTGCAAACTAGACTCGTAGAGGTTTAAAGAGGTATTAAATTTGCAGCCTATTTATGCTCGAGAAAAATCAGTTTATTCTTTGAAGGCAGGCACATGTGCTACAACAAAAAATGAGCCATGAAGAAAATTGGTTAATCACTCCTCTACTCTGATAAATTTCAAACTTAGAAATATAGGGAGAGAACTCAATATAATTTTGACGGATATATTATTTATAAATATTGAGAGGGAGAAAATTTTGTGCTTAAAATGTTTTGAAAATATGATTTTTTTATACACACAAAAAGAGAGAGAAATATGTTAGTTGAATCAATTGTTTATCCAATTTTTGTGATCATAAAAAAGGGGAGATTGTTAGAATACTCATATTCGCAATCCTGATTTTGATGTTAACAAAACTTGTTATTGTGTTTCTACCATATTTACTCAAGTGTGAAGTTCTTAACACAAAAAAGAAATTGAAATTGTGTTTATTCAAACTGAATTTCTGGAGAGCTTTGGCGTGTTGATGATATCTCTCAACTGGATGAATCAAATGATTCATGCTAGTTTGGCAAAATCAAATAGTATCTAGGTCAAATCAGTTGCTGATTGACCAGCCTGATTGCACGAAAACAACGAATGAGTTGGGTATGAGAAGTTGCGGTATTTTAGTCATATGTCATAGCTCGGTCATGAAGCTATTCTGTATGTGTTGGAAAGTTAAGACAATAATCTAAAAAACATCTTCAGACATCAAAGTCTGAATCGAAGCTTAAAATGCTGATATATGACGATGAAACTAATGGTTATGCACAAATAGAAATCTGCAAGACTGATTTCAGCGCACCATATTGAGCTACGGACCAGCTCAGTTTCAACCGCTGATCAGTTTTCAACCGTTGAATGACAAATTTAAGCTTGGGAAAATATCCAGCAAGGGGAATTTGACCATTGCAATTTCAGAAATAGTACAGAAACTTTCTAAATGGTGATTTTCTTGTGTCTAAAGTATATATCAGTGTTGGGGCCTAAAAATATTTCATCTTGAAGATCTAACAAGAGATTTTGAAGGGGATTCAAAGCATGGGCAACTAGAATGAATAAATATACTATTTGAGAGCATAAGCCCTTGTGTGAGGATACATTTGAGATATACACTTGAAAGGATAAATTTCTCACACACAATCACTCACACATATACAAAAGATTTGAACTTCAAAGTTTATTTGAGTGAGTCTTCACACAAAGACATTAAGGGTTGTGTATGTAGTCTTGGCATAAGAAACGTTAAACATTATGCTTATTGTGAGGTTGCGGCCTAAAAGCTAGAGTGTGCTAGGAGTTTCAATTAGGTAAGAGATAAGTCCTAAGTTGAAATGAGTTTATACAAGATTTTGTATAAATCAAAGTCTTCTAGTGGATCATTCCCAAGATGAAGAAGGGGTGACGTAGAAGTTGCTAATTTCCGAACATCCATAAAAAAATTCGTGTCTATTTATTTATTGCATTTACTTATCATTTCTATTGCTTTTAAAGATGCATTGTTGAAGTATTTTATGTGTTCTTCAAATACCAAAATATTTCATACCATATGTTTGATCAATCAATATATTTTTACTCATTCAACTTGCATATATCTTAAATGCTTTACAAAAAAATGTTTAATCGGCTTCTACGAAGGATTATTTTGATTGTCTTCAATTTGGTTTGAAAACAAACTCGTTTAATTCATAAGTGTTCAATATTTCAAGAACCGAGCTATCATAGCTCAACAATGTTCCCTCTAATCGATTTTAACATATGCAAACGAGTCAAGTCGAGCCGAATAATATCAAGCTCGAGCTAGGCTCTATTAAGGTATATAGGCTCGATCTCGATTCATACTGTTATCATTAGGCTCGGGCTCAGATTGTTTTGAAATTACGAAGCTCGTGAATAGCTCACAGCTGTGTTCGTTAATAGCTTCGTTTATCATATTTAACAAGTCTAACTCGAGCTCGAATAGTCATCAAACTCGTTTTTAAGCTCCTTAAATAAGCTATTTTACGAGCTCAAGGATAATTTTTAGCCAAAAATAACAACTGAAATATGGGAATCTATAGGCGTATGATCCTTTTTATAGTCTCTCAATCCCTCATATTTCATTAATCTAGCAATTTTGGATAGGTTACACTCATGGCCCAACAAACTGACTGAGCAGTAGCACGAACGACTCGAGCTCGCACAAGCCGAATACCATTAAGCTCGAGCTCGGGTCGACAAAATTGTCGAGCTTGGTTCGATAAAGTTAACGAACGATCTCGAACAAGTTTCTTACCCCGAGTAGCAAGAGATCAATCCTACCCCTTATGTTGATAATAAATTCGTTGTTTTTATAATTTTCTTTAAATTTTTGTATCATGACCATAATAATGACCTCAAATGCTCATCCTCGTAGGGCCTAGTTCAAGACAAGAAAACACTCTTCCCTCTCGCACTCCGACGAGTTTCTCATTCTTGCATACATTTTCCTTGTTAAGCTTTCCTGACTATTCTACTATAACTCTAGTGGTTGAAGGGCTTTCCTATCCATCCCGAAAATTATACATACCTTCGGCTAGAAGTTGCCAAAACAAGCCACCGGACTCTACTCCACCGTCATTGGCGGACAAATAAATTTTCGAGTAAACTACATTCAACAGTTCGCCGCCAATGGCAGACAAATAAATGGCCGAGTAAACTACACTCACCAGTACAAATAAATGGCCGAGTAAACTACACTCACCAGTTCATCTCTCTTATTTGTGTCGTATACTAGATCTCTCGAAGACTTGCCAAACTCGTCAAACAATAGTGGCTTCTGCAGAATCTTTGCGCATCTTGAATGTGGCTTTCGAGCCAATCGCTTATAAATGAGAGTTGTCCCTCAGTCACTTTCGCTTGTTAATCTGTTTATGGAACAAGATTGTTAGAATATGGGGTGATTGAAATTTGGTTAAATTGAAATAACAGGTCGAAGTAGAGAGATATTAACATTGGTCCGGATACAAGTGAATCGTTGAAAAATCTATAGTGGAATATGGTTGTTTTATATGAACTGGCTTCTAGGAGGTGATTAGTCTCTATAAATTTCAAGTAGGAAGCCATTTCTGAAATCAAGGCTTGTGGAGTACAATCATTTTGATATAGGTGAATCAATTCATGTGTCATGTCCTATTAGCCTTGTGCTATAGTGTTTGGGTGTGAGAGCACTGTTGATTTTTGTTTTGGATGACTTTAATTTAGACCAAAAGATAAAATAATCTCTTATCACTTCATGGTTACATGTTGAATCCATATGATGCCTAAAATCATCTCCGTGTACCCTTCAAAAAAACAAGATTAACTCCCAATTCTACACCAAATTTCACTCATGCATAAGTATTCGAAGGTGGGTCACTGATCACAACGAGAGCACCTTAGGCCATAAATCAAAGAGAATAATTTGGTCTAATATATTTTAGTTGAGTACCATATTGTTAAATTTGTTAACTTACAATTTGCAAGTTTGTTAAAATGAAGTTCTTATTTTGTGCAAATCATTAAACCATGAAGGCAAACCTGTATGGTCATCCCTGCTGCATCAGTTGCGCATCTATGTTGATTCATAAGCTTTCAAGCCATGATTGTGGAGTCATCCCTATAAGAAACTCCCGTGATTCTGTTTTGTTTTGTGAGGATAATATAGTATATTGTTAAAGTAGGTGTTCTGTGTGTCAACTTGTGACTTTTATTTTATTGATTTTCGTGTAAAAACAATTTTACTTTAATAATATTTTACAGTTTTATCAAATTATACATTTACTCTATTTATGTTAATATGCAAGTTGCATAGATAAAGTTCTTGAATATACTATGGTATTATGAGGTCGTACATATGACGACGATCATGAAATTCATTTATAAGTTATTGTACATTCTAAATGCGTCCCTAGATGATTCAACAATTTAAAACAAGGATACATCCTGCTATTGTTTGAGATTAGCATCTATGATGTGGTGTACCATGTTTTATTGGTAGGGACATGAAGATGTCAAAATGTACAAATGAGTTATCGTATGATGAATCACTGAACAACTCTCCCTCGAATTTTCTAAGTGGTTATTATTTATCGAGTGGATAAGTCCACATTAATGGTTTTATACCATTAGTCTTTTGACCTGGGATAACATAAAGGCTCTACGTACTAGCATTACACTTAATTTGTTTATCGACTCGACGAAGTCATCAGGTGGCGAGGTTGGGTGTATTTTCGAAATATATAGAAGTCAATGTATTGTAGTCGAGTATTCATCGTTCCCCTACGGGTGTGGATATCCTATATTCTCCAACGAGTTAATAGTGAAAGAAATCTCTAGCCAGAGTATGAGTCGTGCTTTAAGAAAAATTTTCTTAGTTGCACACACGGTGTCACCATGATTACTCAAAGATATATCACATATTTATCGAATTCATTTTCAGCTTTTGATGATTTTGTTACAGATTAGATCATGATATATGAGTTGAAGGGATCACACGTACGCTAACAATAACCTACTGGTTCTTGCAGGAAATATCAACGATACCTAGGGGATTATGGGGTTATGATACTAGATGCTCTTATCATGATCTGATGAGTGTAATCAGACTTGAGTTCTAACGTTCTTATAATAAAGGTTTGATGCACAAAATGTGACAAATTAGGGTAAGTCAATATAAGAGACATGTGTAGTCTAGAATCTTATGATTTTTTAACTTACATCCAGTTTTATTCATGAACCATTGATATTCACACAAGTATTGAATTTTATGTTTCCGTTAAGATAGTCAAATCCAAAGAGTTGGATTTACTGATTTAGTGTGATGGAGATCAAACACATGACTTGAATGTGTTTATAAATATTTTCCATATTTGAAAGTTATGGAAGTTAGGTCGAGGGATAATCTAGTGAGGAGAGTGCAACTGTCTAATTTAGTAAAAGAGTTTCATAATAGGCAACTACCAAAAATAAATCCGTGTAAATTTTGTTATTTGAAATTTCACTTTTCATTAGAATAATGAGATTAGCACCTTCGTCACCTCGGGGATGTCTTATCTTCTATGGGGATCACGAAAGAGTCAATTATTTAATTAGTAAATTTAAAATTCGCTAATTAAATATTAATTAAATTGTTTTGACTATTATATAATTAAAATTAAGTAATTTCCAGTGTAATGGATCTAGATTTGACTGATATCTTTTTTCAATACTCAGTGCAAATGCTGTATCAGGTCGAGTAGATAACATACCATATATTATACTGTCTATGGCTAACGCATATGAGATGAAACTCAAGGTTTCTCTGTCATCGTCAATCTTAGGTCACATATACTTAGATAGAGTCAAACCATGACACATTGAGAGATATCCTCTCTTTGATTCCTCCATAGAGAATCTCCTCAATATGGTATCGATATAAGTAGATTGGGTGAGCCCTAGCATCCTCTTTGATTTATCCATATAGATATGCATTCCTAATATATGGGATGCTTTACCCATATCCTTCATGGAGAATTTTTTTAGCTAATCATACTTTAGTGAAATGCAACATCAAACATTCCCTATATAATTCCCAATGAGTAGTATGTCGTCAACATAAAGTACTATGAATATCACAGCACTTCCACTAACCTTCTTGTATACACACGGTTCCTCAAGGTTTTTAAAAAAATCAAACTCCTTGATATTATTGACAAATATCAGGTACTTTATGCTCACTTCCTACTGAAATGAATCCTTCTGACAGAGACATGAAAATATCTTACTTAATATCACCATTAATCAACGTTTTCTTCACATCCATATGTCATAATTCATAGTCATGTCATACTACTATGGCTAGCAATATCCTAATGGACTTGAACATTGCGACTAGAAAAAAGGTTTCTTCATAGTCAATATATTTCCTTTGAGTATAACTTTTTGCTACCAATCTTGCTTTGAATGTCACCACCTTCCCATCTACCTCAAGTTTCTTTTTGTAAATCATTTTCATCTTATGTGAACAATTCTCTCATATGATTCTACAAGGGACAATACTTGGTTCGAGTACATGGAGTCCATCTTGGACTGCATGGCTTCAAGTCATTTGGACGAATATGTTTTTTACATCACATCTAGGAATTGGCTCATCTTTATCTTCTTGAAAAAGTAGGCTCATCATCTTAGGTCGCCTTAAAACCCTTTCTGATCTCCTAAGAGCTTGTGTTTCTTCAAATGGTTGTTGGGGTGTGGGTTATACTATTTCAAAGGTGGGTGGTTCTCTAATCTCTTTGATTATATCATTCATCATTTTCTATCTAATAAAAACTCCTTATACAAGAAGGTGACATTATTTGAAACAAAAAATTTTATTTTTTTGGGATCATAGAAATAATATCCAGTAGAATTCATTGGATATCCCACAAAGTAGCACAAATTGTCTCTACTATTCAATTTGTCTCTCACTGCCTGCATCACATAAGCAAGACATCCACGTATTCTCAAGAAATAATATTTTGGTGGCTTTTCTATCTGAATCTCATATGGAGTTTTATCAACTAACTTTGCATGAACTTAGTTCTACAACATTGTCGCAGTTTCAAGAGCAAATCCCCAAAAGGATGATGAAAATTAAATGAATCATATCATAGATGAACCATGTATTTCAATAAATACACATACCTATACCTCGAGAATACATCAATAAAGGTAATTAATTAGGATTTGTCAAATCTCGTGCTAGCCTTTAGCGGGCCACACACTTCAGTATTGATCAAATCCAATAGATCATATGCATGTTACACTTTCCCTAGGAAAAAAGTCTTTGATCATCTTTCCTTTCAAACAAGACACACATGTTTCAAGAGAGTTTATCTCTGACATATAAAATATGGCCTCTCTCACTAGTTTATGCATAATTCTTTGGGAAATATTTTATAGCCTAGAGTACCACATGTGAGCTTGATTTAGACTATCTTGTTTATATTTTTATTGTTGTTAAAATTTTTTGACATTCTCTGTTTGAACATTTCAGATTCGAAATCTTGATTTTGATGTTAACAAAACTTGTTATTTTTTTTTCTAACGATTTTACCTAAGTGCACAAAAATTTGAAACTGACCAGGTTTCGAACTGATCAGTTTACGTGCCAAAAGTGAAGCTATCGAGATGCAAAATGAAAGCACCAACTGATTGACCGAACTGAACCAGCCCAACTGATATATCAAAGAACAGTTCAACTGATTGTTCAGCTGATAGATGGTTCAGCAGAAGACCTTCAGAAGCCCGACCAGCTGATGAAGAGTTCAACTGATGAAGAGCCCAGCTGACCAGTTCAACAATATCAATGAAATCAGTTCAATTGACGAGTCAACTGATTTCACCACACCGATTCAAGACCAGTTCAGCGGACGAGTTCAGAGCATCAGTTAGGAGCCAATTAGTTTTCAAAACAAGAAAAGCTTATCTAATTGGAATCTAGCTGTGCGCATTGTCCGATCAAAAGACAATAATGAACGTTGCAGCAGAGCTTAAATGCAATAGGTTACAGAATGACTGTCAGAAAGTACAAGACACAAATTTCAAGGAAATGATTCAAATTGCAACGGTCTTATTTGATGAGTCTTGATGTACGATCACATTGCCTCTATAAATACAATATCAAGACCATCAACAAACAAGTGTATAAAAAACACCGAGAGGAAGATAGGGCACGCTCAATTCTTTTCATCTTATAATAAGTAACCAGCCCAGATTTGAGGGAACACTTCAACGTGTTATCAGCATAGATTAGAAGCATAATTCTCTCAGTGTGAGAGAACACTTTTGTGTTGTATTCATAGATCTGTTCTCACACACACGCACCATCACTCACATATACACATAGAATCTAGCGTATTGAATACCTGAGTGAGTCTTGCACAAAGACATTAAACTTGTGTATGTACTTTTTAACACATAGACGTTAAACAAGTGTTGGCTGGAATGTACTGTCTTTAGTTTAGACTAGGAGTTCAGTTAGGCAGTAGCATAAGTCCTAAGCTGAATGGGTTTGTACAAGGTGTTGTATAAATCAAATCTTCTAGTGGATCCAACCCGAGGTGATAGAAGAGATAACATAGGAGCAGTTGAAGTATCTGACCATCCATAAACATATCTTGTGTCTTTAACTGTTTAACTATTGCTTTGAAACTGATTTGATTAGTTGAGCCGATATCAATTCAGTTCTCACCATACTGAACTGATACAAGCTTGAACCGATCCCCTTTATTTCAGTTATTCAGTTCACACAAGTTAAAATATTTAAACTGTTCAGTTTTCTTAACGAAGGATTATTTCGAGTATTTTTCGCTTGGTGTAAAAACCAAACCCGATTTAATTCATTGCTGTTTACATTCTTAGAACACGAGCTATTACAGCTCATTGAGAATATTTGTGCTTGAAACACCCTCTTTGATGCCTGCACCGATGTTGTCAATTGGTATAAGAGCTAGCTGTTCTAAGAAGAACATTTGAAAACTGATATTTTAAAATTTGTTTCAAAATGGTATTTAAAATGGCATTCAAAATCATTTTGAAGATTTTATATGTCTTTGCCGTGGGAAGAGAGAAGATTTTTGGATCTGCAACTAACATTGTTGCCACTTTTCTCGACTCGCTAATTTTTGTTGTTTTAGCAGCTTGCAGGATTTTGAGTTCAGACTGACAGCAGAATAGCTAAACTTTTCAACGGATCAGATTTCAGTTTCCAGCCTACCAATTCAACTGATCAACATACGAAACCCAACTACCAGCTGAAATGTTAGATGATTAGGAGCTTAATCATCAGCAGTATACTGCCGCTTCATTGCCATATCAAATCAAAGTAGATGATCAATGAAATTCAACATCAGTTGAGTCCTGTTTGCATCAGCTAGACCAGTTAGCCAGCACAGAGATCCAGTCCAAGGCAATGAGCTGTTGTTCTGACAAAGAAACTCAAAATCAATGCAGCATTTAAAGTGTTCAAGGAAACTGGTTATTGTTATATCCAGTTCTATTTTGCAAAAACTGACTGATATTTGATTTTGTTTAAAACTTGTGATGTAGTAGCAATTTCCCTTACACATGTTGGTGTGCTTAAATATATGATACAAGGAACGCATATTTGATTAAATAAACATCATGTTTATCCAGTTAGTTTCTGTGTAACTGAATTGACATCTTCATATTAGTTGCCTAAACTACTTGTGTAAAGTCTACTCATTCAAAAGTGCAGAAATATATATATTTTTTGAAAGCTCACATTTTTGAAATAACATTAAACTATTTTGCATGCATGCGCTATACAGAAAAATATAGCATTTAAATATATTAATCTTAAACATTTGAAAGTAAAAATAATGCATTTTAAAATAACCAAACTCGTCCAAAATTATACGCAAACATAAAAGAATAAAAATCTTAAAATCGTTAGTTTATAAAAATGTTCATATCCTCTCAAGTCTCATAAATCATAATGCGGAAAACATGTGGTCCTCGGGTCGTGTCATCGCACCAGGTCTGCCTACTCAGAGTTCGGCACCTCCAGTCCCCTCATCATCAAGCTCACCTGCATCACACACGCCTAGTGAGTCTAAAGACTATACAAACCTGTACCAGGAATAAAAAATACATATACATGACACACAGCAGTGAAAAATACCATACTCAACATATATTTCGTGAACTTAAAAGCATAAACATAAACGTGTCGCGTAAAATCATATTGTGTCAAAACATGTCATCTCACGTCATCATATACGTATACATTTTCTTTCAATTGAATTCAGTTCATTAGTTGCGAATTTCGTATGAGCTCTTTCGTATCAGCTCTATTCAATAGATCCATCTAAGTATAACCACGGTACCAGGCGGGGACATCAGTGACTACATTACCCGTCCACTGAGCCTTGGCCTCAGCTCATCATATCTCATGCCATCGTATACCTATACATCATCAGTCACAACCAATTCCTATCCTTCAAGCATCATCGTATTCACCACTTAATAAAAACATGCATATACGTAACTTTTTCTTTAAAACCAAGCATGCACCGTATTTATCATAATTACATAAAAATCATAATTGTGATGCATAAATATTTAGAACATGACAAAATATGCTCAGGACGCTGCCAGGACCAAAATTTCACCCCGGGTGCAAAATGACCATTTTGCCCCTTGAAACCCAAAATGACCATTTTACCCCTGGACATCTAAAATTCGAACTGAAGCTTACCAAACTCCTTAAAACATCCCAAAACATATTACAAGTATTTCTTAGACTTAAACTCGAGCCCAATTCAAAACTTAATCGATTTGTTTTAAAGCTTGGACCGGGGTCCTGGTTTTAACCCGAATCGAATCGAAAATTAACCAAATTTTTCTTAACTCAAACCATGACTCAAACCTCCATGACCAGCCTCTAACCCACTTATTTCAGACAACTTAGGACCTAGAAACAAGCCCAAAGGTTGCTGGAAAGCTCCAGAGTATGCGCACAAATTTTCCCAGCTTGAGCGATTTTACAATAAAAATCATATCTCCCTCGTTTCTTGTCAGAAAATTACGAATTTACTATCGAATCGAAGATAAAAAAGAGTGCTACAAATCATATGATGAATACAATTCCAGAAAACTAATCAATAAGCTGCATAATTTGAAATAACAGAGGGTGACGGGTTTGAAGACACAGAACAGCTTGAGCGACTTTACGATAAAAATCATATATCCCTCATTCCTTATCAAAAAATTACGAATTTGCTATCTAATCGAAGATAAAAGAGAGTGCTACAAATCATATGTTGAACACCTTTCCAGAAAACCATCCAATAGGTTGCAGAATATGAAATAACAGAGGGTGATGGGTTTTGAGAGACAGAAATTCCAACGTTTGAGCGACTTTACAATAAAAATCATATCTCCCTCGTTTCTCATTATAAAATTGCGGATTTACAATCAAATCGAATATAACAGGAGTGATACAAATCATAAGTTGAACATATTTCCAGAAAACTAACCAATAAGTCGCAGAATTTAAAATAACCGAGGGTGATGGGTTTTGTGACACACTTCAACAAAAAAACCGATCGACCCTCGACTTAACCCATCTAACCGTCGACTCCAGCCTATTGAAACCCTCTCACCATCGTGTACAGCCCTTAAAAACACAAAAATAGCAGCCCCTTTGCAACCACACAATAAAACGTGAGTATCATGCAATAATAAACAAATTTCATGTCAAACTTCCGCAAAAAAAAAACAAACATGGTGTAGATCATATAGTTCTCATACAAATATATTAAATTCAGTATATATATATATGACGTGTAAGATGAGGAAATGAAAATACAAGCGTGCCTTGAAGTAATTTACGCGAGAACGTCGGGGAAATGAGCGTCGGAGAGTTGCCGGGGAACTTTTCTGGAAAGAAATGGTTTGGCCGAAACCTTGCTGCTAAGGGCTGCTGATGACCGATATGAGAAGGGTTGCTGATGAAGGGTGGTCGGCTAATGGAGATTAGTTTAGGTTTAGTGGATGATTAGGGCTAATTAAATAGATAAAAAAATAAGTTAATGGGCCATAACCTTAATTTAAATGGGATTAAAAGAGGTTTGAGTCCAATAAGCTTAAAAATGGGCCCATCAAGTCCAACACACTCTCGAAAAATATTTCGTTTGGATAAGTTTGAAAATATGTCCCTAGCCTTTAAAAAGTCCTCCGACTCGTTAAAATTCGCTTACCTGTTAAAAATATGCTCTGGCGGGTAAAAATATCCAAAAAATCTCATTTCTGGAAAATATATTTAAAACATCTAATATTAATTAATGAAAATTAATCATGTAATAAAAATATTCCTGATAATTCTCTGGTCTCCGATACTCGTTCAAGCGCGAAATGCAACATAAAAGCCATTATGCATGATTTTAATAAACCATGAATTAAAACATATTTTTATGCAATAAACATACATTTAATGCATTAAAAAAATTTAATAAAATACCAAAGAAATTTAATAATTTGCATGCATGTGATTCACGAGGACCTTCAATTTTTCGGGACGTGGCAACTTGAACGTTAAAAGATGCTAAAAACTTCTTTAATCGCGTAAATGATTATATTTTTAAGGGGGAATTTTTAAATCAGTTCTTGAGGGGGAGTTTTAAATGGTTTTTAAATATTTTATCCCTCGAACCGCAAATTTCTTTTTATGCGCTTAAATGCTTTAAAGATGTTTTATTGTCACAAAGGGGGAGAATTACTAAATGTTTAAAGATTTTATTTTAATCAGCTTTAATTGCTCAAGTTTTGTGATCATCAAAAAGGGGAAGATTGTTGGAACATTTCAAGTTCGCAATCTTGATTTTGATGTTAAAAAAACTTGTTATTTTTGTTTCTAACGAGTTTACCTAAGCGCAGAAAGCTGAAACTGATCAGACGTCGATTGATAAGGCTAAATCTTACAGAGATTTTTGGGATTCAATTTTATAATATTTGTCCTTATCTCGAATTTTTATCCCAAATTATGTGATTATTTGAATTAATAATTTTAGATTTGAATAAAAGTGAAAAGTGTTTAAATTAGGAGATAAAATAAATTTACTAGATTTAAAAGGAAATAAAATATTCTTATTCCTTGATGATATTGAATTTTTGGAAAAATCTATGTAAATCTTGACAAATATCTTATCTACACTTTCTTTACTTGATATGAGCTTAAAAAGAATTAAAGGAGAGGCCCATTTAGGTGAATAAAAGGGCAGAAGCGTACAAGAGAAGAAAAAGGGGCCATAACAGAAGCACAAAAGGAGACAGAATACTCAGACTGCAAGGAAGACAGGTAAGAAAGGTAAGGAATTTGATTCTAATGATAATATTGATATTAATACACTTCCTTTTCCTCAAAGAGCAAGGCAACTACAATTAGATCAACAATTTTCGAAATTTCTTGAAGTTTTTAAGAAATTGCACATAAATATTCCTTTTGTAGAGGCTTTGGCTCAAATGCCTTCTTATGCTAAATTCTTGAAAGATATTTTGACTAAAAAGAGGAAACTTGTTGATTTTGAAACTGTTAAGCTTTCCGAGGAATGTTCAGCTATTTTGCAAAATAAATTACCTCCAAAGCTTAAGGATCCAGGTAGTTTCTCCATTCCTTGCACTATAGGTAATTCTAATTTTAACAAAGCATTGTGTGATCTTGGTGCTAGCATAAATCTTATGCCTTATTCATGCTTTGAGAAATTGGGGATTGGAGAAGTTAAACCAACCACTATTTCCCTTCAACTTGCTGATAGGTCTATTAAATATCCTAGAGGGGTTATAGAGGATGTTTTGGTTAAAGTTGATAAATTTATATTTTCAGTTGATTTTGTTGTGCTAGACATGGAGGAGGATCGTGAGATCCACCTAATTTTAGGTCGTCCTTTCTTAGCTGCTGGAAGAGCTCTCATAGATGTTCAAAAAGGTGAATTAGTTTTGAGGTTGAATTATGAGAAGGTAACTTTTAATGTTTTTCGTAGTATGAAATATCATGGATCTTCTGATTGTTATAGAATAGATGCTATTGATGATATTGTTGAGTGTAGTGTGCAGGATACTTTGATTGAAGACCCACTGGAAAAGCTTTTGGTTAGCCCAAAGTCCACGGAATCCAGCAGAGAAGAGGTGGAGGAATGTATGAACTTTTTAGAGGGATCAAAGCCACTGCCAAGATCGGTGAATTCGAAGATTGGGGAGCTTGGTCATATTCCAATCACTTAAACCTTCCATAGAAGAACCCCCATTCCTCGAACTCAAACCACTTCCTCCTCATTTAAAATATTTATTTTTGAAGGAAGAACATAAATTGCCAGTAATTATTTCTTCTTCCTTGACAGGTGATGAGTAAGATAAGCTCTTGAGAGTGCTGAAGGATCACATATATGCCATTGGATGGAGCATAGCTGACATCAAGGGAATAAATCCATCCATGTGCATGCACAAAATTTTAATGGAGAAGGAGCACTCTCCCACCACTCAACCTCAAAGGAGATTGAATCCAGCTATGCAAGAGGTCGTCAAAAAAGAGGTAATCAAACTACTTGATGCAGGTATGATCTTTCCTATATCCGATAGCAAGTGGGTAATTCCTGTGCATGTTGTTCCTAAGAAAGGGGGAATCACTGTTGTTGAAAATGAAAATAACGAATTAATCCCCACTAGAACTGTGGCTGGGTGGCGTGTTTGTATTGATTATCGCAAATTGAATGATGCCACAAGAAAAGATCACTTCCCTTTACCTTTTGTTGATCAAATGTTAGAGAGTTTGGCAGGTCATGCTTTCTATTGTTTTCTAGATAGTTATTCTGGATATATGCAAATCCCCAGAGACCCCGAAAATAAGATAATATCACTTTTACTTGTCCCTATGGTACATTTGCTTATAAAAGAATGCCATTTGGTTTGTGTAATGCTCCTGCTACTTTTCAACGTTGTATGATGTCGATTTTTCATGATATGGTTGAAAAGTATATTGAGGTCTTCATGGATGACTTTTCCGTTTTTGGTTCTTCCTTCGACTCTTGTTTGATTAATTTGTCAAATGTGCTAAAGAGATGTGAAGAAACGAATCTTGTACTTAACTGGGAGAAATGTCATTTCATGGTAAAGGAAGGTATTGTTCTTGGTCACAAAATTTCTGAAAAAGGTATTGAAGTGGATAGAGCTAAGGTAGAGATCATAGAAAAGCTTCCTCCTCCCACTAATGTCAAAGGAATTCGTAGCTTTATTGGGCATGCAGGTTTTTATAGGCGATTTATCAAGGATTTCTCCAGTAGTACTAAGCCTTTAACTAATTTGCTAATGAAAGATGTTCCTTTTGTTTTTTCTGAGGATTGTTTACAAGCCTTTCAGGCATTAAAGCAAAAGTTGACCACAACCCCGATCATTGTTGCACCAGATTGGCATCTACCGTTTGAACTCATGTGTGACGCAAGTGATATTGCTTTAGGGGCTGTTTTGGGGCAAAAGAGGGACAAATTCTTGCATGTAATCTATTATGCAAGCATGACACTTTCAGGAGCTCAATTGAACTACTCCACCACAGAAAAAGAGTTGTTGGCTGTTGTTTTTTCTTTGGAAAAGTTTCGGCCATACCTTGTAGGGAGTAAATTGATAGTCCACACGGATCATTCAGCTTTGAAGTATATCTTAAACAAGAAGGATGCCAAGCCAAGATTGATAAGATGGATCCTTCAACTGCAAGAATTTGACATGGAGAGCGTGGATCGCAAGGGGACTGAAAACCAAGTTGCTGATCATCTATCGATATTGGAAAAGCCCGAGAAAGGTAAGTATGTAATTAGAGATGAATTCCCTGACGAGAAACTTTATGTCATCTCTAATTTACCATGGTATGCTGATTTTGTCAACTATTTATCATGCAAATTTATTCCTTCTCATCTTACATATCAGCAGAAAAAGAAGTTCTTTTCAGATTTAAAATATTATCTTTGGGAAGATCCTCTTTTGTTTAGAATTTGTGCAGATGGCATTATTCGTAGGTGTATTTCAGCGGAAGAGGTAAGTTCTATACTTTCTCATTGTCATAGTGGTCAAACTGGAGGACATTTTGGGGCAAGTAAAACTGCTACAAATATCCTTCAAGCTTGATTCTACTGGCCTACACTGTTCAAGGATGCACACACTTATGTTTTGAATTGCAATGAATGCCAACGTGTTGGTAATATTTCAAGGAGACACGAAATGCCATTGAATAATATTTTAATCTGTGAATTGTTTGGTGTGTGGGGAATTGATTTCATGGGGCCATTTCCAGATTCCTTAGGAAATAAATATATTTTGGTGGCTGTGGATTACGTATCCAAGTGGGTGGAAGCAAGTGCTTGTAGAACCAATGACTCTAAGGTTGTGATCCAAGTTTTAAAGAAAAATATTTTTGCAAGATTTGGCACACCTAGAGCCATTATTAGCGATGGGGGAAAACACTTTTGTAATCGTTATTTTGAATCTCTGTTAACTAAGTATGGGGTCACGCACAAGGTGGCAACACCTTATCATCCTCAAACTAGTGGTCAAGTAGAAGTGTCAAATAGGGAGATTAAGAAAATTCTTGAGAAGACCGTTGGATCTTCGAGGAAGGAATGGGCTAGTAAATTGGATGATGCATTGTGGGCATATAGAACAGCATTTAAAACCCCTATAGGAACTTCCCCTTTTCGTTTGGTCTATGGAAAAGCTTGTCACCTTCCTGTTGAACTAGAGCATAGGGCATTATGGGCTACAAAATTTTTGAACTTTGATGTGCAAGCTACAGGTTATCAGCGTTTTCTACAACTCAATGAGCTGGAGAATTTCGTCTTGATGCATTGAGAATGCGAAAATCTACAAGGAAAAGACAAAGAAGTGGCATGATGCAAGGACTGTGCACAGGGAGTTTGATTCTGGACAAAAAGTTCTTCTTTACAACTCTCGTTTGAAACTCATGCCAGGAAAACTTCGTTCCAAATGGTCCGGACCTTTTACTGTTACTGAAGTTTTTCCCTTTGGTGTTGTAGAAATCCGTGGAGAATCTAGAAATCCCTTTAAGGTGAATGGACATCGACTGAAAATTTTTCATGAAGGAATTGTGGAGCAAGAGGAGCCGAGTACTTCTTTGCACGATCCAACATATTTAGCGCTTGCTGGGAGGCAACCCAATGATTTATTTTATTTCGTTTCAATTTATCTTTTTTAAGTTTTTAATTTTTCATTCTATTAGTTTAATTCTCTGTGATTTTTGTGTGTGTAGGGAATATTGGAATGAAACAAGATGACTTAGACTCTGGAAAAGCTAAACTGTTGAAATAACAGATTTCCAGCAGTGAGGAATTCTACCATCCCCATGTACCACTCCATGGAACTCAAAGCACACTGCCAGGGAAGTGTTCTCTTACTATTCTGCATCCAAATTCTATATACTTTTTGAAGGGTATGACACTGAGGACAGTGTAAATCTAAAGTGTGGGGTGAATTTGTGTTTGGTTTCACGTCACAACACTTAGTATGTGCTTAAATGTTTAATCCTCTAGCATGAAATTTTTTCTGGTTATTCTTTGAGAAACTGCACTTGTGATTATATGACACACTAATTGACTTTCTAGATTTTTGATCACTCGAGATATAGAATCACACCTAGAATTGATTGAGATGAGCTGTAGTTGTAGCCGAAGGATTTGAGCACAAACTAGTCTTGTATCATATTTTGAGACATAATCTATGCATTTTAGGTCATACTTATATGAATTAATCGTGAATTGGTAAAAGGTGAGCTCATGAAAAAAAAGAAAAAATAATCGAAAAAAAATCGAAAAAGAAAAAAAAAAAGAGAAATAAAAGAAACAATCTAGAACTTGTCTGGTTATCTTTCGAGGCGAAAATACGGAGGAGAATGACTTAAGGATGATTTAGGCGATCTTTGGACCGTTTGAGCCTTTCGAGCCTACCCAATGCATCATTCATATCCCTAGTATCCCCTTTTGAGCCTAATAAATCGAATGGAGTGTGTCAAAGACATGCAATTAGCCCCCATTCGTATTCCTTCAAAATCCCACATCAACTACCCAATTTTAGCTCATACACTATTCCTCTACCTTAATTTTGAGAGAAATAAACCCTTTTAGCGCTTTAAATTTTTCAATAACTAACATGTGCTGATAATTGATGAGAAAAATTGGAGGAGTTTGAAAAAATCATGAAGAATGAGAAAAGGATGGATGAAAAGATATATAATTATAAAAAGAAAATTATAAAAAAAAAGGAGGAGGAATGAATGTTGTATGATGTGGTGATTGATTGAATAAAAAACCTAAAAGGGAATGTTGTTGAAGATCGAAAAAAAAGCTGGAGGAATGATGAAATTCAATAAAGGAAGGAAGATAGGAGATGAAGGAATGCGCTGAAGGAATAGTTGTTTATTTTCTCTCATTTTGAATATCCCTACCTTTATTGTAGCCGTGAGTCGTGGCCTAACGTTATAAGCTTAAAAATACCTATTAATCGGGTCATATTCCTCCAACATTTAGTGGAGAAAGATATGAAAGATAAGCTTATAGAGAGTTTCTTTATTAAAAAAAAAATCCAGAAAATATGAGCATTCCTTGAACTAAAACACCTTTGAGGAATATGAGTTTTGACTTCCACACTACATACGTCTCATTATCTTGATCTTTTCTAGTGAATGCTTGAGTTTTAAAGTTGCAACGGAAGTGAATTTTATGATTTTCGACGTGTGATCTTTTGATTGAGTGTGAAGGAATTTGGTAGGTTGAAAAGTGTTGATTGTGTCATTTGTTGTGGTCAATCATTGAATATTCCTCGGTTATATTTTATTCTCTAATTTGCTCGAGGACGAACAAAGTCTTAAGTGTGGGGGGATTGATAAGGCTAAATCTTATAGAGATTTTAGGGATTCTATTTTATAATATTTGTCCTTATCTCGATTTTTTATCTCAAATTTTGTGATTATTTGAATTAATAATTTTAGATTTGAATAAAAGTGAAAAGTGTTTAAATTAGGAGATAAAATAAATTTACTAGATTTAAAAGGAAATAAAATATTCTTATTCCTTGATGATATTGAATTTTTGGAAAAATCTATGTAAATCTTGACAAATATCTTATCTACACTTTCTTTACTTGATATGGGCTTAAAAAGAATTAAAGGAGAGGCCCATTTAGGAGAATAAAAGGGCAGAAGCGTACAAGAGAAGAAAAAGGGGTCATAACAGAAGCACAGAAGGAGACGGAATAGCAATACAGCGCGGAAGAAGGAAAAGAAGGGAGGAAGAAGGAAGGCAAAACCAGCGAGGAATTCCTCACACACGCTACAAATCACAGAGAATTCGTCTAGTTTAATAATTTGGATTTTTTGTTGTTGGAACATTTCATGTTCGTAATCTTGATTTTGATGTTAACAAAACTTGTTATTGTGTTTCTAACATATTACTCAAGTGTGAAGTTGCAAACACAAGAAGCAAGCTGAAACTGAATTCTGCACAAACTGAATTTCTGGCAAGCTTCTGTATTTTGATGATATCTCTCAGCTGGATGATCCAAACGACAATCCGCCAATTGAACTGATCAGAAAACTCAATTTGGAACAAGTCGTATTTCACGTCAGTTGGGCAAAATCGAATGTTATCAAGGGCTAACTGATCGCTGAAATGACGAACTGACTGCACGAAAACAGCAATCAGTTGGGTTTGAGCAGCTACGGTATTTTGGTCATATCTCTCAGCTCGGTTATCGAAACGAAGCGATTCAGTATGCGTTGGAAAGACAAGACAAAGATCTACATATCATTCTTATAAGTCAAAGTCTGAATCGAAGCTTACAATGCTGATAAATGACGATGAAGCTACTGGTTCTGCACAAACTGAAATCAGCTAGACTGATTTCAGCACACCAGCTGAAACTGAACCAGCTGCTGACCAGTTGACCAACCAACTGAACCAGTTGAATTGAACCAGACCAGCTGAAGACCAGTTGAACCAGACCAGCTGAACTGAACCAGACCAGTTGAACCAGACCAGCTGAAATGAACCAGTTGAACTGAACCAGACCAGTTGAACCAGTCCAACTGAACCAGACCAACTGAACCAGTTGAACTGATTGACCAGTTGAGTTGACCAGAGTTGACCAGTCGGGAAATTTTCCAGCAAGACGAATTTGACCGTTGCACTTCCTGAAACAGCACAGAAACTTTCCAAACGGTCATATTCTTGTGTCTAACGTATATATCAGTGTTGGAGCCTATAAATACAACATCTTGAAGATCAAACAAGAGCTTTTGAAGTGGATTCAAAGCATGGGCACTTAGCATGAATATATCAGCTAGTTGAGAGCACAAGCCCTTGTGTGAGGAAACATTTGAGATGTACACTGTAACTGATAAATTCCTCACACACAATTACTCACACATGTACAAGAGAGTTGAAGTTCAAAGATTAGTTGAGTGAGTCTTGCACAAAGACGTAAAACTTGTTTATGTAGTCTTTGCATATGAGACATTAAACAATATGCTGATTGTGAGGTGCTGCCTACAATCGTTAGTGCTAGGAGTTCAGTTTAGGCAGTGGGTAAGTCCTAGCTGAATGGGTTTGTACAAGGTGTTGTATAAATCAAAGTCTTCTAGTGGATCCTTCCCAAGGGGATTCCCAAGGAGAAGAAGGGGTGACGTAGGAGTGTTTGAAATCTCCGAACATCCATAAACAAATTCGTGTCTATTTGTTTATTGCATTTACTTATCATTTCCATTAGTTTTAAAGATGCATTGTTGAAGCATTTTATGTGTTCTTCAAATACCAAAATATTGCATACCAAGTGTTTGATAAAATGCTTAAACCGAAAATCTTTTTACTCATTCAACTTGCATATATCTTAAATGGTTTATAAAATATTTATTCGGTTTCTACGAAGGATTATTTCGAGTATTTTCCGCTTGGTTTGAACACCAAACTCGATTTAATTCATCGGTGTTCAATATTTCAAGAACTGAGCTATTGTAGCTCAACGATTACCCCCCTAATCGATCCTAACAAGTGGTATCAGAGCGGGTTGTTCTTGAAAGAACATTGAAACTGATTTTGATGTTTAAAATTCGAAATTTCAGATTTTTTACACATATATATGCAAAACTGAATTTTCGCGCAGCTTGTAGCGACCATGGGAAAAATGGCATATCTCCTTGCTCGAGTGTCCAAATGACGAACCGCTTTTTGCGTTGCAAACTAAACTCGTAGAGGTTTACAGCGGTATAAAATTTGCAGCCTAATTATGCACGAGAAAATACAGTTTATTTGTTGAAGACAGAGCATATGTGCTGCAGCAGAAAATGAGCCATGGAGAAAATTGGTTAGTTACCCCTCTTCTTTTAAATTTTTCAAAATTTCAAAAATAGGGGGAGAACTCATTATAATTTTAATGAGTAGATTATTTATTGAGGGGGAGAAAATTTTGTTTAATTTTTTTTAAAATATGACTTTTTGATTCACACAAAAAGGGGGAGAAATATGTTAGTTGAGTTGATTGTTTATCCAAGTTTTGTGATCATCAAAAAGGGGGAGATTGTTGGAACATTTCATGTTCGTAATCTTGATTTTGATGTTAACAAAACTTGTTATTGTGTTTCTAACATATTACTCAAGTGTGAAGTTGCAAATACAAGAAGCAAGCTGAAACTGAATTCTGCACAAACTGAATTTCTGGCAAGCTTCTGTATTTTGATGATATCTCTCAGCTGGATGATCCAAACGACAATCCGCCAATTGTACTGATCAGAAAACTCAATTTGGAACAAGTCGTATTTCACGTCAGTTGGGCAAAATCGAATGTTATCAAGGGCTAACTGATCGCTGAAGTGACGAACTGACTGCACGAAAACAGCAATCAGTTGGGTTTGAGCAGCTACGGTATTTTGGTCATATCTCTCAGCTCGGTTATCGAAACGAAGCGATTCAGTATGCGTTGGAAAGACAAGACAAAGATCTACATATCATTCTTATAAGTCAAAGTCTGAATCGAAGCTTACAATGCTGATAAATGACGATGAAGCTACTGGTTCTGCACAAACTGAAATCAGCTAGACTGATTTCAGCACACCAGCTGAAACTGAACCAGCTGCTGACCAGTTGACCAACCAACTGAACCAGTTGAATTGAACCAGACCAGCTGAAGACCAGTTGAACCAGACCAGCTGAACTGAACCAGACCAGTTGAACCAGACCAGCTGAAATGAACCAGTTGAACTGAACCAGACCAGTTGAACCAGTCCAACTGAACCAGACCAACTGAACCAGTTGAACTGATTGACCAGTTGAGTTGACCAGAGTTGACCAGTCGGGAAATTTTCCAGCAAGACGAATTTGACCGTTGCACTTCCTGAAACAGCACAGAAACTTTCCAAACGGTCATATTCTTGTGTCTAACGTATATATCAGTGTTGGAGCCTATAAATACAACATCTTGAAGATCAAACAAGAGCTTTTGAAGTGGATTCAAAGCATGGGCACTTAGCATGAATATATCAGCTAGTTGAGAGCACAAGCCCTTGTGTGAGGAAACATTTGAGATGTACACTGTAACTGATAAATTCCTCACACACAATCACTCACACATGTACAAGAGAGTTGAAGTTCAAAGATTAGTTGAGTGAGTCTTGCACAAAGACGTAAAACTTGTGTATGTAGTCTTTGCATATGAGACATTAAACAATATGCTGATTGTGAGGTGCTGCCTACAATCGTTAGTGCTAGGAGTTCAGTTTAGGCAGTGGGTAAGTCCTAGCTGAATGGGTTTGTACAAGGTGTTGTATAAATCAAAGTCTTCTAGTGGATCCTTCCCAAGGGGAAGAAGGGGTGACGTAGGAGTGTTTGAAATCTCCGAACATCCATAAACAAATTCGTGTCTATTTGTTTATTGCATTTACTTATCATTTCCATTAGTTTTAAAGATGCATTGTTGAAGCATTTTATGTGTTCTTCAAATACCAAAATATTGCATACCAAGTGTTTGATAAAATGCTTAAACCGAAAATCTTTTTACTCATTCAACTTGCATATATCTTAAATGGTTTATAAAATATTTATTCGGTTTCTACGAAGGATTATTTCGAGTATTTTCCGCTTGGTTTGAACACCAAACTCGATTTAATTCATCGGTGTTCAATATTTCAAGAACCGAGCTATTGTAGCTCAACGATTACCCCCCTAATCGATCCTAACAAGTGGTATCAGAGCGGGTTGTTCTTGAAAGAACATTGAAACTGATTTTGATGTTTAAAATTCGAAATTTCAGATTTTTTACACATATATATGCAAAACTGAATTTTCGCGCAGCTTGTAGCGACCATGGGAAAAATGGCATATCTCCTTGCTCGAGTGTCCAAATGACGAACCGCTTTTTGCGTTGCAAACTAAACTCGTAGAGGTTTACAGCGGTATAAAATTTGCAGCCTAATTATGCACGAGAAAATACAGTTTATTTGTTGAAGACAGAGCATATGTGCTGCAGCAGAAAATGAGCCATGGAGAAAATTGGTTAGTTACCCCTCTTCTTTTAAATTTTTCAAAATTTCAAAAATAGGGGGAGAACTCATTATAATTTTAATGAGTAGATTATTTATTGAGGGGGAGAAAATTTTGTTTAATTTTTTTTAAAATATGACTTTTTGATTCACACAAAAAGGGGGAGAAATATGTTAGTTGAGTTGATTGTTTATCCAAGTTTTGTGATCATCAAAAAGGGGGAGATTGTTGGAACATTTCATGTTCGTAATCTTGATTTTGATGTTAACAAAACTTGTTATTGTGTTTCTAACATATTACTCAAGTGTGAAGTTGCAAATACAAGAAGCAAGCTGAAACTGAATTCTGCACAAACTGAATTTCTGGCAAGCTTCTGTATTTTGATGATATCTCTCAGCTGGATGATCCAAACGACAATCCGCCAATTGAACTGATCAGAAAACTCAATTTGGAACAAGTCGTATTTCACGTCAGTTGGGCAAAATCGAATGTTATCAAGGGCTAACTGATCGCTGAAGTGACGAACTGACTGCACGAAAACAGCAATCAGTTGGGTTTGAGCAGCTACGGTATTTTGGTCATATCTCTCAGCTCGGTTATCGAAACGAAGCGATTCAGTATACGTTGGAAAGACAAGACAAAGATCTACATATCATTCTTATAAGTCAAAGTCTGAATCGAAGCTTACAATGCTGATAAATGACGATGAAGCTACTGGTTCTGCACAAACTGAAATCAGCTAGACTGATTTCAGCACACCAGCTGAAACTGAACCAGCTGCTGACCAGTTGACCAACCAACTGAACCAGTTGAATTGAACCAGACCAGCTGAAGACCAGTTGAACCAGACCAGCTGAACTGAACCAGACCAGTTGAACCAGACCAGCTGAAATGAACCAGTTGAACTGAACCAGACCAGTTGAACCAGTCCAACTGAACCAGACCAACTGAACCAGTTGAACTGATTGACCAGTTGAGTTGACCAGAGTTGACCAGTCGGGAAATTTTCCAGCAAGACGAATTTGACCGTTGCACTTCCTGAAACAGCACAGAAACTTTCCAAACGGTCATATTCTTGTGTCTAACGTATATATCAGTGTTGGAGCCTATAAATACAACATCTTGAAGATCAAACAAGAGCTTTTGAAGTGGATTCAAAGCATGGGCACTTAGCATGAATATATCAGCTAGTTGAGAGCACAAGCCCTTGTGTGAGGAAACATTTGAGATGTACACTGTAACTGATAAATTCCTCACACACAATCACTCACACATGTACAAGAGAGTTGAAGTTCAAAGATTAGTTGAGTGAGTCTTGCACAAAGACGTAAAACTTGTGTATGTAGTCTTTGCATATGAGACATTAAACAATATGCTGATTGTGAGGTGCTGCCTACAATCGTTAGTGCTAGGAGTTCAGTTTAGGCAGTGGGTAAGTCCTAGCTGAATGGGTTTGTACAAGGTGTTGTATAAATCAAAGTCTTCTAGTGGATCCTTCCCAAGGGGAAGAAGGGGTGACGTAGGAGTGTTTGAAATCTCCGAACATCCATAAACAAATTCGTGTCTATTTGTTTATTGCATTTACTTATCATTTCCATTAGTTTTAAAGATGCATTGTTGAAGCATTTTATGTGTTCTTCAAATACCAAAATATTGCATACCAAGTGTTTGATAAAATGCTTAAACCGAAAATCTTTTTACTCATTCAACTTGCATATATCTTAAATGGTTTATAAAATATTTATTCGGTTTCTACGAAGGATTATTTCGAGTATTTTCCGCTTGGTTTGAACACCAAACTCGATTTAATTCATCGGTGTTCAATATTTCAAGAACCGAGCTATTGTAGCTCAACGATTACCCCCCTAATCGATCCTAACAAGTGGTATCAGAGCGGGTTGTTCTTGAAAGAACATTGAAACTGATTTTGATGTTTAAAATTCGAAATTTCAGATTTTTTACACATATATATGCAAAACTGAATTTTCGCGCAGCTTGTAGCGACCATGGGAAAAATGGCATATCTCCTTGCTCGAGTGTCCAAATGACGAACCGCTTTTTGCGTTGCAAACTAAACTCGTAGAGGTTTACAGCGGTATAAAATTTGCAGCCTAATTATGCACGAGAAAATACAGTTTATTTGTTGAAGACAGAGCATATGTGCTGCAGCAGAAAATGAGCCATGGAGAAAATTGGTTAGTTACCCCTCTTCTTTTAAATTTTTCAAAATTTCAAAAATAGGGGGAGAACTCATTATAATTTTAATGAGTAGATTATTTATTGAGGGGGAGAAAATTTTGTTTAATTTTTTTTAAAATATGACTTTTTGATTCACACAAAAAGGGGGAGAAATATGTTAGTTGAGTTGATTGTTTATCCAAGTTTTGTGATCATCAAAAAGGGGGAGATTGTTGGAACATTTCATGTTCGTAATCTTGATTTTGATGTTAACAAAACTTGTTATTGTGTTTCTAACATATTACTCAAGTGTGAAGTTGCAAATACAAGAAGCAAGCTGAAACTGAATTCTGCACAAACTGAATTTCTGGCAAGCTTCTGTATTTTGATGATATCTCTCAGCTGGATGATCCAAACGACAATCCGCCAATTGAACTGATCAGAAAACTCAATTTGGAACAAGTCGTATTTCACGTCAGTTGGGCAAAATCGAATGTTATCAAGGGCTAACTGATCGCTGAAGTGACGAACTGACTGCACGAAAACAGCAATCAGTTGGGTTTGAGCAGCTACGGTATTTTGGTCATATCTCTCAGCTCGGTTATCGAAACGAAGCGATTCAGTATACGTTGGAAAGACAAGACAAAGATCTACATATCATTCTTATAAGTCAAAGTCTGAATCGAAGCTTACAATGCTGATAAATGACGATGAAGCTACTGGTTCTGCACAAACTGAAATCAGCTAGACTGATTTCAGCACACCAGCTGAAACTGAACCAGCTGCTGACCAGTTGACCAACCAACTGAACCAGTTGAATTGAACCAGACCAGCTGAAGACCAGTTGAACCAGACCAGCTGAACTGAACCAGACCAGTTGAACCAGACCAGCTGAAATGAACCAGTTGAACTGAACCAGACCAGTTGAACCAGTCCAACTGAACCAGACCAACTGAACCAGTTGAACTGATTGACCAGTTGAGTTGACCAGAGTTGACCAGTCGGGAAATTTTCCAGCAAGACGAATTTGACCGTTGCACTTCCTGAAACAGCACAGAAACTTTCCAAACGGTCATATTCTTGTGTCTAACGTATATATCAGTGTTGGAGCCTATAAATACAACATCTTGAAGATCAAACAAGAGCTTTTGAAGTGGATTCAAAGCATGGGCACTTAGCATGAATATATCAGCTAGTTGAGAGCACAAGCCCTTGTGTGAGGAAACATTTGAGATGTACACTGTAACTGATAAATTCCTCACACACAATCACTCACACATGTACAAGAGAGTTGAAGTTCAAAGATTAGTTGAGTGAGTCTTGCACAAAGACGTAAAACTTGTGTATGTAGTCTTTGCATATGAGACATTAAACAATATGCTGATTGTGAGGTGCTGCCTACAATCGTTAGTGCTAGGAGTTCAGTTTAGGCAGTGGGTAAGTCCTAGCTGAATGGGTTTGTACAAGGTGTTGTATAAATCAAAGTCTTCTAGTGGATCCTTCCCAAGGGGAAGAAGGGGTGACGTAGGAGTGTTTGAAATCTCCGAACATCCATAAACAAATTCGTGTCTATTTGTTTATTGCATTTACTTATCATTTCCATTAGTTTTAAAGATGCATTGTTGAAGCATTTTATGTGTTCTTCAAATACCAAAATATTGCATACCAAGTGTTTGATAAAATGCTTAAACCGAAAATCTTTTTACTCATTCAACTTGCATATATCTTAAATGGTTTATAAAATATTTATTCGGTTTCTACGAAGGATTATTTCGAGTATTTTCCGCTTGGTTTGAACACCAAACTCGATTTAATTCATCGGTGTTCAATATTTCAAGAACCGAGCTATTGTAGCTCAACGATTACCCCCCTAATCGATCCTAACATTTGTGCTTTAGTTAATTTATTTAAATTGTTTAATTTATTTTTCATTAATCTATCTCCCATCATTTGAATTTTATTTAGCCTAAATTAGGAAAAATAATTCATATTCTAGTAATTAAACATCGATCTCTGTGGGTACGATACCTGGACTCATCTCCAAATACTATTACTTGACCTAGTCCGCTTGCTAGATTTATTCCCAACCGAAATCGTCGGTCAAGTTTTTGGCGTCGTTGCCGGGGATTGAATTGTTTAATATTAGGATTTATTATTTTCTTGAGATTAGGTTTTTATTTAATTTGTTGATTCTACGCATATTCATACGTTTAAAGTTTTTTTTATTTATTTTCAGGGATTTTCTTACTGTGCATGAGCCGTGTTAGAGGAGAGACAGAATTAGAGCCGTTTGATCCAGAGATTGAGAATACTTTTCGACGGAGACGTAGAGCACAAAGGGAGAAATCCTCAGACTTTGACGTGGAAGAACAATTAAAACAAGAGGAGAAAGTTGAAACAACAGGGATGGAAGTAATGGACAACGAGGAAGATGATCGCACTGTCTATGATCTTACTAGACAAACCACTGGAGGTTATGGTTCTAGCATCACTCGCCCTACTGTGGAAGCAAATAATTTTGAGTTGAAGTCATCTATCATTCAAATGATACAGTATCAAGTGAGATTTGGAGGATCGCAGACCGAGGATCCTAATGCACATCTGGAGGGATTTCTATCTATCTGTGACACAATCAAATTCAATGGAGTGAGCAAAGATGCCATAAGATTGAGACTATTCCCTTTCTCTTTGCATGGTGAAGCAGCAGAATGGCTTAGAGATTTACCAGCTGGCTCTATTACTACATGGAATGGGTTAGTGGAATTATTCATGAATCAATATTTTCCACCTGCCAAGCTAGCACAACTGCGTATGGATATTTCATCTTTTCGCCAGAAGGATGGGGAGACACTACATACAGCTTGGGGAAGATTTAGGAAAATGTTGAGGAGGTGTCCTCAACATGGTTTCACTTCATCTGAACAAAGTTCAAATTTTCTATAACGGAGTTGATCCTTCTGTGCATTCCATGCTAGATGAGGCATCCAATGGTAGCTTATACAGGAAGACTCCACGAGTTGCACTTGAAATAATTTCAAATATGGCTGAAAATAATGCTGGTTGGACAGATATTAAACGAGAAAAGAAGGCTGGAGTTCTTGAAATGGATGTGTTGAATGCACTTACTGCTAAGATTGATGGGTTGGCCCATCAATTCTCTCAGCTGCAGTCAAATCAAGCAAATCAAGTCCAAGGAATATTCATCGAGGAACAACCCATTTTTGATGAAGAAGCAGTGAATTTTGTGGGGAATCACTGGAGACAACAATCCAATCCATACAGTTCCACATACAATCCAGGATGGAAGAATCACCCTAATTTCTCTTGGAAGAATACGGAGAATTCCCTTAATCCAACACATATTCCTCCACTGCCCATTCCTCAACAAATGAGACAGCAAGGAGTATTGGTACCTACAGCACCTCCAGGATTCAAGCAAGAAGATCAAAAATCAATTTATGAGGATTTTATGATGAAACATGTTGTGGGAATGGAGACGAGACTGCAGAATCATGACACTATCTTGCGAAGGTTGGATGCTCAAATGGGTCAAATAGCCAATCAATTAGCAAATCGACCACTTGGAACACTACCAAGTGATACTGAGAAAAATCCAAAAGGAGTGAATGCAGTGAGTACAATGATCAAGGCCGAGGAAGAGGAACCAAAGAGGAAGAATTCTACAGATATGGAGGCAAAGAATGATGGAGGAATGAAACAAAAAATGGAAGATGCTAAGGAACAGAGCACTCAGGCTACACGGAAGACAGGTAAGAAAGGTAAGGAATTTGATTCTAATGATAATATTGATATTAATACACTTCCTTTCCCTCAAAGAGCAAGGCAACTACAATTGGATCCACAATTTTTGAAATTTCTTGAAGTTTTTAAGAAATTGCACATAAATATTCCTTTTGTAGAGGCTTTTGCTCAAATGCCTTCTTATGCTAAATTCTTGAAAGATATTTTGACTAAAAAGAGGAAACTTGTTGATTTTGAAACTGTTAAGCTTTCCGAGGAATGTTCAGCTATTTTGCAAAATAAATTACCTCCAAAGTTTAAGGATCTAGGTAGTTTCTCCATTCCTTGCACTATAGGTAATTCTAATTTTAACAAAGCATTGCGTGATCTTGGTGCTAGCATAAATCTTATGCCTTATTCATGCTTTGAGAAATTGGGGATTGGAGAAGTTAAACCAACCACTATTTCCCTTCAACTTGCTGATAGGTCTATTAAATATCCTAGAGGGGTTATAGAGGATGTTTTGGTTAAAGTTGATAAATTTATATTTTCAGTTGATTTTGTTGTGCTAGACATGGAGGAGGATCGTGAGATCCCCCTAATTTTAGGTCGTCCTTTCTTAGCTACTGGAAAAGCTCTCATAGATGTTCAAAAAGGTGAATTAGTTTTGAGGTTGAATTATGAGAAGGTAACTTTTAATGTTTTTCGTAGTATGAAATATCATGGATCTTCTGATTGTTATAGAATAGATGCTATTGATGATATTGTTGAGTGTAGTGTGCAGGATACTTTGATTGAAGACCCACTGGAAAAGCTTTTGGTTAGCCCAAAGTCCACGGAATCCAGCAGAGAAGAGGTGGAGGAATGTATGAACTTTTTAGAGGGATCAAAGCCACTGCCAAGATCGGTGAATTCGAAGATTGGGGAGCTTGGTCATATTCCAATCACTTAAACCTTCCATAGAAGAACCCCCATTCCTCGAACTCAAACCACTTCCTCCTCATTTAAAATATTTATTTTTGAAGGAAGAACATAAACTGCCAGTAATTGTTTCTTCTTCCTTGACAGGTGATGAGGAAGATAAGCTCTTGAGAGTGCTGAAGGATCACATATATGCTATTGGATGGAGCATAGCTGACATCAAGGGAATAAATCCATCCATGTGCATGCACAAAATTTTAATGGAGAAGGAGCACTCTCCCACCACTCAACCTCAAAGGAGATTGAATCCAGCTATGCAAGAGGTCGTCAAAAAGGAGGTAATCAAACTCCTTGATGCAGGTATGATCTTTCCTATATCCGATAGCAAGTGGGTAAGTCCTGTGCATGTTGTTCCTAAGAAAGGGGGAATCACTGTTGTTGAAAATGAAAATAACGAATTAATCCCCACTAGAACTGTGACTGGGTGGCGTGTTTGTATTGATTATCGCAAATTGAATGATGCCACAAGAAAAGATCACTTCCCTTTACCTTTTGTTGATCAAATGTTAGAGCGTTTGGCAGGTCATGCTTTCTATTGTTTTCTAGATGGTTATTCTGGATATATGCAAATCCCCATAGACCCCGAAGATCAAGATAAGACCACTTTTACTTGTCCCTATGGTACATTTGCTTATAAAAGAATGTCATTTGGTTTGTGTAATGCTCCTGCTACTTTTCAACGTTGTATGATGTCGATTTTTCATGATATGGTTGAAAAGTATATTGAGGTCTTCATGGATGACTTTTCCGTTTTTGGTTCTTCCTTCGACTCTTGTTTGATTAATTTGTCAAATGTGCTAAAGAGATGTGAAGAAAAGAATCTTGTACTTAACTGGGAGAAATGTCATTTCATGGTAAAGGAAGGAATTGTCCTTGGTCACAAAATTTCTGAAAAATGTATTGAACTGGATAGAGCTAAGGTAGAGATCATAGAAAAGCTTCCTCCTCCCACTAATGTCAAAGGAATTCGTAGCTTTATTGGGCATGCAGGTTTTTATAGGCGATTCATCAAAGATTTCTCGAGTATTACTAAGCCTTTAACTAATTTGCTAATGAAAGATGTTCCTTTTGTTTTTTCTAAGGATTGTTTACAAGCTTTCCAGACATTAAAGCAAAATTTGACCACAACCCCGATCATTGTTGCACCAGATTGGCATCTACCGTTTGAACTCATGTGTGACGCAAGTGATATTGCTTTAGGGGCTGTTTTGGGGCAAAAGAGGGACAAATTCTTGCATGTAATCTACTATGCAAGCATGACACTTTCAGGAGCTCAATTGAACTACTCCACCACAGAAAAAGAGTTGCTGGCTGTTGTTTTTTCTTTGGACAAGTTTCGGCCATACCTTGTAGGGAGTAAAGTGATAGTCCACACGGATAATTCAGCTTTGAAGTATCTCTTAAACAAGAAGGATGCCAAGCCAAGATTGATAAGATGGATCCTTCTACTGCAAGAATTTGACATAGAGATCGTGGATCGCAAGGGGACTGAAAACCAAGTTGCTGATCATCTATCGAGATTGGAAAAGCCCGAGGAAGGTAAGTATGTAATTAGAGATGAATTCCCTGACGAGAAACTTTATGTCATCTCTAATTTACCATGGTATGCTGATTTTGTCAACTATTTATCATGCAAATTTATTCCTTCTCATCTTACATATCAACAAAAAAAGAAGTTCTTTTCAGATTTAAAATATTATCTTTGGGAAGATCTTCTTTTGTTTAGAATTTGTGCAGATGGCATTATTCGTAGGTGTATTCCAGCGGAAGAGGTAAGTTCTATACTTTCTCATTGTCATAGTGGTCCAACTGGAGGACATTTTGGGGCAAGTAAAACTGCTACAAAAATCCTTCAAGCTGGATTCTACTGGCCTACACTGTTCAAGAATGCACACACTTATGTTTTGAATTGCAATGAATGCCAACGTGTTGGTAATATTTCAAGGAGACACGAAATGCCATTGAATAATATTTTAATCTGTGATTTGTTTGATGTGTGGGGAATTGATTTCATGGGGCCATTTCCAGATTCCTTAGGAAATAAATATATTTTGGTGGCTGTGGATTACGTATCCAAGTGGGTGGAAGCAAGTGCTTGTAGAACCAATGACTCTAAGGTTGTGATCCAATTTTTAAAGAAAAATATTTTTGCAAGATTTGGCACACCTAGAGCCATTATTAGCGATGGGGGAAAACACTTTTGTAATCGTTATTTTGAATCTCTGTTAACTAAGTATGGGGTCACGCACAAGGTGGCAACACCTTATCATCCTCAAACTAGTGGTCAAGTAGAAGTGTCAAATAGGGAGATTAAGAAAATTCTTGAGAAGACCGTTGGATCTTCGTGGAAAGAATGGGCTAGTAAATTGGATGATGCATTATGGGCATATAGAACAGCATTTAAAACCCCTATAGGAACTTCCCCTTTTTGTTTGGTCTATTTAAAAGCTTGTCACCTTCCTGTTGAACTAGAGCATAGGGCACTATGGGCTACTAAATTTTTGAACTTTGATGTGCAAGCTACAGGTTATCAGCGTCTTCCACAACTCAATGAGCTGGAGGAATTTCGTCTTGATGCATATGAGAATGAGAAAATCTACAAGGAAAAGACAAAGAAGTGGCATGATGCAAGGATTGTGCAAAGAAAATTTGAGTCTGGACAAAAAGTTCTTCTTTATAACTCTCGTTTGAAACTCATGCCAGGTAAACTTCGTTCCAAATGGTCCGGGCCTTTTACTGTTACTGAAGTTTTTCCCTTTGGTGTTGTAGAAATCCGTGGAGAATCTGGAAATCCCTTTAAGGTGAATGGACATCGACTGAAAATTTTTCATGAAGGAATTGTGGAGCAAGAGGAGCCGAGTACTCCTTTGCACGATCCAACATAATCTATAAAGGGAGTTGTCTAGCTATAGACTAGAAATTTAGCGCTTGCTGGGAGGCAACCCAGTGATTTATTTTATTTCGTTTCATTTTATTTTTTTTATTTTTCATTCTATTAGTTTAAGTCTCTGTGATTTTGGTGTGTGTAGGGAATATTGGAATGAAGCAAGATGACTTAGACTCTGGAAAAGCTAAACTGTTGAAATAAGAGATTTCCAGCAGTGAGGAATTCTACCATCCCCATGTACCACTCCATGGAACTCAAAGCACACTGCCAGGGAAGTGTTCTCTTACTATTCTGCATCCAAGTTCTATATACTTTTTGAAGGGTATGATACTGAGGACAGTGTAAATCTAAAGTGTGGGGGGAATTTGTGTTTGGTTTCACGTCACAACACTTAGTATGTGCTTAAATGTTGAATCCTCGAGCATGAAATTTTTCTGGTTATTCTTTGAGAAACTGCACTTGTGATTATATGACACACTAATTGAATTTCTAGATTTTTGATCACTCGAGAGATTGAATCACACCTAGAATTGATTGAGATGAGCTGTAGTTGTAGCCGAAGGATTTGAGCACAAACTAGTGTTGTATCATATTTTGAGACATAATCTCTGCACTTTAGGTCATACTTATATGAATTAATCGTTAATTGGTAAAAGGTGAGCTCATGAAAAAAAAAAGAAAAAAAAATTGAAAAAGAAAAAAAAAAGAGAAAGAAAAGAAACAATCTAGAACTTGTCTGATTATCTTTCGAGGCGAAAATACTGAGGAGAATGACTTAGGGATGATTTAGGCGATCTTTGGACCGTTTGAGCCTTTCGAGCCTACCCATTGCATCATTCATATCCCTAGTATCCCCTTTTGAGCCTAATAAATCGAATGGAGTGTGTCAAAGACATACAATTAGCCCCCATTCGTATTCCTTCAAAATCCCACATCAACTACCCAATTTTAGCTCATACACTATTCCTCTACCTTAATTTTGAGAGAAATAAACCCTTTTAGCGCTTTAAATTTTTCAATAACTACCATGTGCTGATGATTGATGAGAAAAATTGGAGGAGTTTGAAAAAATCATGAAGAATGAGAAAGGGATGGATGAAAAGATATATAATTATAAAAAGAAAATTATAAAAAGAAAGGAGGAGGAATGAATGTTGTACGATGTGGTGATTGATTGAAAATATGAGCATTCCTTGAACTAAAACACCTTTGAGGAATATGAGTTTTGACTTCTACACTACACACGTCTCATTATCTTGATCTTTTCTAGTGAATGCTTGAGTTTTAAAGTTGCAACGAAAGTGAATTTTACGATTTTCGAAGTGTGATCTTTTGATTGAGTGTGACGGAATTTGGTAGGTTGAAAAGTGTTGATTGTGTCATTTGTTGTGTTGAATCATTGAATATTCCTTCATAATATTTTTATTCTCTGATTTGTTCGAGGATGAACAAAGGCTAAGTGTGGGGGGATTGATGTGGGGGCCCGGACGCTAATCAAGTTCTTAATCATGTTTGGGACTAATTAATCAATTATAAAACAGGGTCTAAATTTTTTTTTTTTTAAAATACAAAGCGGAAACGTAATGTAATTTACTCAAATTACATATTAAACATAAACATACAAATCTTGCGTTATCTACAATAATTCAACTAGGTTCAACTACATATTAGTGCTGAATCCTATGTTGCTTCGAAGCCCGGATCTCCACGCTATCTAATCTTCTCTCATCCTCTTCTTGACCCTGATCCAGCCCCACCTGTTGTCATGCACACATACAAAACAAGACAACAGCCGGATAACTCCAGTGAGATATAAATATCCCAGTATAAACAATGTAAACATGCAGTCATATAAAAGCATATACGAAAGCATATAAGAATTATTCATAACATGTCTCAAATCATAAACATAAATTCATATCAAACATTCAATAATCATGAATGGCATAAACAATGTAAATCAACATGTCATATCAGACTCAACTCAACCGACACGTCGTCTCAGACTCAACTCCACTGACGCGTCGTCTCAGACACGACTCAACTCTAACTTAGGGATCCCGATGTCTGGATATAGGTAATTACTCCGAATCTCAGTCGTGTCTGAGACGACGCGTCAAATAATAAAATGATTAATTTATTGAATTTAAATTTGACACGTGGATTATAAGATTGTCTTGGTACCGTTGTGTGCCTTAGTCGTTTTTAAATAATTTGAATTTTCGTCTAGTTTAATAATTTGGATTTTTTTGCTGTAGTTAATTTATTTAAATTGTTTAATTTATTTTTGATTAATCTATCTCCCATAATTTGAATTTTATTTAGCCTAAATTTAGAAAAATAATTCATATTCTAGTAATTAAACATCGATCTCTGTGGGTACGATACCTGGACTCATCTCCAAATAGTATTACTTGACCTAGTCCGCTTGCTAGATTTATTCCCAACCGAAATCGTCGGTCAAAAAGGGGAATGATGGGAGATAGATTAATGAAAAATAAATTAAACAATTTAAATAAATTAACTAAAGCAAAAAAATCCAAATTATTAAACTAGACGAAAATTCAAATTATTTAAAAATGACTAAGGCGCACAACGGTACCAAGACAATCTTATAATCCACGTGTCAAATTTAAATTCAATAAATTAATCATTTTTTCACGACGGAATTTCCAAACTTATTTATTAAACGATTCCTCGAATTAATAAACCTAATTAAATCTAACAGTCCAATTATTCCTAACTGAATTTAATTAGATTCAACCGCATTAAATCGCTGTGAAATTCCAGATTTTCAACCTAAAGTCGCATATTGAAATCGAATAATATTTCTAGTCAATTTAACCATGTGTTGATTGATGTGTGAAGCAAATATTAATCTATCGCCTTCCAGTTTTAGATTAACCAACAAATATTCTATTTAATTGGCCAGATTAAAAGAACACGTGATAAACGACATCAATCAATGAAAAAAATATATAATCTAACTGAATAAAACTCAAAACATCAAAAAATAATATGTCTCGGCCCTATCATGGCCTTAGTCTATAAAAATCTACTCCATAAACTTAAAACAAAAGCCAAAATCAGTGTTTAAATTAAATGCAGAAAACATGATTAAGAAGGAATGGAAAGAGATTCTCTGTGATTTGTAGCGTGTGTAAGGAATTCCTCACTAGGTTTTGCCATCCTTCTTCCTCCCTTCTTTTCCTTCTTCCGCGCTGTTCTGCTATTCCAACTCCTTCTGTGCTTCTGTTATGGCCCTTTTTTCTTCTCTTGTACGCTTCTGCCCTTTTATTCTCCTAAATGGGCCTCTCCTTTAATTGTTTTTAAGCCCATATCAAGTATAGAAAGTATAGATAAGATATTTGTCAAGATTTACATAGATTTTTCCAAAAATTCAATATCATCAAGGAATAAGAATATTTTATTTCCTTTTAAATCTAGTAAATTTATTTTATCTCCTAATTTAAACACTTTTCACTTTTATTCAAATCTAAAATTATTAATTCAAATAATCACATAATTTGGGATAAAAATTCGAGATAAGGACAAATATTATAAAATAGAATCCCCAAAATCTCTATAAGATTTAGCCTTATCATCAATCTAATCAATTTACCAGCCAAAACTTAAGCAATCAAGACGCAAAATGAAAGTATCAACTGATTGATTGAACTGAACCAGCCCAACTAATATATCAAAGAATAGTTCAACTGATTGTTTAGCTGCTAGGTGGTTCAACAGCAGACCTTCAGAAGCCTAGCCAGCTGATGAAGAGCGCAGCTGACCATATCAGAGTATCAGTTAGGAGCCGACCAGTTTGCAGAACAATACAAGCTTATCTAAGTGGAATCTAGTTGTGCGCATTAAGGAAAGCAAATGTCCGATCAAAGAACAATAATGAATGTTGCAGCATAGCTTAAAGGCAATACGTTCCAGAATGGATGTCAGAAATTAAAAGACAAAACATTTCGAGGAACATATTCAAATTGCAACAGACATATTTGATGAGTCTTGATATACTGTCACATTGCCTCTATAAATATAATATCAAGACCATCAACAAACAAACGTAAAAAAAAATAGCGAGAGGAAGATAGATCACACTCAGTTCATATAAGTTTATAAGAAGTAACCAGCCTAGATTTGAGGGAACACTTCAACTGTTATCGGCTTATATTAGAAGCACATTCCCTCAGTGTGTGAGAACACTTTTGTGTTGTATTCATAGATATGTTCTCACACACACACACACCATCACTCACATATACACAGAGAATCGAGCGTATTGAATGGCTGAGTGAGTCTTGCGCAAAGGCATTAACCTTGTGTATATAGTCTTTAACACATAGACCTTAAACAAGTATCGGCTGGAAAGTGTTGCCTTCAGTCTAGACTAGGAGTTAAGTTAGGCAGTAGCGTAAGTCTTAGGCTGAGTGAGTTTGTGCAAGATGTTGTATAAATCAAATTCTTCTAGTGGATTCTACCTAGGTGGTAGAAGGGGTGACATAGGAGCAGCTGAAGTTTCTGAACATCCATAAACATATCTTGTGTCTTTAACTGTTTAATTATTTCTTTGAAACTGATTTGATTAGTTGAGCTGATATCAGTTCGGTTTTCACCATACTGAACTGATACAAGCTAGAACCGATCCCCTTCATTTCAGTTATTCAGTTCACACAAGTTAAAAGCTTTTAACTGTTCAGCTTTCTTAACGAATGATTATTTCGAGTATTTTTCGCTTGGTGTAAAAACCAAACCCGATTTAATTCATCGGTGTTTACATTCTTTGAACACGAGCTATTGCAGCTCATTGAGAATATTTGTGCTTGAAACATCCTCGCTGGTGCCAGCACCGATCCTGTCATTCCCTTATCATTGTCAAAATATATTTGGCCTATATTTTTCCTTATATCTAGACTTCTTGCAGTGAAACAAACATGTCCCGACTGATCAAGCTTTGTGGGTTCTTCAAGTATCCTTTGGAACTTGCCTCTTATTGGCCTTTTTTTTTTGTAGGTGCAAAACGCTTATTTCCCTTATCTTGTGGGTCATTTTTCGTCCCTAATGAGAAACCACTAAGAAAACAACATTTTCATTCTTTATGGTGGCCTCATAAAGTCGTAACCATATTGACTAGCTTTTCAATACTAGCCTCTATCTTATTCATGTTGAAGTTGACCAAGAGCCCATCAAATGAGTAAGAGATTCACAACAAGATAATGTCATCATATAACTCGTTAGGAATCATCAATTCTAGACCCACCACCTTCTCAATAAGCTCAATCATATGTACATCATGCTCATGGGCCGGAGCCCTATCTTACATGCATGTAGTCACGAGCTCTTGAAAGTAGTGTGCATTACTGTACGAGTTTCAACACCATACAAATCTTTCATGTACATTCGAATGTCAGCAGAATTCATTATTTCCTCAAATTATCTCTACATTTTATTTGACATAAAAGCTAGTATATTACTCTTTAGCTTTCATGTAATGGTCCCAACATCTCGCATGCTCTGCCAGTTCAACAAGACTGACATTAATGTGTGTGTCATTTTCTCCGAATTCATAACACTTTTTCTTTGTCACTCTTCAAATTTTGAGTTCAGTTTGCTTGTTTTAATTAAAAAAAATATAAATGGATCACATGAAGAAATCATAAATATATTGAACATGAAACATATAATCCTTGCCGAATATTTTAAATATTTTTTAATACACCAAATGTGGACTGTTGTTTTTATTAATTGTTTACCACTATTTCGATATTTTCACCATCCTCTGATGAAAACATTAAATCTAATATCTTTAGTGAGTATGAAAGGTCCAATTGCTAAATTATGATCCCAATTATCGTTTCAAATTATTATTTCTAGAAGGTAGAGCCTATTTGCAATACTTTGCGACCTTTACATAGTTTTTCCTCGCGTTTGAAAAGGGCCTACTAATATGATGTCATTTATCTTTACGTGTTGAGCTTCCCGTCAATATTGAATCTTAGTAGACGGTCATCATGAGATCCACAATTATCTAAGACAAAGTCATGAGAGTTCCACGTAATTCACATCAAGCATGTCATCGGAAGTCAAATCTTTCCGGCATACAGACCTCCCCAATTATCTAGGACAAAGTGTGACTATGGATAAAGTTCATCATGCAACCACCGTTGATAGAATACCAGGAAATTTTAAACATTCTTTTAATTTTCTTTATAATGGGCTTGATTTAAATTTTTAATCTTATACAAAATGAAATATTTTAATTTTGAAAATTTGTCTCATCATTAATTTTAAAATCTCGTGTCATGTTTGTTTGTATGTTTGTCGGATTCATGCAACTCTTGTATTATATTAATAATACCGCATATACTGATTATTGATAATATATCACATGCATCATAAACAATAAAAGATAATTAGATAAACGAGATCTAATTGATCTATATGAATCTATGTCAAAAACATAGTTAGCCCCACTGGATCATGATAAGAGCGTCTACTACCATCGCCTCATGATCCTTAGGTATCACTGATAATGCCTACATGAACTTTAAGTTATTGTTATCGTACAATAGGATCCTTTCAACTCATTGATATATGGGGATTTTACTTGTTTTTCTTATCTTATTATGTCGCATTGTGTTGCATTTATCATTTAGATTGCATCATTTTGTGTTGTCTAGCATAATTTATGTTTTCTTGTTGCTCATGTGGTTAATTGGTGAAAATGCAGGAGATTCGTGAAGAAATTGAAAATAAAAGCGAGAAATCCGAAAGTCATCCACCCGGGCGCACATTTACGTCCGCTCGGGCACATCCAAGGCGTGAGAAAAAGAGGTTGGTGCGAAAGTCTTCCGCCTGGGCGGAAACTTATGTCCGCTCGGGCGCGTTAAAGAAAAATAAAACACAAGATCTGCGAAAGTCATCCGCCCGGGCGGAAACTTATGTCCGCCCGGGCGCACTCGTTATTTTTGGAAAGATTTTTGGACGATTTCTTCCCTTAATTCTGAATGGGGAGGATATAAAAGGGAGAGGGGATGAAAATTGAGATTCATTCAGACTGCATTCATCAGCCGTCACGAGCATTGGAGAGGATTGTTGTGCTTGGATTGAAGATTCGAAGCTTTCTGGGCGTCGTTCTTCGCAATTTCCGTCAAATCTAGTATTTCTTATTTAGTTTTATATTTCAAACATTGTTGTGTTAATTTTCGTATGAATTCGAGTAGCTAACTTTAAAATATTTGTTGGGATTTAAGGGGATCCTACCCCAAACTTTGATATAATTAATTTATATATCGATTTTTGATTTATTCTTGATTATACTATTGTTTTATCGTGTTGATAAAACGTAGCTAATTTTAACAACGTTTTTATATCGCGAGTGAGTTCGAGAGAATAACTTGTGATAGGAACGAGTAGTATAATCCGTGGGTCTACAATTTACATAGATATATGAAATTGGATACGCGCCGATAGTTATATAGTCCTAAGGGTCGAAAACTAGGGGATTTCATAGATCGAAATGCAATTCACTCTTGATAAATAATTAAAGACATTTAATTACTTCATGGAATAGAATTAGTTTGGCATAGCTCGAGAGAGTGTGCTCAATTGAATAAGAAATCCTGTCAGAAGCTTATAATCATGATCAAACAAATTAATTGATTAACGAGGGTAGGTGAACCGAAATTCCCAACAAATCCATTTTTCATTGAATTTTAAAGCAATCATTTTTAATATCATACTTCATTATTTACTTATTGACTCTTTTCATTTGCATGCTTATTTGATCCTAGTACTAATAAATCAATCAATCAATTTTCTTTGCTAAAGATTTATTAACTAAAAATAATAATTGTCAAATACAGTCTTCAGTGGAACGATACTCGTACTCACGTACATTATACTATTACTTGATATCGTGCACTTGTGATTAATTTTGGAGCATATAAAACCATATTTTTTTATTAAGGATTCCACAGTGCAAGTTTTGCTCGATCACTCATATATCCCGATTGAATCTACAATCATTGGTATATCAAGAGTTGCAAATGAATTCAATAATGATGTGATATATCTTTGAGTAATAATAGTGGTATCGGATGTGCAACTAGAGAACCACATTCCGTAAAGATTATATCTTACTCAGACAAGAGGTTCCTTGCATTATTAACCCATCAGATCACATAGAATATTTTTACATGTAGGCAAACGGTGAATCACTGACTAAAATGCATTGGCTCCTGTATATTTTGAAACTACATCCAACCTCGCCACATGATAACTGTAACGTGCCGTATTTTTAAACTACTTGAAACTTGTGAAAAAATAAAAATTTTCTTAAATACCAAATAAACCTTCAATTCTCGTTAATAAATCAATTGTTCATCCAAAAATATTTGCATTAAAAGAGATCAACAATAAAATTTGCTAAAGTACAATACTTGTTTAATCATTGTAAACAAAACGTGAAATCAGAGTAGTTGATATATGGCATAAAAACTTAAAACAAGGGCGGTCCTCGGGTTTAGCCTCCCGCTCAGTCCGAGCCGGCTCACTGGTCCCCACCCCTCGCCTTCTCAGATTCATCCTCACCTGCATCGATCAAGTCTAATGAGTCTAAAACTCAACATGTATAAACTGGATATAACAAGTAACACATAATAAAACCACATGCATCTTTAAAATAGTGCGTACAAACTTAAAACTCAAACTTGAACATGCATACGTACATACATACATAGAATTTTTTGCGTAGAGGCATGTTTCAAAGCAAGTGACCCATATATAAATACGTTTGATCAGACTACACCACAGTACTAGGATGACAAGGAAAATCCACTTTCACATACATGAGATCCCCGTTCATGCTTTAAAGGGTGTAGTGGTCCTCGGTCATGCTTTACCACTTGCCAATCTTGATATAAACCCGGTCATGATTTACTGGGGTGGGTTGGTCTCTAGTCATGCTTTACTGCTTCCCAATCCCATACATGATTTGGTCACAACACATTTAGCATACCTCCAAAAACTTAAAATTATTTTCTTTTGCACGTCGAACATACTTACTTGGCGTTGAAGGATTCGTTGGATCTTGTTCAGGCCCTTGCTGCACATGCTAAGTCGCTACCATGAACTTTAAATTCCACAACTTAATCATGCCTATCAAATGCATCACCCATTGACTTACTAACTTATGACCTTTTAGAAATGCTCGGGACTTGACCGTGATAAACAACATGTTAACCCCCGACTCAACCCCGACACAAACCTTGTCAAGAAGTATGAATTTCCCAAAACAATAGAAAAACCCCGACCTTGCTTAAAACGTTGTTCAACGTACTCCAATCAAACTTCATGACATCTAAATTAACTTTTAGTATACTAGGACATAACGACTTAATAGTACCCAAAGGAAGCAAGAGCACTTAAATTTGAAGCCTAAAGTTCGCCTGAAGCAGCGCCTAGGCACTGGAGTGCAGTGCTGCGATGCTGCTTGGTGCGTACCGGCAGCATTGTGGCACTGCAGAGGCGCTTGCTGGCACGTACTGGAAGCGCTGCGCTGCAGGTTCTGCGCAAATCTACCCAAAATTCTGCACAAGAGGTCTCTATGACTTCTACTGCATGCACAACCTCACCAACCCGAGACAACACCCCAAAATTAACATGATCATTCCAATGGACACTCCTAAACACAGCAAGGCACCTCCGACGATTCCCAACGAAACCTGCAACAAGAAATTCTCAAGAATATGACAAGAACACATTTTCAGAAAAACGCAGTTTGAGCAGTCCCACGAAAACGATCGTAACTCACTCAATTGTTATCCGAATATTTTGAATTTACCGTCAAATCGAATGTATCAAAAATTATACGTTTTATATGTTGAAAGTTTTTCAATATAAGCGACCGAAAATTTGCAGCAATCGAAATGACAGTAGACACATTCCTAGATCTAAAAGTTTCAATCCATCATTTCAAACGTTTTTGCTCAAACTTTTTCTCAACATACATGGATTTTTACGCTAAAAACATCACAACACATAATATGACTAGATCGATGCAGGAAAAACAAAATATACATGCCTTTTTTATATTAAAATTACCGAACCGACGATACCGAAGCGGGAACGGTGCGAGGGTTGATCCTGGAAGACTTGCGGCTCGACTTCTCGAAGAAAATGGGACGAAAATTTGCTGAAAGCCCACTTACCGTATTTTAATGGAAGTTTCTTGTTGAAAATCGGGCAGCACTTCGGCACTGCTCTAACAAACACTGTCTTTGATCGTGTAGCACTGCGGCACAAGGTTTCCGTACTGGACTGCATGAAAATCTCCTCCTTTCTTCTTGCTTGCTCGGCCGAATGGTTTAGGGTGAGGGGGGAAAGAGCCGAAATTTTTGAAGAGAAAGGGGAAAGGAAAAACCGAAATTCTTGCTTGGTTTTTGGGGTGCATTTCTCTCAACCTAGATGCCATGTTTATAGAAAAGTTTTGGCCCTTTCACCTAGCCTTGGCCGAAATCTTGGTCACCAAGAATAGCCATGAATGAGGTTCAAAATCTCATGCACTCCTTAAATGTCACCTTGATTTTCTAAAGGGTCATTTCCTGCACCATCAATATGTCCTAGCCCTTAGCTCCTCCCGCAGCTCCTTCATGGGTTAACTCAAAAGTTATTTCCTGCACATTTAATTTGTCCAAACTCTTGGCTCAAATTATAGCTCCCTTTTTGGTCTTGTTAGGACACGCCTGGTTGAGCTTCTTCGAGCTGAAAGATCGAGTCCTTGAGATGGGGTTTTATTCCTCCCGTGACACTACTCTGATGGATGCAATTACTTGTAGCTTGGCCTCCTGTTGAGCTAATCCCCGAGCTTTGAAGTTGCTTCCTCGAGTTAAATTTAATGAAAATCTAAGTTAATATTCAGGTTATCTAGTTGGAACGAAAATTTGCGAGCTTAGTTTGAGTTAAACTTCAAGTTCGTATTACTTACTTGATTTGCTTCCGATCGTAAAATCCCGGGTTCTCACATCCCTCCCTCCTTATTGAAAGTTTCTTCCTCGAAACTTTGATTAATTGGAGCTTGGGAACAATTAAGGGTATTGTGAGCGCATTTTCTCTTCAAGCTCCCAAGTTGCCTCTCTTTCAGTATGATTTGACCACTGTACCTTGACATAAGGTATTGTCCGATTCCTCAACACTTGGTCTTTCGAGTCCACTATTCAGGTAGGGACTTTTTCATATTTGAGTTCTTCATTTAGGTTTCCTTCAATCATCAGCGGTGTAACCTTAAGTACTTGACTCGGGTCCAGGACATATTTCCGCAGTTGTGAGATGTGGAAAACATTGTGTACTCTGGACATCTCAGGCGGCAAAGCTAGACGGTAAGCTAAGGTCCCACTTTCTCCATTATTTCGAATGGTCCCACATATCTTGGATTTAACTTTCTGGATTTACCGAATCGTACCACTCCTTTCATTGGCGAGACCTTGACATAAGCCTTTTCACCGATTTCTAATTCCAACGGTCTCCTCTTCAAATCGGCCCAGCTCTTTTGTCTATCCTGAGCTGCCTTGAGTCTTTCCTTGATCATGGCTACTTTGTCAACGGTTAATTGAACAAGCTCTGGTCCGGTAACACCTTTTTCTCCGACTTCGTCCCAATATAGAGGCGACCTACACTTTCTACAATACAAAGCTTCATACGGGGCCATCTTGATGCTACTGCGATAGCTGTTATTATAGGCGAATTCTATCAGGGGCAACTATTCACTCCAGTTCCCAGGAAAATCCAGAGCACATGCCCTTAGCATGTTCACGAGGGTCTGAATCGTCCTCTCAGTTTGACCATCAGTCTGAGGATGATAGCCTGTGCTGAGAGTAACTTTGGTTCCCATCGCCTTTTGAAAACTTTTCCAGAAACTTGATACAAATCTTGGATCCCTGTCAGAAAATATACTTGCTGGAACTCCATGTAGTCTCACTATGTTGTCCATATACAAGGTGGCTAACTTATCCAAATTATAATCCATCCGTACTGGAAAGAAATGGGCAGACTTGGTCAATCTGTCAATGATCACCCAGATCCCATCGTGACCCGGTCTTGATCGTGGTAGTCCTACTACGAAATCCATGGAGATGTTATCCCACTTCCACTCCGTTATCTCCAATGGCTGTAAAAGTCCTCCAGGCCTTTGATGTTCCGCCTTGACTTGTTGACAGACTAAACACTTAGCAACAAAGATAGCTACATCTTTCTTCATACCGTTCCACCAGTAATTATTTTTCAAATCTCGGTACATCTTGGTGCTTCCTGGATGTACTGAAAATCTCGATTTATGTGCCTCGGCCATTACTTCTTCTTGAATTCCATCGACGTTTGGCACATACAATCGTCCTTTCATCCAGAGTATTCCATTTTCAGCAATTTGAAATTCTGGAGCTTTTCCTCCTTGGATTTGTTCTTTAATTTTAAGGATGGAGGTGTCTTGACTCTGCTTCAATTTGATGTCCTTTCGTAGACCCGGTTGTACCAATAATGAAGATAAGTTCACCTTCCCAGGGTTTCTCCGGCTCAACGCATCTGCCACTTTATTTGCCTTACCCGGATGGTAATTGATTGACAAGTCATAGTCTTTGAGAAGTTCCATCCACCTTCTTTTCCTCATATTTAATTCTTTTTGAGTGAAAATATACTTGAGGCTCTGGTGATCAGTAAAAACTTCACATTTTACTCCATTGAGGTAGTGCCTCCAGATTTTAAGCGCAAATACTACGGCAGCTAACTCTAGATTATGCGTGGGGTAATTCTGCTCATATGGTTTCAACTGCCGTGAGGCATAAGCAATTACCTAACCCTCTTGCATAAGCACAGACCCTAATCCTTCCTTTGAAGCGTCACTGTATACAGTGAAATTATTACCATCCTCGGGAAGAACTAGTACTGGTGTGGATGCGAGTTTTGTCTTCAGAGTTTCAAAACTTCTTTCAGATGCTTCATTCCATATGAATTTCGAATTCTTTTGAGTAAGTTTGGTGAGTGGGAAGACTATCGAAGAAAATCCTTCCACAAATTTTCTATAGTAGCCTGCTAAACCCAGAAAACTTCTTACTTCGGTCACTGTTTTCGGCTGAGGCCAGTCCTTAATTGCCTCCACTTTCTTAGGGTCTAGTGACACCCCAACTTCAGAAATTATATGTCCTAGAAACGCCACACTTTTCAACCAAAATTCACACTTCTTGAATTTGGCATATAGTTCCTTCTCTCGCAGTACTTGCAACATGAGACGCAAATGTTCTCTGTGTTCTTCCTCACTTGGTGAGTACACAAGGATATCATCTATGATGACAACCACAAACCTGTCGAGATATGGTTTGAATACCTGATTCATCAGGTCCATGAATGCTGCAGGAGCATTTGTTAGCCCAAAAAGCATTACTGTGAATTCATAATGTTCATACCTTGTCCTAAAACCAGTTTTAAGGATATCCACAGTTTTGACCTTCAGTTGGTGATAGCCAGATCTTAGATCGATTTTTGAGAAAACTTTGGCTCCTTTTAACTGATCAAAAAGATCGTCAATTCTCGGGAGTGGATACTTATTTTTTATGGTTATCTTGTTTAACTCTCGGTAATCAATACATAGCTTCATGTTTCCGTCCTTCTTTACAAAGAGTACTGGTGCTCCCCACGGGGATGCACTAGGACAAACCTGCTTCTTATCCAGTAATTCCTGAAGTTTCTCATTTAATTCCTTTAATTCGGCTGGATCCATTCGGTATGGTGCCTTTGAGATTTGCGCAGCACCAGGGACCAAATTGATTTCAAATTCTACTTCTCTATCGGGTATATCACCCGGTAATTCTTGGGGAAAACGTCTGGAAATTCTTGAACAATTGGAATATCTTCCAACTTTGGGATTCCTTCCTTTTTGACTTCATTCATTACTGCCAGATAAATCTCTTCCCCTCCTTTTATGGCTTTCCAGGCTTGTGAGGCAGATAATAGAGATTTTCATTCTTTGGATTTCTCGTGATATACGACTTCCTCCATAGTCGGAGTCTGAAGTCTAATATCTTTCTTTTGACAGTCTACTATGGCATGGTTTTTGGCTAACCAGTCCATTCCAAGGATGATATCAAACTCTAACCATATTGAGTTGAATTAATTCCACTTCAAAAGTTTGTTTGCTGATACCAATTTCACAGTTTCGATATACTTTGTCGGTTTCAATTGTTTTGCTGACAGGTGTGGCTACTCTTAACGGTTCACTAAGAATATCATGCTCAAGTTTATGCTTTTTAGCAAATCTTCTAGACATAAATGAATGTGTGGCACCACAATCAAACAAAGCATATGCAGGCATTTTATTGAGTAAGATTGTAACGATCATGGGCCATTAGGCTGAACCAACAAAGGCCTCGGCCCATACCCACGCACCACTACTGGTCATGGGTCGTTAGGATGGTCCAGCATGGGCCTCGGCCCATGCCCATGCACCGCCACTCATAGAATATCCCACTCCCTGGAAAGTGGTTTCTTTCGCCTTCCCCAACACTTTAACCCAGGACCTCCAGGATAATTACCTAGATTCCTAAGTGTTGGTAACCAGTTGGGCTAACTGGTTACCAACACGGAATCTAGGTACTTATCCTGGAGGAACTGGGTTCAAGTGTTGAGGAAGGCGAAAGAAACCACTTTCCAGGGAGTGGGATATTCTGTGAGTGGCGGTGCATGGGCATGGGCCGAGGCCCATGCTGGACCATCCTAACGACCCATACCCACGCACCACTACTGGTCATGGGTCGTTAGGATGGTCCAGCATGGGCCTCGGCCCATGCCCATGCACCGCCACTCACAGAATATCCCACTCCCTGGAAAGTGGTTTCTTTCGCCTTCCCCAACACTTGAACCCTAGGAATATAGGCACTTATCCTGGAGGTCCTGGGTTCAAGTGTTGGGGAAGGCGAAAGAAACCACTTTCCAGGGAGTGGGATATTCTGTGAGTGGCGGTGCATGGGCATGGGCCGAGGCCCATGCTGGACCATCCTAACGACCCATGACCAGTAGTGGTGCGTGGGTATGGGCCGAGGCCTTTGTTGGTTCAGTCCTAATGGCCCATGATCGTTACAAAGATGGTACCTGCCACTACTTCGTTGGTTTTATCATCCTCCTCTTGGATTATTGTATAAACCCGAGCATTAGCCTTATTTTCATGTTGTTTACTGGGTCCCGCCCCTTTTTTCTTGTTGCCCGAACAATCTTTAATTCTATGACCCACTTTTCCGCACTTAAAACAAGCGCCTGTATTCCGATAACATTCTCCAACATGCTTCCGACGACAAGTATCACACCACTTTCCTTCGGTGTTTCCAGCACTGTTAAAATTTCCTCTTGGTGGTCCACTTGAATTATTCGGTTTCTTACATTTGGGACCATTTTGAGTAGTTTGGTTGATCAAGGGTCTCTTATTCCTGTTTTCATCTTCACGGCGCTTAATATCTGTTTCCACACTCATTGCCGTGCCCATCAAATCCGCAAAGTTGTTTGGTTTGAACACCGCCAAAGCCGATTGAATCCGGCTGTTCAGTCCTCTTTTAAAACGATACATCTTCAAGTTTTCATCGGACATAATTGTTGGAACGTAGGTTCCCATGTCATTAAACTTTGAAGTATATTCCATCACGGTCATGTCTGGTGTCTGCCTGAAATTTTCAAACTCATTCAGCATCTGCAGAAGAAACTCGGCTGGATAGTATTGTTTCAAAAACTCTCTCTTAAAAATCTGCCATGTGATATCTTCCACTTCGGCTAGAGATGGTGACACAGTTTCCCACCATTTCCGTGCTCTGTCTTCAAGAAACGGTGTTACAACTTCTACTCTCAATTCTTCAGGCACTTCAAGTAGATGTAGTTGCAATTCGACATTTTTGAGCCAGTTATGAATGACTTCTAGGTCTGGGTTCCCGTCGAAAGTAACTCGATTTCTTCTGAGGGATTCATGATGGTATTTAATCCCACGCGGTTGTGGTTCTTGAGGTGGTTGAATAGAGTTAGCCAATGGCTTCATGAATCCTTGCATCGTAGCTGCTACGATAGTAACTATTGCCATCATGTCTTCTTAGTTGAGATTTACTCTCGGAGATGGTGGTGATGGGTTTTCATCTTGGTCGGCGCCACGAGGGTTACGGTTGTTTCGGGGTGGTCTGCCTAACATTTCCTATTAATTTATTCACCATAATGTAAAATCAAAATATTTTCATCAAATTTTGAAATTCATACAATAAAATTTTTCAAAACAACTGATTAAATAATTCTGAATACAACCAATGCCTAATCTAGAGTCCTTTCTCTACTCGTCTATAACTTCTCCGTCCCCTACTACTTCGTTAATTTCTTCTTCCACATGGTTTTCTTCTAGTTGTTCCATGAGTTCTTCCATATTGACCATTTCATTATGTAGATGCTCGATGTAATTCTGCAATTGTGTGTTGTGGTGATCTAGGTTGTTTACTTGATCCTGAAGCTGTTGTATTGTTGATTGGCTTACTTTTTCATCGATTTCTTGCTCCTCAATTCGTTCTTCAAGAAGTAGCTGAGTTTTGAGGAGACTATTATCGCAGATTTCGAGCGTGAAATCTGATCTTGCGATTTCTTCAACTCTTGCTTGGTGATCTCGTGCTGACGCTCTGACTCTAGATGATAAGCGGCGTAACGTCTAACATCTTCGCGTAGTTTCTTCTCTTCCACTCTGGCCTCACGAAGATCCTCCATCATACACACGTTATTTCCGTCCAATTGGTAGTTATCTCTCTCAAATTTATCATTCTTTTCTTTCAGTGTTTTGATTTCTGAATCCTTTTCCTAAGTTGTTTCTGAAGTTCATTTATAATGCTTTGAAAGTCCATGTTGTTTTCCTATAAGATAAAAACATTTTTAATAAATAAGATACTCATTAATTTTTAAATATGCAATAAGATAATAGAAAGTTTCAAAATAGTATGGTACACATGATGTTTTCTTAGTCAAAAGTTTACTACAATCAAGATACTTTATTATAATGCTAATCTAATCGAACATCTCTCCGTCGTCGCTGTCACTGGTGCTGTCATCTCCGGCCACCTCCGTCGGTGCTACTTCCTCTTCCTCCATGTTCTCTATCACCAAGTGTAGGTAGTTGTTCTGCTCTTGAAGTCTCTCCATGGTGCCGTGGAGCTTGGAGATGTACAGTTCTTGTTTGGTGTTCAACTGTTCATGACGCTGACGAGCCCTAGCAGCACGTCCTCTTTCTGTTCCTACTCTCCCAAGCAATTCTCTGTTCAGTGAAGCCAGATGCCCAATGTGAGCTGAGTCAGTGGGTATCTGAAGGAGTTGGCTCTCATCCAAGTCCAAATGTTGAGTAAGTCGCTGCATATCGGTCTCCAGTATATGCCTAATCTCACTAAGTTCCTGTTTTTCCAGTTTCTCTCTAACAAGTTGCACCTTCAAAGTCGCAATCTCCCTAGCTTGATTATCTATGGTAAGCTGAGACATACGAAGAGCAGCCTGAGCACGATTATGTGGAGCAGCCATTTCCTAGGATAAAATGGAAGTAAAGCGTCAGAATCGTATAAATATAGAAAGGCGCAAATAGTATAAACACAGCGGTCGTGGAAATTGTGATACTAAGAATTGCGAAGCGATTGAAGAGGTAGTTTTTTGAAGTCTCTTCGAAATTTAGGAAACAGATGGAAGTTGAATTTCAAGGACAGATGAATGTTGGACTCAAATTGGGATGCACTAGGCTTTTTCCAAAATTTGACTTTGCCAAATTTTGTCTATCAAAATCCCAGCGGGATTACGAACCTGGCTCTGATACCACTTAAATGTCACGCCCCGAGTCCGAAGCGTCGGTGACATCCGGCATTGTTTAACAATTACTTGAAAAGAATTAAGCCTCGTATCGAAATGCCAAAACCATTCTTTTTCATAAATTAAACATTGTCTTTACATTGACAATAGAATTAGAACTACATCAGAGTTTCAAATATCAGAAACGAAAAGAAAGCAAAATCTTGAGTTCTGATCTTGATCTTCGATTCACCAACCCCAAAAAGCATCTTGCTCTTTCTCATTCAGTTGCTCCTCATTTTTATCTAAAATTTGTAAAGTGTGAGTGTTTTGGGAAACACTCAGTAAGTGGGGGTCGATTGATTCCAAAGATGCATATAGAACTTAGTTTTCCTTAAAACGTTCTTTTAATAGAATTTCAAAACTTAATATTCTTAGCTTATCAGGACAGAGACAAAATAAATGAATGAATTCATTAGATGATTCAGAACAATTTAGAAAGAGATTAAATCAATTCAGAACAGAACATATCAGAACAGACATAACACTGTTACTCATCTCATTTTCATGGTCAAATTGTCCCCAATATGTTAGTCCTGTAAGGGGTGAGGCCAAAACATGGTTTTATACCCACCAATGGGGGCCTGAACAAAACATGGTTTTATACCCACCAATGGGGGCCAGAACAGAACTACAATTCTCGTCCCATTTCAAATTCGAATCGTAACAGTGCAACCGAATTCAGAAGTCACAGATAAAACTTTTCAGATATTCAGATTTCAGAGTTTTCATACAGACACAGCGGAACCAAGAATTTCGAAGTATAGAAGAGAGCACATAATCGATCGAATTTTTAAACTGAACATGCCAATATTTTCGAAAAAAAAAGAGACACACCAACATGAATGTCTCATTATCTATATCAAAGATTAAAAATAGAAAGAAGATACGTAAGCCAAAAGCACACTTACCGTATTTTAATGTAAGTTTCTTGTTGAAAATCGGGCAGTACTTCAGCACGGCTCAAACAAACACTGTCTTCGATCGGGCAGCACTGTGGCACAAGGTTTCCGTACTGGACTGCACGAAAATCTCCTCCTTTCTTCTTGCTTGCTCAGCCGAATGGTTTTAGGGTCAAAGGGGAAAGAGCCGAAATTTTTGAAGAGAAAGGGGAAAGGAAAAACCGAAATTCTTGCTTGGTTTTTGGGGTGCATTTCTCTCAAACTAGATGCCATATTTATAGAAAAGTTTTGGCTCTTTCACCTAGCCTTGTTCAAAATCTTGGTCACCAAGAATATCCATGAATGTGGTTCAAAATCTCATGCACTCCTTAAATGTCACCTTGATTTTCTAAAGGGTCATTTCCTGCACCATCAATATGTCATAGCCCTTAGCTCCTCCCGCAACTCCTTCATGGGTTAACTCAAAAGTTATTTCCTGCACATTTAATTTGTCCAAACTCTTGGCTCAACTTATAGCTCCTTTTGTTCTTGTTAGGACAAGCCTGGTTGAGCTTCTTCGAGCTGAAAGATCGAGTCCTTGAGCTGGTGTTTTATTTCCTCCCGTGACACTACTCCGATGGATGCAATTACTTGTAGCTTGGCCTCCTGTGGAGCTAATCCCCGAGCTTTGAAGTTTTTTCCTCGAGTTAAATTTAATGAAAATCTAAGCTAATATTCAGGTTATCTAGTTGGAACAAAAATTGCGAGCTTAGTTTGAGTTAAACTTCAAGTTCGTATTACTTACTTGATTTGCTTCCGATCGTAAAATCCCGGGTTCTCACAGTCTAGGGAAGAGAATAGGAAGTTTGCAAGATAAAAGGGAGGAATGAATCTTGCTATCTTAGTTGTTGGTGAGATAATGGAAATGATTTGCTATCAAAAAGATTTTGAGGAATATTTTCTAGGGTGAGGGCCGAATTCTAGCTTAGTAAAGTGAGGGAGGATACTGCTTAATTGTTAATTAGTGGTGATTAAAATGAAGGGTATTATCTACTATGCAAAGAATAAGGAAATGAATCAAAGGAATGAGTTGCCAAAAGATTTGAATCTAGAAATGGTGATGGCCGAAATTTAGTAAAAAAAATGAGTAGGAAAATTGCTTAATTAATAATTATTGAAGATTAATGTTGAAAGATTATCTATCTAGAAAAAGTTAAGGAATGATAATAAAGAAATGGGTTGATCAACTAATAAAATCTTTTAAAATGAAGGATGACAGATTTATGCTAGCAAGGTGGGGTGGAAAAATTTTTAATTAATAATTATTGGAGAATTAAAAAGGTGGGGGATTTCTCCTAAAAATGGATAAGGAAAGAAATCAATTAAATTGTGAGTTGTAAATTAAATCAAATCTTCCAAGGGTAGTGGCCGATTTTTATTAATTAAAAGGAGGGAAATATTACTAGATAACATGATAGCATATTGCTTAAATATTAATTAGTGATGATAAAAAATTTTAGGGAATTATTTATCATGAAATGGATAGGGAAAGATATTAAATAAATGGTATGACAACTAGTTTTAAATTAATTAGGGAAGGGCCGAAAATTGTAGATAAAAATGGAGGGGAAAATATTTCTTAAATCTTGTATTTTAATTCTTTAGAGTTTTATCTACTCATTAAATATTTTAGTGAATTAAGAAATTAATTGTTGAACTTTATTTACTACTCATCTCAAATTGTTAAAATAATTCCTTAAACCTTCTTTCACATTAATTTAACTTATTATTTATCTTAAATAAATTCCAGGAATATTTTCTAAATATTAAAATTTATCTCTTTACTCCAACTCCAATCCGGCCTCACTTAACTAATTGAAAAGCTAACAATTAAACTACTGAATAAAATAAATAAATTAAAGAAGAGAATTTAGATACTCATGCAATAAAAATCATTTTAATTTAAATACTAGAATTATCCATGGCTCATACGTAGTATAAATTACGGGTTCTACAATCCTTCCCCCCTTAAAAGAAATTTCGTCCTCGAAATTCGCTTATCCTGATAAAAAAAAGTTTAGACTCTTAATTCTAGAATCCTACTAATCCACGCTTTCGATACGCTACTCTGATAAGATAAATATTAAGCTACCCTTACGTCTCCTCCATCCTAAATAAATTTGTTTACCAAAGTCCTCGCTTGTGAATCGCAACTTAAAACAACTTATGGTGACTTAGTTCTACTCAACTATAGTCCCGAATTTTACTTATCCCGCAGTTTCTCATACTAGAGATGGATGTCCAAACTTATCGCACCTTACTTTTCTTATACTATACTCGTAATATTCATCGACGTATTATATTAGCATTTATGCAGTTCGACTTAAGAACCTTTGTACCAAAATTTACTGATCGACTTCTATTCTCAGTAGAACGCTTAAATGTTACACCTTATTTCAACCTCATAGTAGTATTAGCCTAAAATCCTTGGATCGAATCTTTATCTTACGGCACTAAACTTACGTAACTTATTATTTACAAGTGCATCCCAGATGTGAAATCGTTGTAAATCTTAAACCTCGAATAACGTTAATCCATAAAACTCAATTGTACAAGATCGACCTTCTACCTTAATAATAACACTTCTAGCATCAATTACCTGCTCAAACTATCCTCTTCCCAATTACAATCTAGTTGAGGCCTAGGACTCTGAACTTCCTCATTGGAACAAGTGTCGCATTCTTATGTATCCTTAATGCTTACTTAATTCTAGCATATAAACTTAATAAGTTAGCCCATGGTAGCATTAGACTAACTTTAATAAATCAATTTCACTTATAACCCATAGAATTCTAGAATCCCCATATCAAGCTTTTAGATTTCTTACTTGATAAAAAAATCTTAATATTCATCAATTGATAACTTATATTGAACACAACTAATTCTCTTTTGTATTTATTTCACCCAAAATTTCCGTATGAACAAATATCTCATAAATTTGAAATTCAAACTTACGTAATCCAAATAGTTTTGAATAAAATAATTCCAATACACATATCCGTTTAGTCCCAAGTTCGTTGATGACTTCCAAAATTTCTCAAGACAAGGTGTCTACCTCACGTCTTACATGCGTCTACCAATTAAACTAACCATCATTGTACCCAACTTTCCTAAAAATTTTAAATTCTCACAAGGTATAATCTTAACTGTTAAGATCATGACTAAAACTTGTGACACATCAAACTTATGTTCCCAAAAATTTACTAACTCAATGTTTATCCTTATAACTGAACTAACCGATCAAATTTACCTTATATCGTCATCACCTTAAATTTTTAATTTGCCACTACATTATTTCACTAACGCTTCAATTTTCACGCCTAAGATTGATTCATCCTACAATGTCCTTGGTTACCATTCAATATAACATTATAACCCAAATATCGAAATATTCTATATTTCCTTCGAGCCTAAATAACCGAAAATTACTACCTTTTAAACCGTTCAATTCTCACTTACTACTAAATAAGTTCTCAGATTTCTTAAAATTGTAAAATTAATTCTTACTTTCCTCAAATATCATCCAATTTTTCTCTAAATCTCGAAAATTCCACAATTACCCATGAGTCCTCAGTATTCCCAATTTCATTTTATAGATTTCCTGTATCATAAGGTTCAATAGTCTTAACTTTATTAAACCCAAAATTAATTCCCATAACATGTCTTACATTTCTATAAATACTTAAAATCTCAAATGTTCCACAAAAGTTCGCAATTACATCCTTAAAATTTTGAAACTTGCAATTTGGCCCTTACATTTCTCCAAATTTACATTTTGGCCCGACAACTCTTCGAAATTTGCATCATTGTCCCCATAAAATTTTCCATCTTTACCTCATTAAACTTTTAAATTCTCGAACTCAAAAATTCAATCCCAAAATTTGGTAAATTAAAAAATAGTCCCATAGAGTTTTTGTTTTGCACTTAGGTCGTCAAATTATTAGTTATTACAATTAGGTCCCTAAAATTCTCAATTCATGCAATTTCACCCTTAAATCTAACTAGGTAAGCATGTATCCTAAATAAATTCTACGTTTTATATTTCCAAATATCGTCGTAGTCTTCGAATCATTAATCCTTGCATGGAATCCTCAAAAATTTAATTCAACTAGCAACCACGAACCATCATTAATTTCTTACAAATTCTACAAGTCCCGAAAATATTCATAATTTTTAAGTTTAACTTATGGACCATAAGTAGAAAATCAGTACTACTAACCCAAAAATTAATATATTCAAATAATTACGACCTCTTTTAATGCCCATAGCAAAATTCTTATTTATGTCCGGTGGGGGTGGAGGTGCATTTCCCTCCTGCCTCTGATGCTCACCGTCCTCATGACGGCGCTCATCATCCCTCGCGCGCTCAACAATGCGTCTAGGAGGCATATTGTTCCAAACATGTAACCTATACGTAACCAACATGCATAATCCCATTATTTCTTTGAAATTTATACAAATACTGCATAATCATAATTTTGACATAAAACATTTCATGGAAACATGCTGTTAAAATATTTCATGCTATAAACGAAATGCGTAAAAATAAAACTTACAGACCGAAGACGTGACTTTGTGAGCTTCTCGAGGCCAGTAGTAGTACAACCCTTTACAAGAACATAGGCTCTGATACCAGCTGTAAAGGCCCGAAAATTCGTGTTTGGAAATTTGCGGAAAATTAAAAATTTTCTCTTTAACTAATTAAAATGCCTCTTTAAATAAATAAACTGATAAAAAGATTCAATATTTAAATATTCGAGATAGCAGCAGGAAGTAATTATTGTTTGCAAAATAACAATTTAAAAATAATCCAACAAAAGATAAAATGTTTTAGCATAAAAACGGTAAATGCTGAAATGAGGTCCTCGGGTTCCACTACTGCCGACCCAAGATGGCTCACTGGTCCCCGCCCTCGATTCTGACCTCATCAGTACCTACAACAATCAAGTCTAGTGAGTCTACTCAGCATTCATATATCATAAATAACGAGTAAATAATATAATAAAATTGCATGGGAGTAAAAATATCATGTCATGAGGCATAACGTGAAATAACTTATCATGTCCAATTATAATACGTGCATAACTGAACTGAAAATCATAAGTTAAATGTTTGCTCAATAGAGCCCTGTAATGAAATATCATGTAATAAATTTTCTGTTGAGAATATGTTCTACGCAAGTGGCCCCATGAACTGCACTGAACTAAACCGGTAAATGACCACCGGGTGAAGTAATAAGCGTCTGATTAGACTAATGCCACAGTATACTGGGTGGAACTGAACTGACCGGTAAGTGACCACCGGGATGAACTGAACTGAACCGGTAAGTGACCACCGGGTGAAGTAATAATCCCATGATAGTGAAGTGGCCACAAGCAATATCGCATAAATATCAAAAATGAGTATTTTATATTTCTATGCACGTAATATAATTAAATAACGTAATTAAATATCCTGTAATAATTTTACCACATGGGTTGGATCGTTCCCAGGCTCGCTGCAACCTGACTTATCATGAAAAATATGCAAATAATCTAACTTGACCCAACTTTGTAATTGACTCCAAAAACTAGACAATTACGCCCATTGACTTAGTATTTAATCATGACTCCGTGCCAACCCGAACCAACACCGAACCGTCATTTATTCATGATCAAAATACACCTAAAATGATGAAATAATGCTCCAAGAATGATACAAGTCGAAATTTTGGTGAATGGAGGCCAAAACATGAAACGCTCTTTCGAGAGTAAATTTGGCACATTGCACCGTAATTTCTCATACGACCTCTAAACTTAACCGAATAACAAACGGTCAAAAACATGACCTTCTTAACTCGATGAGGCACTGTCCAGTCCAAGGCCATAGGCTAAAAGCCAACCAAGAACTCAAACGAGCCTCTGAACCGTAGTAGCAAGTTGCTGTCCAGAAATTCCAGCAACCACACTTGTGCTTACATTGCTTCGTTTGCGCGACTACTGGCCATTGGGGCTTGCACCAGTGACCAAAGACTCTTCCCAACATCCTAAGGAATGGTTTGAATCATGGCTAAGGGCCCTAGGCCAGCCACAATTCGAACCACACCATGAATCACCCGATAGATCCCACCCGAGAGCACCCTTGCGTGCGTGGGGAGTATTACTTCGTTTGCTGTCCCGTGCCATTCCAGTGGCCATTTAATTGACCATGTCATGATCTAGACATCAAGGGTTATGGTGTCAACCGTGGCTAAGGGCTAAAAAGCCAACCAAGATCCACACCACACCATATACACGAAGATACACATGCAGAATTTAAGAAGGGTCGAAGGGGCCCACTACAAAAAAAAAAGACTAAAGACAACGGTGAAAAACCGTTGTTGTATGTCTTGAAAAACCGTTGCTAAAGCCCATGTGGTTAAAGGGTACACTCAAAGACAACGGTGAAAAACCGTTGTCGTAGACATCAAATACAACGGTGGAAAACCGTTGTGGTATGTCTTAAAAAACCGTTGTTAAAGCCCCTGTGGTTAAAGGATACGCTCAAGGACAATGGTGAAAAACCGTTGTCGTAGACGTCAAATACAACGGTGAAAAACCATTGTCGTATGTCTTAAAAAACCGTTGTTAAAGCCACTGTGGTTAAAAGGTGCGCTCAAAGACATCGGTGGAAAACCGTTGTAGTAGACGTCAACGACAACGGTGAAAAACCGTTGTAAAATGATATTTGCGACGGACTCCATACAAAAACCCGTTGCAATTAGCGATAGTTTTGTAACCGTTGCTAAACGTAGCGACGGTTATTAATAATCGTCGCTACCGATAGCGACTGTTTATCATTAACTGTCGCTAAATATAGCGACGACATTCATGTAAAATACCGTCGCTACTTAGCGACAGTTAATACATGAATTCCGTCGCTAATATTTTTGGTAAAATAAAAAAATTATTAATTTAATAAATCATGTTTTGTTTGGTAAAATCGTGTAAGAGATAAAAATTTTAAGTGTTGTGAAGTGGTAAAATCGTGTAAGAGATAAAAATTTTAAGTCCTGTAAAGTTGTAAAATCGTGTAAGTGATGAAAATGGAGCGAATTTGCACGTATTTATAGAGAGTGGTGGAAGAAAATGGAGGGGAAATTAGGCGGGATCGAATTTTTGAAATTGGCGACGGTGTTTCTAAAACGGTCGCTAATATTAGCGACGGTGTTCGTAAAACTGTCGCTAATATTTGCGACGGTTATAGATAATGTGTCGCTAATTTCAAATTAGCGACGGGTGCACTTGATTCTCTTGCTTACTTTAGCGACAGTTTGAAGTTAACCGTCGCTAATATTAGCGACGGTTTTAAGTAAACCGTCGCTAAATACCGTTGTGTTCTATTTTTAACCCACGCTAATCGACAACGATTTTTCTAAAACCGTTGTCGATTGTCCAAAAAACACGCTAATAGACAACGGTTTATGAAACCGTTGTCATAAACGTTCGAAGACAAGGGTTCTGTAACCGTTGTCATTGACCCTAAAAACCGTTGTCTTTGACTAAAACCGTTGTCGATTGTCCAAAAAACACGCTAATAGACAACAGTTTATGAAACCGTTGTCATAAACGTTCAAAGACAACGGTTCTGTAACCGCTGTCATTGACCCTAAAAACCATTAACTTTGACACCCAAAAGACAACGGTTTTTCTAAAACCATTGTCGATTGTCCAAAAAAACATAAACCGTTGTCATAAACTTTGAAAGACAACGGTTTTACAGAACCGTTGTCATTGAACCTAAAAACCGTTGTCTTTGATCCCAAAAAGACAACGGTTGTATAAAAACCGTTGTCGTTTGCTTAAAAAATTATCTACAACAACGGTTTTAGCTAAAACCTTTGTTAAAAAGTTTTTTAACAACATTTTTAGCTAAAACCGTTGTCGTATGTGTGTTGTTGATTCTGAAAATTCTTGTAGTGGGCTGTTCTTGTTTCTTTTAATTAAAAAACGATTCCCCCATGGACCAAGCCTCAAAAGGCCGACTTGGTCACGTCTTAGATAAAATAAGGAGATTTTCTAACCATGGATATAGCCCCTAGGGAAAGCAAGTTCAGAACCATCACCCTTTGATAGCAACCACAAAAATCGAACACAAGTGGCAATAGGGACGTGTTGCTGTCGTTTCTAAATTTCCAGCGGGTATGGGGCTTGAACGAATGGACCAATATGATCCTAACATGTCCTAGTACATATCTATATGCAGCCTTGGGAGCCTGGGCACGAGCCAACCACCTGAAAACATCAAACAATACCCAAAACCGTGAAGTAATGAAGTGACCGTAAAATTCTGCACATGATTTTCGAAAAGTGCTGATATGTATTTCGGTTTTCAGGCAATTAAATCATGTACATGTGATGTTTAAAAATACATATATGGCTTGATTGAAGAGTAAAAGAAAACATATACATGCCTTGGTTTGTTTTGAAGGAAAAAAAAACGAAAAGACGACGCAGCGCGGAGGAGACGTAGTGCTCTTTTCTTTTCTCACTTTCTCTCTTATTTTTCGATCTCTTGAACCTCACGATTTCTTGGCTGGGTTTTCTTCTGAATATGCTCTGAATTTCGAGATTGGGGGAGAGGGAAATGTCTAGGGAATAGAATGGGAAGTTTGCAAGATAAAAGGGAGGAATGAATCTTGCTATCTTAGTTGTTGGTGAGATAATGGAAATAATTTGCAATCAAAAAGATTTTGAGGAATATTTTCTAGGGTGAGGGCCAAATTCTAGCTTAGTAAAGTGAGGGAGGATATTTAATTGCTAATTAGTGGTGATTAAAATGAAAGGTATTATCTACTATGCAAAGAATAAGGAAATGAATCAAAGGAATGACTTGCCAAAAGATTTGAATCTAGAAATGGTGATGGCCGAAATTTACTAAAAAAAATAGGTAGGAAAATTCCTTAATTAATAATTATTGAAGATTAAATGTTGAAGGATTATCTATCTAGAAAAGGTTAAGGAAAGATAATAAAGAAATGGGTTGACCAACTAATAAAATCTTTTAAAATGAAGGATGACCGATTTATGCTAGCAAGGTGGGGTGAAAAAATGTTTAATTAATAATTATTGGGGAATTAAAAAGGTGGGATATTTCTCCTAAAAATGGATAAGGAAAGAAATCAATTAAATTGTGAGTTGTAAATTAAATCAAATCTTCCAAGGGTAGTGACCGATTTTTATTAATTAAAAGGAGGGAAATATTACTAGATAACATGGTAGAATATTGCTTAAATATTAATTAGTGATGATAAAAAATTTTATGGAATTATTTATCATGAAATGAATAGGGAAAAATATTAAATAAATGGGATGACAACTAGTTTTAAATTAATTAGGGAAGGGCCGAAAATGTAGATAAAAATGGAGGGGAAAATATTTTTTAAATCTTGTATTTTAATTCTTTGGAGTTTTATCTACTCATTAAATATTTTAGTGAATTAAGAAATTAATTGTTGAACTTTATTTACTACTTATCTCACATTATTCAATAATTCCTTAAACCTTCTTTCACATTAATTTAACTTATTATTTATCTTAAATAAATTCCAGGAATATTTTCTAAATATTAAAATTTATCTCTTTACTCCAACTCCAATCCGGCCTCACTTAACTAACTGAAAAACTAACAATTAAACTACTGAATAAAATAAAAAAATTAAAGAAGAGAATTTAAATACTCATGCAATAAAAATCATTTTAATTTAAATACTAGAATTATGCATGTCTTATACATGGTCTAAATTACGAGTTCTACACGTAGCCTGGCTAGGACCCTCCCCTCGAATGAACCAACCACTGGCCGAGCCCTGGACCCAAGCCGTGACTCCCCAGCCCTCTAAACAAGGAACCTGATCGCCCAAACCCCATGACAGCAAATAAAAACCCAGCTTCTTGTTCCTTTTGTGTGGTGTTCGATGTGTGTCTAGAACCCTTTTCAATGTGTCAGATCATCACTTTAACAAGTCTTAACATCATGGCATCCCCTTTGGTATAAAAAACGTGAATCATGGCATAAAAATCATGCACATGAGAAAAACGAAAACAACAAATCTGGACTTTATTTTTTACAAACATAATTAAAACGTTAATACAATGTGATAGACGAGAAAAGGAGATGTATGGCGTGCCTTTACGTTATATACACACGAATAACCGTTGACGTCGAAGAACGGAGCGAAACCTTTGGCTAGAATTCCCTTGAACCTTCGAAAATTCCTTCTACTTGGTGGTGTTGTGTCGTGTGTGTTGTGCTTGTTGGGAGAGAAATTTCTGAATTTTGGGAGAGGGAGGCGTGAAAGTGAGGGTATGGTTTTACGTGATTCATAATTTTAAATAGCTAATTAATTTGCTAACTAGGCTTAGGCATATTAAGCCACTAAATTAAGCCCATTAGCCTTAATTAGAATTTAATAAAATATTAACAAGGTTTTTGTTTAAATACATTTGTGAATTTATTAGCCGGGTTGCCAAAAAGCTCGCATTTTAGTTGAAAAACCAACACCGATAAAATTTACGTCCCGGCGTATAAATCATCTCAAAACCTCTTATTTTCCAAAAATATGAAAACCATCAACCTTATTTTAAATAATTAAAAAAAATATTAATAAAAACATTTTGCAATTTTCAGCCCTCGGTCTCCGTTCCTCGATAGCAACTTGAATATTCCTTAAAAATACAATTTTATGCATGATGATACTAAAATCATATTTAAAATATAAGCATGTATGTCACATAATCAAATAGCAATTAAAATCAGTTAATTACTCATTTTCCATTATTTCCTATATTTGCATGCAATTGGATTACGTAGTCTTAATTTTGGACCTTACATATAACATGCAACAGTGAATGTACCGTACTAAAAATACATTTCATGAACTTGAAAGAAACATGACTTATATATTTCATATCATGGCATAGCGTGTCAAAAACATTTCATCATATCGTCATATACACATTCGTTTTCCTTAATTGAATTTAGTTCGCTAGTTGTGACTTTCGTATCAGCTCTATTCGATGGATCTATCTACATATAACCGTGGTACCCGGTGACGGGGATATCAGCGATAGTATTACCCATCCATTGAGACTTGTCCTTACAGCTCATCGTATACATATATTTTCAGTCACAACCAACTCACATCCTTCAAAAAACATCATCATTTATGAAAATCATGCACATACGTAGTTTTTCCTTAAAATCAAGCATGCAGCGTATCCATAAAAAGTCATATACGTGACAATATAAACATTTAAAACATGACAAAAATCGTGTTTAGAGCGCTGCCAGGATAAAAACTCGACCCGAGTGCAAAATGATCACTTTGCCTCTGAAACCCTAAATGACCATTTTACCCCTGGACCTCAAAATTTCAACCCTAAGCCAACCACCTTAAAACACTTAAAAACATAATTATAAGCATTCTTAGACGTAAACTCAAACCCGTTTCAAAGCTTAAATGATTCGTTTTAAACTCGGCAGTCCCCTTGCACAAAAATCATAAAACATGAGTTGTACAAAAGATAAACGCATGTTCACGTCGAAACTTTGCATAAAAATGAAACCTCAAGATAGATCAATAAATTCTCGTGCATATACATATATTTCAACATGATATTGGCTTGAAGGAGAGAAAAAGGGAATACATGTGTGTGTTAACATTTTTATTCTTGAAAACACAAGGATACGCGCATCGAACTAGAACCGGAGGAGCGAGGGAGAAGTTTGCTTTGAAAATTTGTGGAGGAACCGAGGGGCTGCTGAAGAAAGGTTTGAAAATGGATACTGATGGAGGAGACAGGCGGACACATATTGTGTTTAGGTTCTGGGTTTGCTAGGGTAGAGTTTAAATAAATTACAAAGCACTAATGAGCCCTAAATTAAATTTAAAAGGATTAAAAGGGTTTTGAACCCATTAAACATTAAAAAAAACCCAACAAGCCCAATAACACTCTTGAAAATAATTCATTTAGGTATATTTTTTAAAATATTGTCCGCACCCTCAAAAAGTCATCTGAATCGTTAAAATTTGCGTACCGGTTTAAAATATGATCGGCGAGTAAAAATACCCAACCAATGCCCATTTTCAAAAATCATACTTAAAAAAATCTCATATTAAATAATTAAAATTAATTATTCAATAAAAATATTTTTCTTAATTATTCCGGTCTCCGTTACCCGTTTGAGCGCGAAATGCAACTTAAAACCATAATGTATGTAATCATGCGTGAAATGCATAAAAATCATTAAACACATATTTTAAATAAAACCCTAGATTGAATGCAGTTAGGTTACGTAGTTCAAATTTCCTGTACCTTACAAAAAACGACCTTTACTTGTGTAAAGTCGAGGATGATCTCGAAAGAGCATCAAAGATATCGGCAAAGTATAACTTGAGCTCAAAAAACCTTGAATCAATTTAAATGATGAGAAAAAACGGTAAGGTTGGTCTAGGGTTCTAAAATATTGTGTTTGAGTGTAAAGAATCTTTCAACTTTGGGTCACAGTCTACTGTTTTACTGAAGTAAATCAAAGATACTTCAAACTCACTAAGAGACAATCCTTCTGTCAAAGCTTCATGAAATAAGAAGCAAGATTCTGCTCAAAGGACAAAGTAAACAAAGCGACGTTTCATTTACCACTACTGTTGTAAGTCAGGCCACATCAGACCTTTTTCTTCAAGCTAAGAGATGATTATTTGAGCTGGGAAGCGAACTGGATGTTGCAGAAGGTGTTGCCCAACACCAGCAAGCACAACACTATCAACATGAAACCTCAAGTATAGAAATTTTGGGTACCTAAGGCAGAAATTTGATGCATTGTTATTTATACATCTTTGAAAACTAATATTGCAGGTATTTGGTGTTTTAACGGTGGGAGCTCGCACCACATGATAGGGTCTAAGGACCACCTAATTGACTATGTTGAATTAAGAAGTGGACGTGTGACCTATAGAGGTGGTGCAAAAGGGATCATTGTTGGTAAGTGGACTTTGAATGTGGATGGACTTCCAGAACTTCACAATATGTGCCATATTAAGGGACTCAACTCAAACTTAGTAAACATTAGTCAACTTTGTGACGACTAATTGAATTTTAAGTTTTATAAAAATAACTGTGAAATTTTTGACAGAGCTAATGTTTGTGTCGTGTTAGGTACAAGATTTGTTGGTATTTTCTATCACACTACTGCAAAAACGAAAAACGACGACGGATTTTATCCTTTGTCGTAGGCCATTTAAAACTGTTGTAACTGAAGGTATTGTTGAAAGTGCCTTCAATTTTAAACCGTTCAAGGTGTTGTTAAACTTGTTGTATTACCAATGAAAACTTTTTTGCAACGATTTTAAACCGTTGTACTTTAACGTTAACCGCAACAGTTTCACAACAGTTTTAAATCGTTGTCTTTTAGCACGATTGACAATAGTTTTGCAACGGTTTTAACCCGTTGTCATAATATATCAACGACCACAATTTCGCCATTTTGGGACCGTTGTTTTTTATAACAACAACAACAGTTTTGCAACGCCTAAAAATTGTAGTGTTCTGTTGAATTTAGAACAATTTAAAACCGTTTTCTTCAAATTTTCTTCACTACAATTCCAAACCGTTGTCTTTAATAATTTTTTTTACAGATAAAAATTATTGTATTAACTTTTTTATAATTTACAATATATATAATAATAATTAAACCAAAAATAACAATCGAAAATAAAATATTCACCACGTTAAATCCGTGGATATGTTATGTTAAAAATCTATTATCCAAAATATGCCAACAATAAACAATTTTTTCACAAATTTGAATTTAGTACTCCAATTGACCCTGATACATTTCTGTCACGCCCTGCGACCGGGGTTAGTCGACATCGGCGTTGTTCATCAATCACATAATCGAAAACAACTAGCCTCGTAGCACAGTATAAACCGAAACCAGTTTATTTCATAAATCTCAAAATAATGTTTTTACAACCGAAATACTAAGAAAATGCGGAAACGCTTACAATTAAAATTACGAAAATTTAAAATCGAAATACTACACTTCTCAAAAATTTATCACCAGCCCCAGAACTTTTCTGATTCCTCTTTCTCCACTTGTTCTTCGGATTTATCTGGGAAGGTTGGAAGGGGTGAGTAATTTGGGAAATACTCAGCAAGTGGGGGCCGTTCGAGTACACAACAACATGCATATAAAATTTCGAAATACATACCCACACACACCATGCATATTTGACTCATACCACGTTCATATCATTGACCGGACACTGAGATTCCTCTACTTTCAATGGTTTACTGAATTCAGTCCCTAATTTTTATTCCTCTAAGGGGGCGAGGCCGAATCGGTTATATCCCCACCGTATGAGGGTCATATCATAGTTGGGATTCCCTCCCATATCAATTTGAATCCTCACAGTGTCAACATAAAACCCATGCAAAAATTATAACCAGAAGGGGTAGAAGAAGAATTGTACTCGATCGAAATTTCAAAAAAAACGAAAATGCATACACCGAAATTACACATTTAAAACAAGCCCACTTACCTTAGATCTTGATGAGAAAAACGTAGAAAGCCTAGGGATTCTTGCATTGGAAATTTCGAAAATTCCCCTTCGGCGACTGAACTGCGGCACCGTTTCGCGGCTCTCAAAAATCCTAAGGGCACTAGATGAGGGTCTCGAAATTTGAGAGGGAAATATGGTGTAATTTTCGAGACACCATGCCCTCCTATTTACAGGGGTTGGCTGCTATCGTGATCGAGTGATATCGTGTTTGAATTTGAATCAAATCTTTATCGAGAATCGTGATATAATCATGATAACGGGTGATATTCTAAATCTTTCATTTCAAACAAATTTTGAAATTATCTAATAAATGCACGATATTATTTTCAATTCTTGAGTTCAAAATGTTATACACAATAGAATTATCCAATCTAAAATTACAAATACTATCACGATAAAAATCGAAATCTTGGATTTTACATCCCTCCCTCCTTATGGGAAGTTTCGTCCTCGAAACTTGGGTTGACTAGGTCTATGAAGAGGTAAGGGTATTGGTTTCTCATCCTTGGTTCTAGCTCCCATGTGGCTTATCTTTCCGTGTGGTTAGACCATTGCACCTTGACGTAGGAAATAATTCTTCGTCTTCGTAGCTGGTCCTTGGTGTCCACGATTCTGATGGGAACTTCTTCGTACTTCAGCTCTTCTACCAATTTGCTTTCGATCATGAGCGGTTCTGCTTCCAACACGTGGCTTGGGTCCGAGATGTATTTCCATAGTTGGGACTCGTGGAATACGTTGTGAATTCTAGACATGCTTGGTGGCAGTGCCAACCTGTATGCTAGCGTGCCCACTTTCTCCAAAATCTCAAAGGGTCCCACATAACGAGGGTTTAGCTTCCCAGCTTTACTGAATTGGACAACTCCTTTCATAGGTGATACTTTTACGTAGGCCTTTTCGCTAACGTTGAATTCCACTGGCCTTCTTTTCAGATCTGCCCAACTCTTTTGTCGATCTTGAGCTGCCTTGAGCTTCTCTCGGACTACTGTAACCTGGTCTATTGTTATCTGTACGAGCTCGGGTCCTACTATTGCTTTTTCTCCCACTTCATCCCAATATAAGGGTGATCGGCACTTCCTCCCATACAAAGCTTCGTATGGAGCCATCCCATTACTGCTGTGATAGCTGTAATTATAAGCAAACTCGATCAAGGGTAGATGAGTGCTCCAATTGCTACTGAATTCTAGGGCGCATGCTCGTAGCATATCTTCCAAGGTTTGAATTTTTCTTTCGGTTTGGCCATCCGTTTGAGGGTGATAGGCCGTACTTAGGATTACATTCGTCCTCATGACCTCTTGAAAGCTCTTCCAAAAGTGCGAGACGAACCTTGGGTCTCTGTCAGACAGGATGCTCACTGGTACATCATGTAGTCTTACAATATTGTCCATGTACAGTGTAGCTAGCTTGTCCAGATTGTAGTTCATACGGACGGGTAGGAAGTGTGCAGATTTTGTAAGTCTATCTACAATTACCCATATTCCGTCCTGACCTTGCCTCGACTTTGGTAATCCTACCACAAAGTCCATGGAGATATGGTCCCACTTCCATTCAGGTATCTCCAACGGTTGCAATAATCCTCCGGGTCGCTGGTGCTCTGCTTTGATCTGTTGACAAACCCGACACTTAGAGACGAATACTGCCACATCTCTTTTTATTCCGTTCCACCAAAAGTTCCTCTTAATGTCTCTGTACATTTTTGTACTCCCTGAATGGACTGAAAACTTGGACTTGTGTGCCTCTGATAGTATGTCTTGGCGAAGGTTATCGTTGTTCGGTACGCACAGTCGTCCATTCATCCATAGGACTCCCTTGTCATCGATTTGTAGATCTTGAGACTTCCCGCTTGCTCCTTAAGTTTCTTTAGCTCGGGGTCTCGGTCCTGATTTAACTTGACGGTCTCCTGCAGACATGGCTAGGCCGAGAGGGAAGCTAGAGTCATTTTTCCTGGGCCCTTCCGACTTAACGCATCAGCCACTTTGTTTGCTTTACCAGGATGGTAGCTTATGGTCAAGTCATAGTCTTTCAGTAGTTCGATCCACCGCCTCTGCCTCATATTCAGTTCTTTTTGAGTGAACAAGTACTTGAGGCTCTGGTGATATGTTAAAATCTCGCACTTGGCACCATAGAGATAGAGCCTCCAAATTTTCAAAGCAAAGACAACTGCAGCTAGCTCCAGATCATGTGTAGGGTAATTCTGCTCGTGCGGTTTTAACTGTCTTGATGCGTAGGCGATCACTCTTCCCTCTTGCATGAGTACGCACCCTAGACCGTCCTTAGAGGCGTCATTGTAGATAGTGAAATCTTTATTCTCTGCGGGCAGGATCAATACTGGCGTGGATGCGAGTTTCTCTTTCAATGTCTGGAAACTCTTCTCACAATTCTCATTCCAGATGAATTTAGAATTCTTCTGTGTGAGTCTCGTCAGTGGTACGGCTATCGAGGAGAACCCTTCGACGAACTTCCGGTAGTAACCTGCCAATCCAAGAAAGCTTCTGACATCTGTGGCGTTCTTCGGTCTCGGCCACTAAGTAATCGCCTCTACCTTCCTTGGATCCACTGACACTCCTTTTCCCGAGATTATGTGTCCCAGAAATGACACACTCCTTAGCCAAAATTCACACTTGCTGAACTTAGCATATAGCTTATTTTATCTTAAGGTCTGCAGAGCAAGGTGAAGGTGCTCTTCATGGCTCGTCTCGTCAGGAGAATAGATGAGGATATCGTCGATGAATACCACTATGAACTGATTCAGGAATGGCTTGAATAATCTGTTTAATCAGATCCATGAATGCTGCCGGTGCGTTGGTCAGACCAAAAAGCATCATTGTGAATTCATAATGCCCATACTTGGTCCGAAAGGCCGTCTTGGAGATATCTTCAGCCCTGACCTTCAACTGGTGATAGCCTGTCCTCAGATCCAGTTTAGAAAAGATGGCGGCTCCTTTAATCTGATCAAACAGATCGTCTATCCAGGTAGAGGGTACCTGTTCTTGATTGTGATCTTGTTCAATTCTCTGTAATCGATGCACAATCTCATACTACCGTCTTTCTTCTTTACGAAGAGTACTGGAGCTCCCCAAGGGGACACACTCGGTCGAATTTGCCTTTTATCTAGTAATTCTTGGAGTTGTTCTTTTAATTCCTTGAGTTTGGCTGGTGCCATTCTGTAAGGTGCTTTAGAGATTGGAGCAGCACCGGGAACCAGATCGATCTCGAATTCCACTTCGCGGTTTGGGACCGTCCTCGAGAGTTCCTCTGGAAAAACATCTGGAAATTATCTCACTATCGGGATGTCCTCAAGTTTCAGCTCGACTTCTCCTTTTACTTCACTGATCATTGCCATGTAGGTGTCTTCTCCCGATTTCATGGCTCTCCAAGCTTGAGATGCGGAGAGCAGCGACTTCCGTTCCTTGGATTTACCTTGGTACACGACCTCCTCTTGATTCGGAGTTATGAGTCTGACTTTCTTCTCCTTACAATCTACTATGGCATTGTTCTTGGCTAACCAATCCATCCCTAAGATGATGTCGAAATCGACCATGATCAACTGTATCAAGTCGGCGCTAAAAGTCTGGTCGCTAATACTGATTTTACAATCTCTGTAAATCTCGTCAGTTTCAATGGCTCTACTAGTAGGTGTGTCTATTCGGAAAGGTTCAGTTAGCTTATGGGGCTTACGTCCTAGCTTCTTAGAAAATCTCTTAGACATAAAAGTATGTGTAGCACCACAGTCAAATAACACATAAGCAGGCACTTGCTGAATAAATATGGTACCTGACACGACTTCAGTTGCGTCGTCGGCCTCTTCCTGAGTCATGGCAAAGACCCTGGCATTGGGTTTGTCCTCCTTGGATTTACTAGGGCCTACTCCCGCATTTGGCCCAGTTACTCTGTTCGGCCCTGCTGGTCGGTTGGCGACGGTAGGACACTCTGCAATTCTGTGCCCGGATTTTCCACATCCAAAGCAAACACCGCTGACGAGACTGCTTCCCACCACTTAGCTGCTTTGTCTTCCAGAAAAGGCACGATCACATCAACTTTGAGTGCCTCGGGGACTTCCAATAGCCTTAATTGAGTCTCGACACTCTTTAGCCAACTTTGGCAACTTCAGGATCGGCGTCCCCTCTGAATATCGGACACATGTTCTTACGAAGGGACTCGTAATGAAATTTGACTCCATTCGGTGGTGGTGGTGGAGGTGGTTGATTGGCATTTGGGTTTCCCAACCCTTCCAATGTTGTCGCCACTATGGTGGCTATGGCCATAAGATCAGCTCGGCTTAGATTAACTGCAGGCGGTGGTCCATTCTCCTGTCGATTCTCCTATCTCTCTTCACGATCGGTGTTAGCGTAACGCGGGTTGCGGTTTTGTCTTGGGGGTCTACCGGCCATTTCCTACAATTTCAAGTTCTAAGAATTTGTTGTACGAGTAGAGTTCATACAATAGATTTTGCTAACATAAATTGAAATCAATGAACCAAATAGGACAGAATATAGAGTCAAGTACATGAAAATAATTAAAAATTCGAAAATTCCCAAAATAGAACGTTTTGAGATAGGCATATGGATTCGAAGAGTATGTCGAGAGGATTTCAGATCAGTTTACGAAACCGAATTCGGATTTTCCTACGAAAAAATCGAAGGACTCATGCTGGCGGGTTGACTTGTTCACTCGGCCGAGTTGACTCGCCGGGTTGACTCGTCGGAGTATGGTCGGAGCAAAGGCGTGTGACGGCGAAGGGGTAAGGATTACGAAACCGATGGTGGCAAGGCAAGAATCGGTCGAAAAACTACCTAATTTGGCGGGGAACTCGCGCAACTCGGTTAACTCAATGAAATTGAGCGTTTTCGATTAGGTGATCCGATCCCTAAATTGATTGGTGGGAAAAGTTACCCATGGATAGTATAATGTTTGGGTAACATTAATTGAAAATTGGAGTAGGTTTGGTAGGGTAATTGGACGAAATAAGATTCGGCGTTAGGGTTCGTACACCAAATTCTTAGATCCGAAATTCCGGTTTCACCCGAACACGAAATCAAAAATTGTTTGAGGGCTTTTGTTCGGTTCGTCAAGACGATTCTGGAACTGGTCGCCGATCGAAGAAAGAGTACCGGAAGCGGCCGGAATCGGCGGAGACGCCGCACGCGCGCTAAGGGCCTGTTTGGCCGGAATTTTCCCGAATTTTTTTTTTTGAAAATCGATTTTTCCCACTCAGATTATGAACCTGTCGGCTCTGATACCACTTAAATGTCATGCCCTGCGACCGGGATTAGTCGACATCGGCGTTGTTCATCAATCACATAATCGAAAACAGCTAGCCTTGTAGCACAGTATAAACCGAAACCAGTTTATTTCATAAATCTCAAAATAATGTTTTTACAACCGAAATACTAAGCAAACGCGAAAACGTCTTACAATTAAAATTACGAAAATTTAAAATCGAAATACTACACTTCTCGAAAATTTATCACCAGCCCCAGAACTTTTCTGATTCCTCTTCCTCCACTTGTTCTTCGGATTTATCTGGGAAGGTTATAAGGGGTGAGTATTTTTGGAAATACTCAGCAAGTGGGGGCCGTTCGAGTACACAACAACAAGCATATAAAATTTCGAAATACATACCCACACACACCACGCATATTTTGACTCATACCACGTTCATATCATTGACCGGACATTGAGATTCCTCTACTTTCAATGGTTTACTGAATTCAGTCCCTAATTTTTATTCCTCTAAGGGGGCGAGGCCGAATCGGTTATATCCCCACCGTATGAGGGTCATATCATAGTTGGGATTCCCTCCCATATCAATTTGAATTCTCACAGTGTCAACATAAAACCGATGCAGAAATTATAACCAGAAGGGATAGAAGAAGAATTGTACTCGACCGAAATTTCAAAAAAATGAAAATGCATACACCGAAATTACACATTTAAAACAAGCCCACTTACCTTAGATCTTGATGAGAAAAACGTAGAAAGCCTAGGGATTCTTGCACTGGAAATTTTGAAAATTCCCCTTCGGCGACTGAACTGCGGCACCGCTTCGCGGCTCTCAAAAATCCTAAGGGCACTAGATGAAGGTCTCGAAATTTGAGAGGGAAATATGGTGTAATTTTCGAGACACCATGCCCTCCTATTTATAGGGGTTGGCTGCTATCGTGATCGAGTGATATCGTGTTTGAATTTGAATCAAATCTTTATCGAGAATCGTGATATAATCATGATAACGGGTGATATTCTAAATCTTTCATCTCAAACAAATTTTGAAATTATCTAATAAATACACGATATTATTTTCAATTCTTGAGTTCAAAATGTTGTACACGATAGAATTATCCAATCTAAAATTACAAATACTATCACGATAAAAATTGAAATCTTTGATTTTACATGTTCGTCATCAACATGACAATGTGACAGTAGAGTCCCACAATATCAAAATTTTTCAAACAGAAAATACGGATATATTGTCATCATCGGCCTCGATCTCCTCAACCCTCATCAACATTTCTGCATCAAAATCTTCCTATGCCATTTCATCCCTGGCACATAATCCACATATAGAAAGCCCATTGAAAACCCATGTAAGAGATGAGATTGCAAGCAAAGACATGCACTGGAAACGCAGCTAACACAAATGGTGCATAGAGACGATAATACATTGTTTTCCCATAATAAATATATCTCACACAATGGAATTTGAAAGCTAAGTGAATTTTGACATTGTATACAACATATCAAATTAGTTAATGATATCAATTTTGCAGCCTAGCTTTGATATTATCCAAACAATATTGACATTATTAAGAGCATACAAACAACATTTATATACGCAAAATAAAGTCATAACTAGTATATACTAAAGAAAATAGAAATTTCGGCATGATCTCCCCATAAATAGGACTTCCCAAAAATTTCCAAACAAAACAAACAATATTTATATACTCGAAATAAAGTCATAACATCAATTAACAAACCTATAACATTTATGTTCTAGGAAGTTAGAACTAATGTGAACTAATATTGACAAGCATTTTTTTGTCAAGCTTTGTTTCGCCTACCTGGAATTGTTACCAAATATACAGTTCAAGATTTTGCATACCTGTTCGTAACACAAAGCACTTCATCAATACTTTGCATACCTATTCATAAATATAATCTTGTATGCATTCCGTCCACTCGGATCTCACTTCATCAATTTCTTCCTTAGAGTACTCTATTTTCATTAACTGTGAACAAACACAATGATAATATTAGTAAAAAACAATCAATAAAGACACTGACAAATGAGAAATACACAATTATTTGTTAATATTGAGAATATGTCGAATATAACAATTGAAGATATTGAGTTATTCTCACTGGTAGCATTTTTTTCAATCATTTCTCTCATAAATCTCATAACATAAAAACCACATTGTTTCGAATCTGGTTGTCGTGGACCCTATGTTAAAAAAAATTGTTAGTGATTGATACACAAATTGAAATAAAACGTTAATTAATTACAAGTACACGGTAGGGGTGGATTTTCGGTATACCGTGACAAAAATATCGATATCAAAAAATTCATACCGGTACCGATACCGAAATTCCGAAATTTTTCTATGGAAAAAATTCACACCAATACCATAATGATACCGAAAAAAAATTCGATATACCGAAAAAATGTGGTATACCTAAAAAAATGTCGGTACGGTATGATTATTTTTCGGTAATTTCGATATTTTTCCCACCTAAAAAAATGTCGGTACTGTACACATGCATACATTTACTACTTCCTATATAGATTGTTTTTTTCCTTTCATTTCCTTGTTTGAATTAAACAATCTTACACTCCTGCATACATCAGTAACAATCAACATATGAGTGTTTTATTCACTAAATTAAAGTTGACATAAAAACAAAATATTAACTTACATATCCACTACATATTTTCAGTCATCGTAACGGTTTCGATGACTAAGTGAATCCAACAAATAAACCATCTCCTTGTAAGGATCGATGACAGTGAGAATCCAATGGTAACTATGCACAGAACAAATTATTAGTGCGTACAATTCCATAAAATGTCGAGAAAATAAATTAAATTTGATATTGTAATTTTGACTCACCCAACATTATGTGGCACTAAAACAAGTTTATTTTTTGATGCACCACTCAGTCTTTCGGCCAAAACACTTGCTCTTTCATTCAAGTGTTCGATTTTACTGTTTTTGTCAAGTTTGGTCACATATGGCATGTATGGGATCGAGTGTGGATTCACAAATCTAAACTTGTCGGTCTTGTTATCTTTTTTCATCTTTTTTTACAGATGCCTACAATTTCCAACAGAATAATGTGAATATGCTAAATTAATTAAGTTTATACAGCTTAAGTGGTCAACAAACAAAAGAAGAATACTTACCACATGTACACAATTATACAATTGGCAGATATTGGATCCAAAGTATAGAAAAGAATGATGTCTTCAAGGTGCAGAAGTAGTTCGTAATCCTCGTCAAATAAATCATGATCAAAAATCAGTGATAGATTTTGTTCATCGGTTAGAGCACGTCTACAATAACAATAGAATAGATGTAAAGATCTTGGCACACTTGAAGACAAACCAATATTATTTCAATGGTCGACATTTTTCTTCCTTTGAAGCTTCTAAACATTGCAAATGTACACATGTTAGCTGCAATATTGAATTCTTTATGATACTTTAAATTTAAATATAAATTGACATTTACCTCATCTTGTATTACTACCAAGTGTGCTGGTCAAGCCACATGTGTTCCTATAGCATCACCAATAGTATCACATTCATTTGGAATTGGAAATGGCAAATGTTCTAATTTGTCCACAGCATTATCAATGGAAACGTGCATGCAACTCATGGGTGATGGAACACCATAAAATAATTTATCCGCAATGATATGGACAATTGTACCGTACGCAACAATATTGGTCCTAGATTCCAATGCCAATGCAACCGGCTTACCCTAGAAGACAAGTAATCGTGTTATAAATTGATACAAATCATAGTCATGGACAATAGCAATAATCAGTTACCTGCAAAAAATCATCATTGTTTAAAGCTCCCACGTCATCATCATGCGAAGTTGCATAGTTCGAGACACTCTTTTTGTTTTTATCGTCACTCATGGGATGCAACTTTACTGAGCAACTACCTTTTTCTTCAATGTCAAAGTTGCTTGCGCCCTTTTTGAACATTTCTTCAAGTTTCTGTATGCATGATACCTGATCTGATATGCGTTCATTTTGTTCTGCGATGCGTGCATCTTGTCCTGAGATTAAAATCTTCGCCTCCATCAACTCGTTTGTTTGATTAAGGATTATATGGTCATCACCAAGAGGACTCTTCCATACTCTACCAATATTAAAGTAGATTCTTGGAGTGATATGACCTCCAACACCTCTCACACGACCAGAATGTTCATGTGAATCCGGTGCTTTCGTAAGGATATCATTTTTTCCCTCTTCAAATTGCAATGTACCCTCGATTTTTTGTTGCACATAACTATCTTGTCATGCACAGAAGAACAAGATAATTCTCAGCACAACTATCATATGCACCATGTACCATACTTATAGGTTCGTCGGTAAAATATTTATGTTCATCTTGCCCTACTCGATCACGATCATTCGTTGAGTTCCCGAACTTAGATCTTTCGCCATGCCAAATCCATGTTGATATGTTAAATCTATACCGGTACAACAAAACTGAGCCCTTATAGTGTCAATATCTTTCGTCTTTATAGTACCCCATTTTGCACATGGGCAAGGCATTGCATTCGGATTTTTAGCGTTTCGCGATGCAAACTGCAAGAAATACTCCACCCCAACTTCATATTCATGTGACAACCTGTTCTTTGACATCCAATCTTTGTTCATTATACGTACAACTAACCAACCAACAATGAGTCAAATCCTTCAAAACATTTGTAAAAATATTGTTAAGTTGGTGTTCAAAAGAATTGTAAACAACAAAATATGCAGAACATACCTGCAAGAAACTTCCGCCGCAGCTTTTTTACCAACTGTAAACTTGAAAGTAAGAAAATTTCCTACCCCACTGTCACCTTCAATATTGTGCACATAAGGCATGAAAATTTCATATCAGGCCCATTACGTGACACAACTACACTTGAAAAACAACCATGACAAAGGAATTACCGCTCAAATTCGCATCAAAGAAGCTTGCTCGTGATAGCTTGCCACCTTTGAAATTGTTCTTTTGCAGTAAATACTAATCAAAATAACTGCAATCAAACGGTAAAATCTACGTTATTTTATGACATTATTTCAAATTCAATCCAACTTCTGATGATCATGAGCCAGACTCCTCAAGCTATGCCACTGAAACAACCTCATCCACCGACACTTATTCAAGTGGTGATGTTATCAAAGGAGCTGATGAAATGACGAGTATGAAAAGCAAAGCTCCTATGGGGATGACACGACTAGGGTTACTTAGACAAGCCGTCAGGTGGTGGAGAACTTAAAAATACAAGTAAAATGGTCCACTTACGCTATTATGACTATTATAATATATTGTACCTAAATACATGGAGATTCATTCAAGGTGAATTTCGAACTAACTTCTTTTTTTTAAATAAGAATCAGTTTAAGATGTTAATCAGCATTTTGTCGGCACATTTTTAAAAAATCATAAAGCACAAATTTTATGACCATAAGCCAGATCAATTCTATTAAATTTAGGGGAAAAGGAAATGAAAAGATAAAAGAAAAGCATACCTTGGCTTGAAGAGCTTCGAATTCTTTGAGAAAGAAAACGAACAAAGAATCCGATGATTCAGGAACGCACTTGTCCTCGTAAAGGGACAAATTTCTGGGATATTTCGCTCTCTCGATCAGATAAAAGGTGATGGTGTCTTCTTGGCGAACCAAGGTCACGAATTTGTCAGCTAGATCGCACGGTGGTCGGCCGGTCTTCCTTGGCGTTGAGAAGCGGCGGCATCGGCTTGAGATTTTGGAGGGAAGAGGCGTAGCACGGGAATGGGTTTGGGTTTTTTTTTTCTTTTTCTTCTCTCTTTTATTACAAGTGTGTGTATTACAACACCACAAATTTTTTTAAAAAAAATTCTATGACAACGTTAACCATATAAATTACTAAGAAAAGACAATTTTTTAAAAAACTGTTGTCGTAGTTGTAATAAAGCCAGTTGAAAGACAACGGTTTAAACAAACCATTATTTTTGACCCTTGACAAAACCACATGTAGAAAACGATTTTTATAAACCGTTGTTGTATCCCAAAAAAACAAGCTCATAGAAAACACTTTTTAAAAACCGTAGTTGTAGCCCAAAAAAACACGCTCATGGACAACGGTTTTTAAAAACCGTTGTTGTTTCCCACAAAAACACGCTCATCGACAACGGTTTTTAAAAACCATTGTTATAGTCCAAAAAAACACGCTCATGGACAACGGTTTTTAAAATCCGTTGTTGTAGCCCAAAAAAATACGCTCATAGACAACGATTTTTAAAAACCGTTGTTGTAGCCCAAAAAAACACGCTCATAGACAATAGTTTGAAAAAACCGTTGTCGTAGACATATCAAAGACAACGGGTTTTAAGAAACTGTTGTCTATGAGCGAGTTTTTTGAGCCTATGACGACGGTTTTTCTTGAAACCGTTTTTAAAAGACAAACCACAACGATTTTTATAAAAAATCGTTGTCTTTGACGTGTTGTTGGATTAAGATTTTCTCGTAGTGTTAATTGGGTGAGGTCATGCATGCCGATATACAAAAGTAAGTGAATTAGATTTGTGGCATCAAAAGTTAATGAAAACTTCAAAACATTGAGAACCTTTGTAATTATGATGTTATAGCAGGTATGTAAATTTAAGATCATGAACTATATATGTTCGTGGATCATGCCTGAAAGGTAAGAAAACCAGTGTTCTACACCAAGTGTTGTAATACTTTGGGACAACACGGTATCTTGAACTTGTACACATGGATATTATCTGTCCAATGGAAGCGAAAAGCCTGGGTAGTAAGAAATATTTATTTGCTTTTGTTGATTATTTCTCATGTTTTACGAGAGTAAGGTTTCTTGGAGAGAAATCAGATACATTTGAAGCTTTTAGAAAATTACATACAAGGATTACTGATATAAATCTGGCCGGGCATGACATGCTAATTGTTGGAAAGAAATTCAAAGAGGCACTACAAGGAGTGATGATCAAGGAAGAAGGGCTCGTGATGCATGAGAGTAGGTTTGGGGGCCAAAGGAGCATTCTTCAAGCATTGAACGACCGAGGCTACACGGACGTGTACACGGGGTCCGTGTCTCTTACATTCGATCATGAGAAATCCAGAGCCTACACGGACCCAAGCACGGACCTGTACACAGGGTCTGTGTCCACTACTTTCGAGACGTGAAAATTACAGTGCCTACACGGACCCCCTTCCGGACCTGTACACGGGGTCCGTGTCCTTTACGACTTTGAGAGAAGATTTTTCCTAAATTAGAGTTTTATCTATTTTGGCAAGTAGATTTGATATCTTTTTATTTTTGTATCAATATAGACACAAATTTTATTGTTGGAAAAGACATTAAGAATTATTCATTGAGTTTAATAATATTGGTGAGCTTTTCTCTCAATTTCAAAGCTTGTCTTTGTATACACCTTTGTGTGTTTCTCAAATCAAACTTATCAAAGTTTAATACTTTGTGGCGTTTGTCGATTGATCTTCACTCGGATTGTCAAAGACGAGTTCTTTGAAGGTTTGCTTGAAATTCAATTGTTTATCTTTGTTAATATTTATTGCTAGATTCGTTGTAATTTAGAGGTGAATATTACACCCTTACTTGTGTCAAAAAGATCGGGACAACACAACCGTTTCTTTGTTTCATCGAATCGAGGGCGTGACTCCGTTTTTGAGCGCGTTTGCTTTTCGTGGTCGAAGGATCGCATCATTTGGTATCAGAGCTTTTGGTTCCCTTTGATTCAAGTAAGTTTATCCTTTTATTATCAGATCTGTGTTTATCTTTCGTTTGTTGCCAGATCTGTTTTATCGTTCGTTCTTCATCTTTCGTGAATCTTGTGATTCTCGAATTTGTCTGATTTTTTTTTCTTTTTTTCGAGTGCACAAAGAATCCTTGTGCAAGAGAAAAAAAATACAAAAATTCCGAAATTTTTCCATAGATTGGTTTTGTTATTTTGTTCTATTCTCTTGTGGGAGGCATATTCAAGTGCATCTCACAACCAAAAAAAAAATCTATTATTGTTCTATTATTTGGCATTGTATCTTATTCCTTATTGTGAGTCATATTCAAGCGACTCTCATAATCAAAAAAAATATTTCAAATTTCTTGTTTTATGCAGTCCGTGTAAGTCAGTTTGCAAGTGTCGTGAAGTTTGAACTTGTGAGTTTGATGCACACAATCTACAAAGCTTGAAGTATACTCTACGAGAGAACTCTCCAAATCGACTGAAATATTTGAGTGTGAGCATTTATTTCTTGGAGTGACGGGTGAGGTATTTGTAGTGAGGACAAAAAAAAGAGAAAAAAAAGAAGAGAGTCGAGAGAATATTCATTGAAGTGACCCGTGAGGATTTGTGGTGAGGAACTTTATTCTTTATTGTTTTATACTAACCTTTCTTGCAGGTATAATGATTGACGAACGTCAATTTAAAAAGATGTTAGGAGGGTTGGATAGGATATGGGAGAAGGAGTTTAAATCTCTACGTGAAAAGTATAGGAGGTGTGAAGAAGAGGGTATGTATGATAGGCATATTGATGAGGATAGACGAGGTAGTGGAGTTGAGGTAAGTAGAGCATTGCAATTGGATCGTGATGATGATAGGCGATGTGAGGAGAATAGAGCAGTAGGCGGAAAAAGTGAACATGATGTGCCCGGGGAGTCTTTGACATCCACTTGGCGGAGGAGCTTGGGAGAGAAAATCAATGCTACGCCAAAGAAGGAGTCGAGACGTGAGGCTAGCAAATATGAATATCAAGGTACATTTAAAAACTCAAATTCTAGTGCTTTTGATATTATATGTTGTCGGTGTCTAGAAGTTGGGCATGGTATCAAGCAATGTCCACGTGAGGAGATGACCAGAGTAGAATCGCTAGTTGATCTTTAATCTCAAATGGAGGTTGATGTTATGGGTGAGCTTGAATCTCAAGTGGAAGTTGAGGTCGTGGTTAAACAATTTGTTGATGATAGTATTCCACTAATTGGTGAGTCGAATGATGTTGAACAATATACAGTGGTGGTTGAATCATTAAAAGGGGAGAAGTGTTTAATTTACCTACTATGGAGGTGAAGAGTAGGCAAGGAGGTGTTAGAGTAGGTGCACGTCGAGCCAAGTGTTGGCCGACTGTTCACGAAGAAACTCTTTGTATAAACGATCTTTATTTTTAATAATATTTGAATTTATTAATTTGGCGCATCTTTATCTTTATACCCATGCGAGTTGCATAGATAAAGTCCTTGAATATACAAATAGTAGAAAGAATATGAGATGCTCATATGATGAGTATCATGAAACTCATATTTGTAATACTGTATATTCTAAACTGTTCCTAGTCGATTCAGCCGCCACTAAGAAGGATATAAGCCGCTCGAGTTAGAGACTAGTATCTGCGATGTGAGTACCATGTTTCATTGGTAGGGGACATTGTGATGTCCGATCATGCAGATAGGTGCTCCTGGTAGAGTGCACTGAACAACCCTCTATAAAGGACTTTCCAAGTGGTTCTCACTTATCGAGTGGAAACGTCCTAGTTTATGGTTGTACACCATTAGTCCTTATGACCCGGGACAACATTGAGACTCTATGTGCTAGCGTTTCACTTTGACTTGTTTACCGACTCTTGTGGAGTCGTCAGGTGGCAAGGTTGGGTGTTACGGCGAAGCATATAGGAGTCGATGCATTGTAGCCGGGGATTCACCGCTTACCTACGGGTATGGATATCCTATGTGTTTTTCCATGTATGTGTGGGTTGAAATCTCTGATCAGAGTATGGTGGTAATTATGAAAGGGGTTTCATAGATTACACCATCGATGCAACCACAACATGACACATAGTATCGATTCATTGACAACTCTCGATAAACCAATAGTTGTCGAATCGGTCGGGATATATGAGTTGAAGGGACCGTACTGTACGCTAACCATAATTGAATGGTTCTTGCAGGCACTATCATGTGATACCTAGGGAATCACGTAAGCGATGCTGCTAGGCGTTTAACGTGATTGGTTGGGTGCTATCAGACTTGAGTTCTGACGTTCTTATTATCAAGGTGTTGATAAGTAAGAATGGAGCAATTGGGGTATGCTCGAATAAGGACATGTTTAGTCCGAATCACATGGAGATGTGAACCCACGGCTAGTCGTATCAATGAACCATTGAGGGCCACACAAGTACTTGCTTTGTAAATCCCGATGAGAAGTAAAATAGTTCAATGTGTTGAACGGCTTATAAATGTGTTTATAAGTGTAAAGAAAAAATAGAAGTATGACTTCTAAGAGAGAAATATAAATTTTAATTTATGGAAGTGTTCCTAAGATTAAAAATTTGGCCAAGTAAATAATGTAGTTGAAAATTGTGATTTTCATAAACATTATTGAGGACTAAATTAAATTAATTCAAGTGTTGAATTAATTAAACACTAGTGGACCTAGTAGAGTCCAAATAATTAAAAATAATTCAAGTGTTGAATTAATTAAATAAATTGAGTCTTGTAGAGCTCAATTAAAATAATTATTTAACTAGTGAGACTTGAATAAATTCAAGTAGTATTTAATTAATCTCAAATGTGTTTGAGATAATTAAAAATTTAGTCCATGGTTTTTAATGTGTTAAAAACCATATTATATATACATGACATGCTAGGGTTTGCATGCTTGGGAGGTGAAGAGGTGTGGATTACTTTTTATTAAAAAATTCAAAAAGCATGCAACTTTTGAGAGACAACTTTTTCAACAACCAAGGCTAGTCTCCCACACACTTCACTACACACACCTTGGCCGAAACTTCATCCCTCTTTTCTCTCAAGTTTTTCTTTTCTTTGTTCTTCATTTTTTGAGAATAAACCCTTCTCTTTGATAAATCCTCAAACTTTTCTAGTGCAATTTTTGAGAGGGTTCACCTTGCTAGTGGTGGGCCTTATTTTGAAGGAAAGGGAGTTGGAGGCTTGTAGATCTTCAACCTTGAAGAGCTTTGTTGTTTACAACAAAGTTGGTGCCATACATCAACCTCAAGAGGTTGATAGGTAATGAAATTTCTAACACCCTATGTATGTTTTATGGTGTTGTTTGTAAATATTACACAAATACTAGGGGTGGCCGAAAATTTATGCTTAAATTTAAAATTTTTGACTTCCGTTGCGCTTCCGGCCACCGTAACCGGTCCGCTTTCAAGTGGTATCAGAGCTAAGGTTACGGTTTTTGTGTTATATTTACGTAATATTGTATTGAGATCGATTTCTAACCGCTTGAGAAATATTTTTGCAAGGAAATTCAAAGGGACCGAAAATTTGAAGAAACAAAAAAAAAAAAAAATTTTGTGTGTTGCCGGAATCCGGCGACGGAGCTCCGGCGACGGAGCTCCGACGACGGCGATGACGGCTAGGGTTTCCAAAAGTGTTTTGGAGAATCTTAGTGTCATGGGCCTTGAGATGTTGGGCCATTAGATGGTCAACATATTTTGTGAAATTTAAATGGGCCTAAGTATTTTTGTGAAAAATGAGTTTTGGGCCCTTAAGTTTAAATTTACAATTGTTGCAAATATTTTCTCATAAAATAAATAATTGAAGTAGGACTTTAATTATTTATAGTAAATTGTGATTTACAAGAAATTCGATTATAAATAAATTAATTTGAAAGTAGACAAAGGAGTTTGTATACTTTGTTAATTTAATTTATAATTAGTGGCGGTTAGTGATTGGATCAAGATATATAATATTGGATCAATTAATTATTGTGATAATTAATTGATGGTGTATGATATGTGATATTATGCATGAAGGATGATCAAAAGCCCAAGCCCAATTTGCTAGGTGTATGCTAGGATATTTGTGTTGAATGATTGTAATAATTATCAATTTAAAGTGGGCTTGGTTTATGGCCCGTTCCCACCCCATGAGATGTATCCCTATGTGCCATGGATATTTAATTGTAAATATTAGAATAGTGGAAGATCAAGATTGGAAGATGGTGGCCTTGGTGATTATGAAGATCGAAGACATGTAATATTGGATGCTAATGTAATAATGTAGTTGCATTTGCATCCCGTGCATTTATCCTAGGATTGGACCTAGGCCCGTGTTTAGCTCACACGGGCCATTAGTTTTGGGGCAATTGATCATCCTTGTACTGTTTTCTATTTATAATATATGCATGATATGTTATAAATAATGAGTATGTGCGTTATTATTATTATAATAACAAAGTTGCATGAATCCGGCAAACATACGATCAAACATGGCGAGCTTTTAAAATAAAATTAATGATGAGACCTTTCAAAATTAAAAACCCTCATTTTGAATAAGATTCAAAATTAATATCAAGTCCGAAAAAGGGAATTATAAATTTGTTTATAATTTCCTTGTCTTCCATCGACAATGGATGCATGATGAACGCTACCCGTACTCGGGGCTCGGCTCATATTATTGAGGGGGCCCTGGGTGCCGGAAAGCTGTGACATCCATTGACATGGTGATGTGAACTACGTGGAACTCCCATGATTTCGGCTCATATTATTGAGGGAACTCATGGCGACCGTCCATTAAGGTTCAATATCGATGGGTTAGGCTTGACACGTGAAGATGAACGACGTCATATTATTGGGTCCTAATCAAACGTGAGACAAAAGTATACGTAGAGGGTTGCATAGCGATGCAATTGGAAACTACCTTTTAGGAATTGTGATTGGCCGATATTATTCGGGATCACAATTCGCTAATTGGACCTTACGTACCTACTGAGGAAAGTGTTTACCGTTTTCACTAGAGGGTAGTGAAAATGTCAAAACAGTGGGAGCGATAATTTATAAAGTAAAAGTCCAAACTTTATATCTTATTAAATATTTTAAAATAGTCATTAACATTTATCTGTTTTACTTTTCAGTACAAATCTTTGACAATGTCATCAATTCGCAACCCGTTTTCCGTTATTCTCGAAAAACACGTTCTAACCGGACCTAACTATATCACTTGGCTAAGAAATCTAAAGATTGTCTTAAACTCGGAGAAAATCGCATACACACTGACTGAGTCGCCCCCTGCTGAGGCTCCGACCAGCTGCACTCCTGAGGAATTGCAGACCTACAAGGATTGGTGCGACCATGACTTGAAGGGTAAGGTGTTACATGCAGGCTTCGATGAACGATGAGCAGCAAAGGCGATTCGAGGATGCTAAGAATGCTGCTGACATTCATATGCACCTCAAGGAGCTCTTCGGTGAGCAAACTCGGCCTTTGAGGCATGCCACAGTAAAGGAGCTCATCACTTTACGCATGCGAGATGGGACTTCGGTCCATGAGCATGGCCTAAAGTTGATTGGGCTCGTGGACAAGCTTGTTGGCATGGATTTGATCTTGCCATCGGAGTTGACCACGGATGTGCTGCTGCTGTCGCTGCCTAGCTCTTTCGATCCTTTTGTCGTGAACTTCAATATGAACAAGCTCGAGCCCAGCCTTGAAGAGTTGGTGAACATGCTTGTGACCTTTGAGTCCACCATCAAAAAGGAGAAGTCGGTTCTTTATGTGGGCTCTTCATCTGGCACGAAGACCGGTCCACCTGGGAAAGGAAAGAAGCGTTCTTTCAAGCGTCCCAAGAAGAGCGAGCCCTTGAAGAGGCAGACTCCGAGTCCCGTAGTGGCAGCCGCGCCAGCCAAGGCTGAGAAGACAGTTGACATCTGTCATCACTGCAAGAAGCCTGGACATTGGAGGCGTAACTGCAGGGAATATCTTGCGCAGAAGGGTTCTGGCAAAGGTATGTTCATTATTGAAGTTAATATCTCGATTAACTCTACTTCTTGGGTATTGGATACCGGCTGTGGCTCACATCTCTGTAATGATTTGCAGGCGATGGGAAGAAGTAGAAGGCTCCGAGAGGGTGAGACCTTCTTAAGGATGGGCAATGGGGCAAGAGTTGCTGCCAAAGCTGTTGGAGATGTTTATTTAATTTTGAACAATGATTTTAAGCTTATTTTGAGAGATGTTTTATTTGTACCAGACTTGATTAAAAACATTATTTCCATTCCTATGCTTGATATTAATGGATTTTATTGTTTATTTGGCAAAGGTGTTTGCAATATTTACAAGAATGAATGTTTAGTTGGTACCGGTGAACTTGAAAACAATCTCTACACCTTAAAATTAAAAGATATTCCACTTAACAATGTCCAAACGATAACAACAACAAATAAGCGCAAACAAGATACTCTTAATTCGGCACAATTATGGCATGCTCGATTAGGTCATATTTCCCTAAGAAGGATGAACAAGCTAGTGGGAGCTGGCATGTTTGATATGTCCGATATTAATGCTCTCACGACTTGTGAATCCTGTCTAAAAGGAAAGATGACCAAAATTCCCTTTAAGGGCCATGCGGAGCGAGCCAAAGGGTTATTGGATTTGATCCATACCGATGTGTGCGGTCCGCTTAGCATCACCACTAAGCATGGACATTCCTACTTCATCACCTTTACCGATGACTTTTCGAGGTATGGGTATGTGTATTTGATGAAATACAAGTCTGAAGCCTTTGAAAGGTTCAAAGAATTCAGAAGTGAAGTAGAGAAACAATTGGGACGAAGCATCAAGACACTTCGATCGGATCGAGGTGGTGAGTACTTGAGTGCCGAGTTCCAAGAGTATCTTAGAGATAATGGGATTCTCTCGCAGTGGACTCCGCCCGCTACACCACAATTGAATGGTGTTTCGGAGCGTCGTAACCGGACTTTGATGGACATGGTTCGGTCTATGATGGGGTTTACGGAGTTGCCGCCATCCTTTTGGGGATATGCGCTTGAACAGCGGCACTGTTGTTGAACAATGTCCATACAAAGGCAGTTGACAAGACTCCATATGAGATATTGATGGGTAAGCCTCCCAAGTATTCTTATCTTAGAATATGGGGGTGTCCTGCTTATGTGAAGCACAGTGGGAGATAAATTGGATAGTCGATCCATTTTATGCTACTTTGTGGGATATCCACGGAATTCCGTTGGATATTGTTTCTATCATCCCCAAGAAACAAAGGTGTTTGTTTCTAGGAAATGCAACCTTTTTGGAAAAGGAATTTCTATTGGATAGAAAGGGCGAGATGATAGAACTCGAAGAGGTTCGGGAGACACCCACAGTTGTAGAACCCACACCCAATGAGCTAAGTGAGGAGATACAAGCTCCTAGGAGATCCGAGAGGATCTCGAGACCACCTATGAGGTATGGTCTGCTTCTTGAAGAGGGCCATGATGAGCTTAACCTTGGATGTGATCCAAGGACCTTCAAGGAAGCGTTATCTGATGCCGATTCATCCAAATGGCTTGAAGCAATGGAATCTGAGATGAATTCCATGCATTCGAACCAAGTGTGGAATCTCGTGGATCCACCTGAGGGAATTGTTCCCATTGGGTGTAAATGGATTTACAAGAGGAAACTTGGGGCGGATGGGAAGGTATTGACCTTCAAGGCGCGATTGGTAGCAAAAGGGTATACTCAAAGGCAAGGTGTTGACTATGAGGAAACCTTTTCTCCAGTTGCGATGTTCAAGTCCATTAGGATTTTGCTAGCCATAGCTGCATGGTATGACTATGAGATATGGCAGATGGATGTCAAGACTGCCTTCCTTAATGGGGATATTAAGGAAGAGATTTACATGTCTCAACCTGAAGGGTTTACATCTATCGGAAGTGAGCATATGGTATGCAAACTTCAAAGATCTATTTATGGTCTTAAGCAGGCATCTAGGAGTTGGAACCTCAGATTCGATAGTACAATCAAAGAGTTTGGTTTTACTAAGAATCCTGAGGAACCCTGTGTGTATAAGAAGGTCAGTGGGAGTGCTGTGACAATCCTTGTTCTTTATGTTGATGACATTCTACTCATTGGGAATGATGTAGGAATGTTGCAATCAACTAAGATATGGTTAGCAAGTAAGTTCTCAATGCAGGACTTGGGTGAAGCATCTTTTGTATTGGGAATACAGATCTATAGAGATAGATCAAAAAGATTGCTTGGTCTCACCCAGTCCACATACATTGATACCATCGTGAAGCGGTTCTCGATGGATGAGTCCAAGAGAGGACATCTACCAATGTGTCATGGCGTGTCCCTATCCAAGTCTATGTCTCCCAAGACTGATGCAGAGATAGCGGCGATGACACGAATTCCGTATGCTTCGGCTATTGGTAGTATCATGTATGGGATGATATCTACACGTCCTGACGTGGCATTTGCACTAAGTGTAGTGAGTAGATATCAATCCAACCCTGGTCTTCCACACTGGAAAGCTGTGAAAGACATCCTCAAGTATTTGAGAAGGACCAATAAGTTGTTCTTGGTCTATGGGGGTGGAGAACTAAAATTGGAAGGCTATACTGACTCTAGCTTCCAAAGCGATGTTGATGACTCGAAGTCAACCTCCGGATTCATATTCATTCTCAATGGTGGTGCTGTCTCTTGGAAGAGTTCCAAGCAAGACAGTACTGCGGATTCCACCACTGAGGCAGAATACATTGCTGCATCGGCTGCAGCAAAGGAGGCTGTTTGGATTAGGAATTTCGTCCAAGAGTTGGGCGTCATTCCAAATGGAGTTGCTCCTATCACGGTGATGTGCGACAACACGGGAGCCATAGCTCAGGCGAAGGAGCCAAGGTCTCATCAGAAGTCCAAACACGTATTGAGAAAGTACCACATCCTCAGAGAGATCGTGGAAAGAGGAGATGTCACGATTGACAAAGTCGGCTCCGCAGATAATGTTGCTGATCCACTAACTAAGCCTTTACCAGGAGCATCATTCGAGAAGCATCGCGAATCAATGGGTCTGAAGTATATAGGTAGTTGGCTCTAGTGCAAGTGGGAGATTGTTAGAGTAGGTGCACGTCGAGCCAAGTGTTGGCCGACTGTTCACGATGAAACTCTTTGTATAAACGATCTTTATTTTTAATAATATTTGAATTTATTAATTTGGCGCATCTTTATCTTTATACCCATGCGAGTTGCATAGATAAAGTCCTTGAATATACAAATAGTAGAAAGAATATGAGATGCTCATATGATGAGTATCATGAAACTCATATTTGTAATACTGTATATTCTAAACTGTTCCTAGTCGATTCAGCCGCCACTAAGAAGGATATAGGCCGCTCGAGTTAGATACTAGTATCTGCGATGTGAGTACCATGTTTCATTGTTAGGGGACATTGTGATGTCCGAGCATGCAGATAGGTGCTCCTGGTAGAGTGCACTGAACAACCCTCTATAAAGGACTTTCCAAGTGGTTCTCACTTATCGAGTGGAAACGTCCTAGTTTATGGTTGTACACCATTAGTCCTTATGACCCGGGACAACATTGAGACTCTATGTGCTAGCGTTTCACTTTGACTTGTTTACCGACTCTTGTGGAGTCGTCAGGTGGCAAGGTTGGGTGTTACGGCGAAGCATATAGGAGTCGATGCATTAGTAGCCGGGGATTCACCGCTTTCCTACGGGTATGGATATCCTATGTGTTTTTCCATGTATGTGTGGGTTGAAATCTCTGATCAGAGTATGGTGGTAATTATGAAAGGGGTTTCATAGATTACACCATCGATGCAACCACAACATGACACATAGTATCGATTCATTGACAACTCTCGATAAACCAATAGTTGTCGAATCGGTCGGGATATATGAGTTGAAGGGACCGTACTGTACGCTAACCATAATTGAATGGTTCTTGTAGGCACTATCATGTGATACCTAGGGAATCACGTAAGCGATGCTGCTAGGCGTTTAACGTGATTGGTTGGGTGCTATCAGACTTGAGTTCTGACGTTCTTATTATCAAGGTGTTGATAAGTAAGAATGGAGCAATTGGGGTATGCTCGAATAAGGACATGTTTAGTTCGAATCACATGGAGATGTGAACCCACGGCTAGTCGTATCAATGAACCATTGAGGGCCTCACAAGTACTTGCTTTGTAAATCCCGATGAGAAGTAAAATAGTTAAATGTGTTGAACGGCTTATAAATGTGTTTATAAGTGTAAAGAAAAAATAGAAGTATGACTTCTAAGAGAGAAATATAAATTTTAATTTATGGAAGTGTTCCTAAGATTAAAAATTTGGCCAAGTAAATAATGTAGTTGAAAATTGTGATTTTCATAAACATTATTGAGGACTAAATTAAATTAATTCAAGTGTTGAATTAATTAAACACTAGTGGACCTAGTAGAGTCCAAATAATTAAAAATAATTCAAGTGTTGAATTAATTAAATAAATTGAGTCTTGTAGAGCTCAATTAAAATAATTATTTAACTAGTGGGACTTGAATAAATTCAAGTAGTATTTAATTAATCTCAAATGTGTTTGAGATAATTAAAAATTTAGTCCATGGTTTTTAATGTGTTAAAAACCATATTATATATACATGACATGCTAGGGTTTGCATGCTTGGGAGGTGAAGAGGTGTGGATTACTTTTTATTAAAAAATTCAAAAAGCATGCAACTTTTGAGAGACAACTTTTTCAACAACCAAGGCTAGTCTCCCACACACTTCACTACACACACCTTGGCCGAAACTTCATCCCTATTTTCTCTCAAGTTTTTCTTTTCTTTGTTCTTCATTTTTGGAGAATAAACCCTTCTCTTTGATAAATCCTCAAACTTTTCTAGTGCAATTTTTGAGGGGGTTCACCTTGCTAGTGGTGGGCCTTATTTTGAAGGAAAGGGAGTTGGAGGCTTGTAGATCTTCAACCTTGAAGAGCTTTGTTGTTTACAACAAAGTTGGTGCCATACATCAACCTCAAGAGGTTGATAGGTAATGAAATTTCTAACACCCTATGTATGTTTTATGGTGTTGTTTGTAAATATTGCACAAATACTAGGGGTGGCCGAAAATTTATGCTTAAATTTAAAATTTTTGACTTCCGTTGCGCTTCCGGCCACCGTAACCGGTCCGCTTTCAGGAGGGACTATTGTAGATCAATTTCTTGAGGGAAAAAATATTTCATTGGTTCAATTGAATCCAAATGTTCTTGAGGATCAATTGAAATTTATTCATGAATTGAGTGAAAAGAAATGTGAAATGGCCGAAAGAAATAGTGAACAAAAGAGTGAGATGGCTATAGAAAAGAAAAAAGAGAGAAAAAAAAGATGAAAAAGAAAAAGAGGCCAAAGAAAAAGAAAAGAAAAATGAATTAAAGGCCCAAAAGAATGGAAAGAGTGATGTAGAGAGTTAATTTTTTTGCATAAGCCTCTTCATGTACCTTCGTACAAAGTGGTTTATTCTCATTATGATGATATAGCCGGTTCAATCCCGAGCATTGTTACTTCTTCTTTGCAGGATGATGGTGATGTCATGAAGAGGAGGCGAGCAAGTGTTGGTGGGGTGAGGATACAATGGGATGATACATATGAATTCAAGAGCAATAGCGATGAGGTAAGGTTAGTTGCCAACACAAAATCTGATAGGTATGATTTTCTTCTTTACCTTAATTCATTGTTGTTCTGTTTTCACGAATTGGGAGAACGGGTTGAAAATGTGATATTTAGGAGGTATGATTGTGCTTTAGCCTTGTTGCCTAAGTGCCACAGAATTGAGAATGGAAATGTATTGCATGAACTAAATTCAAATGTTATTGATTTTGAGTGTTCAAAGATTGTCAAATTGATGAGACTTTGTCATGGCAATGACTTGTGTGCATTAGAATTAAACATGTGATAAGTTAAATGATTACGTGGATAGTACATTTAGTGTGTCCTATTTGCATGATTTATATTTGATTGGTGATGGTTGTGAAGACTACATGGATAGTACATTTAGTGTGTCATATTTGCATGATTCATATTTGTTTGGTGATGGCGTTGGAAAGAGCATTAATGAATATCAGAATTTTTATGTTCATAATGAGTACAATTTTAAGGAGAATAAATTCTTCACTCTATACTCATTGTATAAGTTATGTACTAGTGATGCATGTAGTGGTGTTTTTATCTTTGATAAAATGCATGATTATATGTGTTGGTTGCATATGAAGAGGTATATTGAGTGGGATTGTGAAACATGCATGTCATATAAGAGATTGACATTTTGGCTAGTTTCTTATATCGTGCATGAATTATGTCTTATTCCTAGTGAACTATGGTCGTACACATGTATGGATATTATTTTAGTATTGACTAGGTCTAAGAAGGGGAGGAATTTAATTTTCGTGGTGCTTCATGAAATTTCATTAATGTCATTTTGTATCATTTGTTGCTTATCGTATGGAGCAATGTATCAGTTTATAGAAATAGCGACCGTGAAGTTGGGATTTCCAGTAATGATGAAGCGAGCACCTGATAACGTTTACAAACTTGAGCTTAAAGGTAAGCATGTTGTTAATATAATCATTGTTATTACTAACTTGCTTCGTTTTCGCGTAGGTAGACAAGATTTGAGGACAAATCTTTTTGAATAATTGGAGTATGATATTAATCTGGCCGGGAATGACGTGCTAATGGTTGGAAAGAAATTCTAAGAGGCACTACAAGGAGTGATGATCAAGGAAGAAGGGCTCGTGATGCATGGGAATAGGTTTGGTGGCCAAAGGAGCATTCTTCAAGCATCTTTTTGAACGACCGAGGCTACACGGATCTGTACACGAGGTCTGTGTCTCTTACATTCGAGCATGAGAAATCCAGAGCCTACACGGACCCAAGCACGGAACTGTACACGGGGTCTGTGTCCACTACTTTCGAGACGTGAAAATTACAGTTCCTACACGGACCCTCTTCCGGACCTGTACACGGGGTCCGTGTCCTTTACGACTTGGAGAGAAGATTTTTCCTAAATTAGAGCTTTAATTATTTTGGCAAGTAGATTTGATATCTTTTTTATTTTTGTATCAATATATGCACGAATTTTATTGATGGAAAAGACATTAAGAATTATTCATTGAGTTTAATCATATTGGTGAGTTTTTCTCTCAATTTCAAAGCTTGGCTTTGTATACACCTTTGTGTGTTTCTCAAATCAAACTTATCAAAGTTTAATACTTTGTGGCGTTTTTCGATGGTTCTTCACTCGGATTGTCAAAGACGAGTTCTTTGAAGGTTCGCTTGAATTTCAATTGTTTACCTTCGTTAATATTTATTGCTAGATTTGTTGTAATTTAGAGGTGAATATTACTACCCTTACTTGGGTCAAAATGATCGGGACAACACAACCGTTTCTTTGTTTCATCGAATCGAGGGCGTGACTCCGTTTTTGAGCGCGTTTGCTTTTCGTGGTCGAAGGATCGCATCATTTGGAGAGCTTTTGGTTCCCTTTGATTCAAGTAAGTTTATCCTTTTATTATCAGATCTGTGTCTATCTTTCGTTTGTTACCAGATCTGTTTTATCGTTCGTTCTTCATCTTTCGTGAATCTTGTGATTCTCGAATTTGTCTAATTTTTTGTCTTTTTTTCGAGTGCACAAAGAATCCTTGTGCAAGAGAAAAAAAATACAAAAATTCCGAAATTTTGCCATAGATTGGTTTTGCTATTTTGTTCTATTCTCTTGTGGGAGCCATATTCAAGTGCATCTCACCATCAAAAAAAAAATTATTATTGTTCTACTATTTGGCATTGTATCTTATTCCTTATTGTGAGTCATATTCAAGCGACTCTCATAATCAAAAAAAATATTTCAAATTTCTTTTTTTACGCAGTCCGTGTAAGTCAGTTTGCAAGTGTCGTGAAGTTTGAACTTGTGAGTTTGATGCACACAATCTACAAAGCCTGAAGTGTACTCTATGAGAGAACTCTCCAAATTGACTAAAATATTTGAGTGTGAGCATTTATTTCTTGGAGGGACGTGTGAGGTATTTGTAGTGAGAACAAAAAAAAGAGAAAAAAAAAAGAAGAGAGTCGAGTGAATATTCATTGGAGTGACCAGTGAGGATTTGTGGTGGGGAACTTTATTCTTTATTGTTTTATACTAACTTTTCTTGCAGGTATAATGATTGACGAACGTCAATTTCAAACGATGTTAGGAGGGTTGGATAGGATATGGGAGAAGGAGTTTAAATCTCTACGTGAAAAGTATAGGAGGTGTGAAGAAGAGGGTATGTATGATAGGCAAATTGATGAGGATAGACTAGGTAGTGGAGTTGAGGTAAGTAGAGCATTGCAGTTGGATCGTGATGATGATAGGCGATGTGAGGAGAATAGAGTAGTAGGCAGAAAAAGTTAACGTGATGTGCCTGGGGAGTCTTTGACATCCACTTGGCGGAGGATCTTGGGAGAGAAAATCAATGCTACGCCAAAAAAGGAGTCGAGATGTGAGGCTAGCAAATATGAATATCAAGGTACATTTAAAAACTCAAATTCTAGTGCTTTTGATATTATATGTTGTTGGTGTCTAGAAGTTGGGCATGGTATCAGGCAATGTCCACGTGAGGAGATGACAAGAGTAGAATCGCCAGTTGAGCTTTAATCTCAAATGGAGGTTGATGTTATGGGTGAGCTTGAATCTCAAGTGGAAGTTGAGGTCGTGGTTAAACAATTTGTTGATGATAGTATTCCACTAGTTGGTGAGTCGAATGATGTTGAACAATATACAGCGGTCGTTGAATCATTAAAAGGCAGATAAGTGTTTAATTTACCTACTATGGAGGTGAAGAGTAGGCAAGGAGGGACTATTTTAGATCAATTTCTTGAGGAACAAAATATTTCATTGATTCAATTGAATCCAAATGTTCTTGAGGATCAATTGAAATTTATTCATGAATTGAGTGAAAAGAAATGTGAAATGGCCGAAAGAAATAGTGAACAAAAGAGTGAGATGACCATAGAAAAGAAAAAAGAGAGAAAAGATGAAAAAGAAAAAGAGGCCAAAGAAAAAGAGAAGAAAAATGAATTAAAGGCCCAAAAGAATGGAAAGATTGAGGTAGAGAGTTACTTTTTTTTGCATAAGCCTCTTCATGTAACTTTGTACAAAGTGGTTTATTCTCATTATGATGATATAGCCGGTTCAATCCCGAGCATTGTTACTTCTTCTTTGCAGGATGATGGTGATGTCATGAAGAGGAGGCGAGCAAGTGTTGATGGGGTGAGGATACAATGGGATGATACATATGAATTCAAGAGCCATAGCGATGAGGTAAGGTTAGTTGCCAACGCAAAATCTGATAGGTATGATTTGCTTCTTTACCTTAATTCATTGTTGTTTTGTTTTCATGAATTGGGAGAACGGGTTGAAAATGTGATATTTAGGAGGTATGATTGTGCTTTAGCCTTGTTGCCTAAGTGCCATAGAATTGATAATGGAAATGTATTGCATGAACTAAATTCAAATGTTATTGATTTTGAGTGTTCAAAGATTGTCAAATTTATGAGACTTTGTCATGGCAATGACTTGTGTGCATTAGAATTAAATTCATGTGATAAGTTAAATGATTACATGATAGTACATTTAGTGTGTCCTATTTGCATGATTTATATTTGATTGGTGATGGTTGTGAAGACTACATGGATAGTACATTTAGTGTGTCATATTTGCATGATTCATATTTGTTTGGTGATGGCGTTGGAAAGAGCATTAATGAATATCATAATTTTTATGTTCATAATGAGTACAATTTTAAGGAGAATAAATTCTTCACTCTATACTCATTGTACAAGTTATGTACTAGTGATGCATGTAGTGGTGTTTTTATCTTTGATAAAATGCATGATTATATGTGTTGGTTGCATATGAAGAAGTATATTGAGTGGGATTGTGAAACATGCATGGCATATAAGAGATTGACATTTTGGCTAGTTTCTTATATCGTGCATGAATTATGTCTTATTCCTAGTGAACTATGGTCGTACACATGTATGGATATTATTTTAGTATTGACTAGGTCTAAGAAGGTGAGGAATTTAATTTTCGTGATGCTTAATGAAATTTTATTAATGTCATTTTGTATCATTTGTTACTTATCGTATGGAGCAATGTATGAGTTTATAGAAATAGCGACCATGAAGTTGGGATTTCCAATAATGATGAAGCGAGCACCTGATAACGTTTACAAACTTGAGCTTAAAGTTAAGCATGTTGTTAATATAATCATTGTTATTACTAACTTGCTTCGTTTTTGCGTAGGTTGCAAGATTTGAGGACAAATCTTTTCGAAGAATAGGAGTATGATATTAATTTGGCCGGGCATGACGTGCTAATGGTTGGAAAGAAATTCAAAGAGGCACTACAAGGAGTGATGATCAAGAAGAAGGGCTCGTGATGCATGGGAATAGGTTTGGGGGCCAAAGGAGCATTCTTCAAGCATCTTTTTGAACGACCGAGGCTACACGGACGTGTACACGGACCTGTACACGAGGTCCGTGTCTCTTACATTCGAGCATGAGAAATCCAGAGCCTACACGGACCCAAGCACGGACCTGTACACGGGGTCTGTGTCCACTACTTTCGAGACGTGAAAATTACAGTGCCTACACAAACCCCCTTCCGGACCTGTACAAGGGGTCCGTGTCCTTTACGACTTGGAGAGAAGATTTTTCCTAAATTAGAGTTTTAGTTATTTTGGCAAGTAGATTTGATATCTTTTTGTATCAATATATGCACGAATTTTATTGATGGAAAAGACATTAAGAATTATTCATTGAGTTTAATCATATTGTTGAGTTTTTCTCACAATTTCAAAGCTTGGCTTTGTATACACCTTTGTGTGTTTCTCAAATCAAACTTATCAAAGTTTAATACTTTGTGGCGTTTGTCGATTTTTCTTCACTCAGATTGTCAAAGACGAGTTATTTGAAGGTTCGCTTGAATTTCAATTGTTTATCTTCGTTAATATTTATTGCTAGATTCGTTGTAATTTAGAGGTGAATATTACACCCTTACTTGTGTCAAAAAGATTGGGACAACACAACCATTTCTTTGTTTCATCGAATCGAGGGCGTAACTCCGTTGAGCGTGTTTGCTTTTCGTGGTCGAAGGATCGCATCAATTGTTAATCTGCATAATTTGAGGGTTGATGAGATCAGAACCAACCATGGTAGGGACTTTGAGAATTCACATTTTGCATCTTTGTGTGATAAGAAGGGCATAACTAATTACTTTTCAGCACCAAAGACTCTTAAACAGAATGGAATAGCGAGATAAATAATATAACCTTCCAAGAGATAGCTCGAGTCATGATTCATTCTAAAAATATGTCAAAACTTTTTTGGGCAGAGACCTTATACACATCATGTCATATCTCAAATCATGTGTATTTAAAGAGTGGTTCCACTATGACTTCCTATGAGATTATCACAGGAAAAAGGCCAAACCTTTAGTATTTTCAAGTCTTTGGATGCGTATACTATGTGTCGAATGATGGAGATCATCGGATAAGTTTGATTCTAAAAGTGACAAATGTTTCTTTCACGAATATTCTACCAATAGCATGCATATCGAATGTTTAGTTTAATAACCAGAACGACAATAGAATCCATTAATGTTGTGTTTGATGATCGTGCATATCTGACAGGTGAGACAATCGAGGACGATGTAGATGGACTGCTTGATACGTATGAGTAATTGGTCAGAACAGATGTTGCAACACCCAGCACAACAATGCCTCTGATTGAGATAGAAATGGTGAAGGATGAACAAGATGATGATACAATGATCATGATGGAAAATATATTCCTAGAAAAATTCCAAAGAATCATCAATTATCCCAAATCATTGGGGAAGTATATAGAGGAATGCGAATTAGAAGAAATGAGATAATGGACTATCGAAAATTGATTGTTTTAATATACATGAGTTTCGTTTACTCTTAGGTAACTCACTCTTGCATTGAGTCACACGTTGAACCAAAAAATATTAATGACACATTAAAAGATGAATTTTGGGTCAATGATACGCATGAAGAATTTGAGCAATTTGTCCGCAAATGATGTGTGAGATTTAGTTCCAAGACCTGAAAATATTAATGTAATTGGAAGTAAATGGATTTTTAAGAACAAGACTAATGAATCAGATAATGTTGTTGGAAACAAAACACTGTTGATTGCTCAAGGGTACACACATGTTAATGGGGTGGATTTTGATGAAATTTTTGCTCATGTATCTTGATTTGAGTATGTCTGACTATTTCATTCCATTGCATGTCATACAAGAATAAGTTATCAAATGGATGTGAAGAGTGCGTTTTTAATGTCATCTTGATTGAAGAAGCTTATGTAAGTAAACCAAAAGTGTTTGAGGATCAACATTACTTGGATTGTGTTTACAAGCTAAAGAAGGTTCTCTATGGATTTAGTAGGCTCTACGATCATGGTATGTTAAGTTGACAAAATATTTGCTTAAAATTGATTTCAAACGAGATAAGGTTGATAAAACATTTTTTATTCAAAGGTTAAAGCATGATATTCTGATTTTTCAAGATTATGTGTATGATATAATTTTTTATGCTTCTTTACAAAAGCTTGTGGATAATTTTGTTGGTAGGTGAATTTTTTTTCTTGAATTCAAAACTAAATAGTTGCATATGATATATTTCTATGTCAATCTATGTATGCCGAGAATTTGGTCGAGAAATTTTCAAATGAGAACACTAAGCACATGAAAACTCCAACAGGGTCTAGTGAAAAGGTGCCTAGGGATGGTGTTGCCGAATGTGTTGACAACACCTTAAACCGCAACATCATTGGTAGTAATATTTACTTGAGTGGTAGTCACCATGATATAATGCTCATTGTAAGTTTATGTGGTAGATATCAAGCTAATCATAAGATCTTTCCCCTAAATATGTCAAGCGAATTCTAAGATATATTGCACGGACCGTCGATCTATGTTTATGGTAAACCAAAAAAAAAATACCAATTAGTGAGATTTAGTAATTATAACTGAGGTGGTAATCTAGATTATAGAAAGAGTTGTGGGTCCCTTAACTCCTAATCTTTAATACAATGCAATTTGATTAGGGTTAATTAATTACAGCGGAAAACGAGTTTAAATTTTCTTTACGATGAGCCCAAAATATTTTTTCTCTAATTTGAATAATAAAAATATTATTTAATTTCAAATCATAAAACATGCCCACACGTAATCAAAACCAATCACATACAAACAACTCATATCTTCGGGACATGCCCCGGTATATAGATACATATATATACTGGGAACAAAACATAAAACCTCAACTCAAACTGTGACTCCCTCCAGAAGTACCATCTCCAGTCTCCTGATATCCTAGAGTACCTGCCATTTTCCACACACAAAGACAACAACAGCCCTCCTTGGGGGTGAGCAAAGCTCCGTATGGAACAACCATCATATATACCACAAGTATCTAAACAATGATTTATGGTATGCAATGCATGTATGTCGTGGAGGTATCAGGTTAAATGCCCATCCACTGAGCACATGTCAGAATCAAATGAATCGCTATCAAATCAATGCTCGAGCTGGCACACCGACCTCAATAAGGGATACTCGTATGATAGCGTCGACGAAGCGCCATCAAATCCCAAATCTCATATCAATCGTCGGGGCCACAATTGTCTATGTTTTAATGGTCATATAATACCAAACATAGCATTGTGTTCACAAACCCCAGAATCCAATCAAATCATATCAGGGTATCCAAGGATCATAGCTTAACGTGCATGTCATGTATCGATGTATGCATCAAACGATGTGTGTTAACAAAACATTTATTTTATACATCAATTTCAAATCACGATGTCATGTATGCGACATAACTCAACAATGAAAGCATATAGACATGTATTCTCATTCAAATCAATCAAACAAATCCAACATATATCAGATAATACAGATACATGTAGTATGTTACCAGTTCGCAACATACTCATTCCAATCAATAACATAATCCAAAATCATTAATATGAGTTACAAATATCTTTTGAAACTTCAAAAATTCATATCATAATTCAATTCCGACTTCGAATATGAGTTTCTTGTTGGCTATTCTACCACATATAGGAATTTCAACTTCAAATACATGCTATTCCAGCACTTTGATATTTAGAGCTGCTGGAACCAGAAGAAATTTACCTCAAAATGAAGCTCTCGACGCGATGATTCCAAATCTATAATTTGTTTCGCGTTTGGACAGTGTTTCGAAGTCGATTCGGTCGATAGAAATCAAATTCTCTCGAATTCTTTCGAAGTTGATAATTAGGAAATGAAGTAAAATGAACAAAAGAACTTAATCTTATCTTCCACCGCTTCGCACTCGGGTGGTAGAATTCTCGCGCCGCGCCCGAGCGCGAGACATTCTGCCCCCGACTTTCACTTGTACCGCGCTCGAGCGGTCAAACATTACCGCTCGAGCGCGGCAGGTTCTGTCCAAATATAAACTTAATATACCTTGGCGCTCAGGCGGTCATTTTCTACCGCTCGAGAGCCACATTTTCTGTACAAAGTTTTTATTTTTGTACTTATTGGCGTCCGGATTCTCCACTCGAGCTCTTACAACATCAATTCATATTCAATACTTATTTTCTCAATTTCATTGTCATGATATAATCAAATACATAATCACATGACAATTTAATAAATTATCAATAATCAACATAGGATTTACGATATTACGATACACGGTCCTTACAAGAGTAAAATTGGAGGGTTTTTTTATCTAGGAAATATTATGGAGTCATGGTACAATAGAAAACAAAACTGTGTCTTCCTATCATATGGCAGCTAGTAGTTGTTGTTTACAACTTGTTTGGATTAATCAAATGATTGAAGATTATGACTTTCATAGTGAGACCTTGATTGTTAACTTTGATAACTAAAGTACTATTGATATTTCAAAAAAATCTAGTACAATACTCTCGAACAAAACACATTGACATTAGACATCATTTATTTGAGATTTGGTTAAGAAGGGTATATTTCGAGTAGAATTTTTTGGAACTGAGAATCAATTGGCTGATATTTTCACAAACCATTGGATTTCGAGAAAATTTTTAACCTTAGAAAGTCTCCTAGCTTGTATGCATAATAGTCACTCACACATATTGTCGTGGGTTTTCCAGCACCTGTGATAACACCTTACATGCATGTACTTTTGTAGGAAGCTAAAAATATTGCATATATCATACATCATGGTCTGTTAAAAGTCTGTACAGTGATGGTTATTTTCGGCTTGCTCTCAGTTGTTGTTCAAACAACCAATCAAGTATTGGAGTGTGTTTATGCTCAATGTAAGTCATCAAGTAGTTGAGGATGTTCATGTTTACATGATTTTGTCCAATGTGAAAAAGCGACTTAGAAAATTTGAGCAAAAGGAGAAAAATAGAAAAGATGAGAAAATAAAAAATTATTTTAGAAGAAAATGGAAAAAACTATCTAGAATAGTCCTATGAATAACGTTCTTCTAGTGCGGGTGCTACCACTTCTAAGTCAAAATGTAGATGAAAAAAGCTACCTAGAAGAGTCCATTGAATACCATTATTCTAGTGTCGGAACTACCAGTGTCGGAGCTACCATTTCTGAATCAAAATAAAGTTCATAAAAGTTTGACTTAAAATCAGGAGTGTTTCCAAGAGGTGTTGCCAACACCAAGTACAGACAGACTACTATTTTATACATTTTTGACACTTCCTTATTATACCATACTTGAGGCATGATTAGGACATGAATTCTGATTTTTTTTTGTGACTTTATCTTGCTCAGTGGGCTATCAGCTTTAACCTATAACATTTGAAGAAAACCCTAATTTTCTTGATTTTTAATGTAAAGTGAGTTAAATCGACGTGGCATTGAACCTTTAATGTTTTTTTGAAATAAAAATCGCATTGGTTTAATTTGATTTACCGTTTGATGAGAGAGTAAATTTTGATCAGGGAATTGGGTTTCTGTTGGGAGAAAGTTACCGTTGGAAGCCATATTTTTAAATATTTTCCATAATTGAACAAATTTACTACTGCTGATTAACTCATCTCTTGACTCATACCCCATTTATTCTCATTGTTCATCTGTGCGAGTTCTTGTTGTGATTCTTATAATTTAATTCTTTGATTTGATCTCTTTGCTATTTTCATCTATAATCACTTTTTTTTATCTCAAATAACAGGAAGTGGTTACGATCCCCTTGATATCCGCAGTGAGCTGGCAGAAAGTTTGGGTGTTCCACCAAGTGTGATAACACCACCCATAGAAACACATGCTGTTGAGAACCTTCAATTGATTGTTGTCGAAGAAGTTATTCCGATTGAAATCATTGCCCACGGAGAACCGAGCTATACATTAAATATTGACAAACTCACCAGATTACGAGGTGTTTTGTAGGGTTTTTCCTTCTTGTCCACCTCGAAGAAGATCAAAGAGACAAGCAAAGTATGACCCTGATTTCTCTTTTGGACCTCCTCCTCCGCAAACATTTTGAACCTCGATTTCTCTTTTGGAGATGACTCGAATGATGAGGATTTTGAGTTGGTTGCAAGACCAAAGCCTGTTGTTGTTGGGAAGAACACAATATCTTCTACTGCTATTGTTCATTCATCTCCCGAAGAAGAAAAAAATGATGTTCCATGACCTAGTGATCACGTTGATTCTACCGAAGATTAAAACTACTTGACTGAGTTTCTTGCTCTCTTAAAAGAAGAAAAGACTTCAAAGGAAAGCACCTCTGATGATGAAGAGCCCGGTGAAGAGATGATACAAGAATTTGATGAAAATCACCCTGAGTCTTATGACATTTCCTCTTCTTTGATTTTGACTGTGAGGAACATATTGATGATGACGAGTCAAAAGATAACGATGATGAATAAAGTGAGTCTGTTGATGATGTTGCTGCCGATGTTGTCAACATCGAAGACTGACATTAACTCTGTGGACTATGATGTGCGCAAGTCCTTCTCCACAAAGTTCTGCTCTGAAGCTGGTTTAGATTTGTGTACATTGTACATAAATAGGGAATTTGTTGAAAAAAAAATATTGATGTAGAGGACTATGGAAAGTAGAATCTGACTGTTTTCTTCAAATATCGTGGAATGTTTGCTGCTGTGAACACTGTGGCTCCCTATGCCAGAACAATTGTACGAGAATTTTACCGCAATCTAGTATCCAGTGTTGGAGATGAAAGATCAGTGAAGATTGGCAGCGTATTTGTCTATGACAGGATTTTAAATTTTAACCTCACAGTGAAAAATTCCTTCTGTAACACCCCTGCTAGAGATGAGGAAGAAGAATTTATCTCTGATTTCAATGTAATTGCCGATGTTCTCAATGGCGTACTAATAAAGGTGTTTTCCGATCATCCCAACAGAATGTATGCTAAAATTTAACTTCATTATATTCTTTCTTGCACATTACCGCAATAAAAAACTAGAGTCTCTCTACCAACACTACAGTGGTTACTAAATCTCAGGGTATTGTTATCTACATGATTGGTACTAGTAGTACCACTTTTAATTTTGGCAAGATGGTTGAAAGGATCGGTTAATCGAATAAAGAGTGTTTAGAAGGGGGGGTTGAATAAACACTGCTCGAATTTAAATATTCTTCGACAATATGAGTTCAGTTTTGTTACAAACTGAAACTAGATATCCCGTCGGTCAATAACAATCAGTTAAACTGAATAAAACAGTTGCGGAAGATAAACTGACTGAAAGATAGAGTAACTAACTGAAAATGAAAACTGAAGTAATGACACAATATGTTTCTGGATGTTCGGAGACTTGAATAACTCCTACGTCAGCCCTTCTATCACGAAGATAGGATATCCACTAAAAGACTTTGATCATATACACGACACTGTACTGACCCACTTCAGTTTGGACTTATCACTATGCCAAAACTGAAACTCTTAGTATACAACACTTTTATAGATCGTAACTGATCTTAGCATAACTTAGAAAATCTATCAACGATTACAAAGTGCTATTTAAGCTCGAGAATGTAGTCTTGAATACTACTGATATGACTAATAAGCGTGAGCTTTGATTTCTGATTGTGAGTAAGTATTTCTGCAGAGTAACAGCAAGTAGAATGAGATAACTGAAAGTCGGGGGTTGTTCTTCAGTTGCTACCTTCGACTATTTATAGGCTCTCCTCTCAACGGTAACATTAAAGAAAGTTTGAATATTCTAACCGTTGATTGCCACGTCGATATATTCTGACAATCGTACACTGTTCATTCTGTAATGCGGCGTTCCACTACTAGTTGCAGGTAAATGTACTATTTTGTCGGTTGTCGCTTTCAACTGATGACATGTACAGCTGAGAGATCAGCTGGTAAAGAATCAGTTGCCGAGAATGAACTTCAGTTGTATCGATCAGTTAACTAAGTTCGGCAGATTACGTGTTCAGTTGATGATCAGTTCAGTTACTTAGTTCAGTTGGTAAGTCTTTTGTCAAAGCACCGGAATTAAGTTTCCAACAATGGTATTCAATACAATTCTGCAGTTTGTAGATGGAGGATTCAAATCCACTAAGCTGTCTTTTTCCTCTTTGATCTATGGGATTTTGGTGTCCCAATGATTAGTAAATGATATAGATGAAGAACTTTCTGATTTGGGTGACCAACCGTAGATAGCACCTGCATATTTCAAGGAAAACATGAAGGTTGATATTCCCTTTTTGTGTTGCCCAGGATGTTGGCAACATAGGTGCTTCATCATCTGAAACCAAACCAACTGAAGCTAAATCTTTTTCTAGGGAAAAGCCTTCTGAGAATGTTATGCTCTCTACCTCCCATATTCAATCTCAAATAAATTTTGGCTGATAACAAATTCAGACTGCAAGAGAGATTATGGAATTTTATGAAGCCCGAGTGGCTAAGTATGAGTTGTTGTTTGAAGTAGATGTACATTCCTTTGCAGAACAAAAAGGGGGAGTAGAAGTAGAAGTTGAAGCTGCCGATGTAAAAATGGATGAGAATGATGCTAATCTTGACGGTGATCATGATGACGACACTGTTGGAGGCGCTCCATAGTTTGTTTGGTTTTTTTCTTTTGATTGTGTTATCTATGAGTTTTTAGTTCTGTTTGCTTAGTTATCTTGTTCTGTTAATTAAATTTCTGAGTGTTATGATTTATGTGTTACAACGCCTATTTGACAACACTGCATAATATGTTTGAATTTAGGGGGAGTTATATTAAATTATAAGATAATGCATATCAGAAAGATAAAACTATTTTTGTATTTTTTTGTCAATTAAGGCCACAAGGCGGAGATTAAAAGAAAAATATGTCTTGAGTTTCAAGATATAATTTATATTTTCCCAATTCATAAGATATTTTTAAATATTTGATTAGAGTTTTACATTTCTAGATTTGTATAGAGATTGACTCTAGATTTGATTTGATATTCTAAAAAGAATTTATTTCCTTATAAACTCTATCTTTCCATAATTTGTAGAGATTTTTTCAAAGGATCATCTCTAGGTCAAGATAATCTATATAAATGCGAAAAGACTACAGAAATATTAGCTGGAAAAAGCAACGATAATGTGAGGATGCGGAAAAATCTACACGAGATTTCCATAACATAATCGAGTGAAGATTTTGCATGATCGACTCATGTTGTTTGTTGTATTTCCGTGAAGTGTTGGAGACATTAGAAGACAATACTCATGTAAAGTGTTGGTTGAAGAGTTATTTGTGACTCTGGGTTTCGACGATATAGTTCATCTTTTTGTTTATTGGGATGCAATTTAATTCATTGACTTGTAAGGAAAGATAATTTTTTGCAATTTCACTAGTATTAGTTATTCAAACTAATTAAAAATTTTAGTTAATATTTTTTCATGAGTCACCGCATAAATTTTTATACTTGTACATGATTTGTTATGTCTTATTTTATTCATTAAAGTTTATTTGTGTGTTTAATTAATATATTTCGTTGCATGTTGTCAACACAACACCTACACATTACGTATAAATCTAATACAAACAATTTTAGTATTTTTGTACTTTTATGTTAAAAAATTCTTTCAAACCTAAAAATTAATCTAAATAACTAAATAAAATTATGCTGTAAAATGATTCTAGAAAATTAATATAAATAACTAAAAATTAATCCAAATAACTAAATAAAATTATATTATATTAAATACATAAAATATATAATAAATTAATAAATAAAATAATCACGTGTAAAAATCATGGAAATGTCTAAATATTATATTAATTAATGAAAAATATTTATTATCAATTAAATTTAATATAAAAATGTGTCATCAAGATATACCAACATTTGGCTATGGACAGTGACTCATCCCATCTCATTTTACATATTAAAGGACCTCTTGTGAAGTATTTTATCACACAAAATCATCTGAAATTCGTGGCTTGAGAGGAAATTTTGGAGAAAATTGAGTAGTGAGCAAAAATAGTGAAAAATAGGGAGAAAATAGCAAATCATCTCCACAAATTCTGAAAAAATTACACCACACTCATTTTCCATGCAGAAACTCTTTGGAGAAGATGTATCAAGATCAGCAACCAAAAATTCAAAAATCAATTGGAATTGTGAAGAACATTGCTCGAAATTTTCCAGAAAACAACAATCCGGGTTACTAGGTTGTGCTTCTTATTTCTCATTCTTCTTGAACGATTCTTCCTTTGGTTTTAAAAACAAAAGTTGTTACTGTTTAGGTCATCCGAAACAATCTAGTTCACAAATGTGTCAGGTCGATCATCCCAACAGTCATTGGAAGTACTGTTTAGGTCATCCGAAACAATCTTGACAATCATTATAATTTTTCCAAATATTTTATTGATGCGGTTTGAACTTGAAAAATATAAAATATAAAAGTTGTAGATTGGACCAATAACAATTTACTGTACAAATTCCAGTCACTAGTGGTTGTCAAAGCTCCTCCATACGCTGGCACCACGGCTCATGAATCACGCACCTCTCTAATGATCATGATTTCAATGGCCGATCATGTCTCCACTATTTTTAGAAAGTTTGGTAATTTATGGACATGTACTTTAATTAATATGAAATTTTGAAAGATTTATTCAAAACAACTCCGTACAAATTTTGTATAAAAATGATTTTTAAAGGTTCCAACACCTACTTCCGATCTTAATCAATGTAAAATAACTCAAATTATATTTATAAGAAATTATATTGGCTTAGGATGAATGAAATCAAGAAGAAAGTAAGCTACCGAGGTGGTAGATTAACTCAAATTATATTTGTAAGAAATTATATTGGCTTAGGATTAATGAAATCAAGAAGAAAAGTAAGCTATCGAGGTAGTTTTTTAATCTACAGTGAGGTTTTCCTACCAGTTTCTTCAATAGTATTGTTTGATATTTGGCCTAAAATTTACATTTTAGTTTATAAACTAATGATTATTCGTATATTCCATCATGTTATGTATGTTACGATTTATTGATAATATTATACTGCATGTTGAATTTAGAAATTTATTGGTTTTTTTTACTGATTATCGATCGGTTGTTACTAATTGGATGACTGAATGAATTGAACTTGGACAACGACCTATGTATCGGACGGCTAGTACACTAGACAACGAGACTACGACACGGAAAGTGAGTCTAATGAACAAAAAGTTTAAAATATGGTATATGATTCATTTGAACAACGTGATTTTGGCCCGAAAATGTGAGTTCAACTTGGCTCGTAAATGATCAATTGTACATATCATGCTTAAGTATATGGGGAAAGGTGCAACATCGAATGTTTGTTGGAGCAACCTCTTTAGTCAACGATATTCACTTCGGAGTCCTGAACAGTCACTGCATATCACTTGACAAGATATTTTCATAACGATACATTATTATTGATAAATATTATTTCATATTGAATTACTGTACTGTATGTTATCTTTTGATCTGTCAACTACCTATAAGCCCAATTTATTCACTTCACTAAATCCTCGAAGACTTAACCTCTATTTTGTTTTTATTTGTTGTAAATTCCATCTACAAGATTTCAGGACTCCAAATACGATGAAAATTTATATAATTAAAATATTGACTTAACAAGACTATGATTCTTTCGTTGAATTCATATTTTGTTATATTTTATAAATTAAAGATTTGTGCTGCAAGTTGAATATAATGATTTAATTATTAGTACTTTAATATTTATTTAAAATTATTGATATATTATAATGAATATATTTAAATTCTAAAAAATATTATAATAATTTATTATATCAAAATATTTATGTCATTTTAGATAATAATAAAATGACTGATAATAATATTTTGTCATTAAATTGACTTATTTATCTTGTTTAATTTAAACTATTATTAATAAAATGAATAGAATAAAATTTTTAAAAAATCTGTAGGACTGAGCGCTTGTCGTTTTACTAAAAGCTATAGTTAGTGGTAATGATGCAACTCAAATCTTTTAAACAGCACAGCAGCTCAAGCACCACGGTTCGATCGATCTACCAAGCAAAGATAATTATTGCACCCAACAAAATCATATATTATTTTGTTTAACAAAATTTCAAACAATAAATAAATATTATTTAAAAACTTAAAATATTTTTTGGATGAATAAATTTTAATTAAAAATTTAATTAATTTTTGAACATGTTAAAAATATTTATGTTAAATTTCTATTAACGTACATACATTATAGTTCTATTATGCTACATAATAATAATAACATTTTACGAACAATTAATATAACAAAAATTCACGATATTCTTTTAAAATGTTGAAAAACATAATATTTATTTTATTTTGTATGATATAGAGTAGTACAAATTAAATATATAAAAGTGACACACAAATCAAAACTATAATAGAAACTAAACGAAATGATATAATCAATGTAGATATTTAAATGCAGTTTATATTTTAAAAAAACGTCAAATTTAAATTTTAAAAAATAAACTGAAAGAATTCACATTTAATTACATATTTATTTCCTATTTGTTTCAAATAGTTAATATCATAAGTGAATACATTCATAATTATAAATTTTTTCTTTTATAGCATATTATTTTTGTTTGAAACTTTTCAAATATGACAAAAACGGCGTTTATACATATATATATATATATATATATATATATATAATATATATATATCATGCCGGACCATTCTAACGACCTATGACCAGTAGTGGTGCGTGGGTATGGGCCGAGGACCATGCTGGTTCAGCCTAATGGCCCATAATCGTTTCAAAAAAAAAAACTGGTACCAACACTTAAAGAGTCTAATTTCTTAAGCTTGGAAGTTCTGAGTTCAAGTGTTGGGGGAGGCCAAAAAAACCACTTTCTAGGGGTGAATATTCTATGAGTGGCGGTGCATTGGCATGGACCGAGCCCCATGCTGGACCATCTTAATGACTCATGACAAGTAGTGGTGCGTGAGTATGGGTCGATGCTCATGATGGTTCAGCCTAATGGCCCATGATCATGACAAAAAAGCTCAACTGGTCATAACACTTTAAGAATCTAGGTACTTACGACTGGAGGTCCTGTGTTCAAGTGTTGAGGGAGGCGAAAGAAACCAATTTCCAGGTTGAGATATTCTGTGAGTGATAGTTCATGGGCATGAGCCTCGGCTCATGCTGGACAATCTTAACGACCCATGACCAGTAATGGTGCGTGGGTATGGGTCGAGGCCCATGTTGGTTCAGCCTAATGATCCATGATCGTTACAAAAAAAGGTGTTTTTTTTTAGTAACGACCATGGGCTATCCCGATCTTGGGCTCTCTTAGTGGCCTTGTCTCATCTTTGGTTCCCACTGGAGCCTTTTTCCTTACGGGCTTTCTCACGTGCCATTACTCATAGAACTTCTCTAACCTAGACACTGAAGCTTTTACCTTCTCAGAATTCGAACCCAAGACCTCCTGAACATATAGGTCATGTCAAAGAAATCATGGTACCAGTTGAGTATATATATATAAATATAAAAAAACTATGTTTCATAAAAAACTATGATTTGATTATTCGGTATATGTGCGAACCTTAAAAAAAAGAAAATATAAATAATACCCCTAAATAAAAAAATAAAATATATGAAAAAAATAATCTCTTGATAATGAAAAATACATTTTAAACTGAAATCTCTGTTGTATCCAGGTAGAACATATCAACGAACTAATCAGAATTTGAGCGCCAAATGTATTTTTGAATTATTTATCTCATGAATGATACTGAATATTGCACTCATTTTTTATTTTTATTCTGATTAAAAATTGGTTGTCTAAATGCGATGCATAAATTAGTCTAAATTATTTATACAGTTTATAATAACAACTAAATATATCACAATAAAACAAAATCATATCTCAAATTAAATGAATTGATATAATCAATGCAAAATTTAAAAGTAGTTTTTATTTTTAAAAGAGCTTAGTTTCAGTTTGAATAAAATGAATAAAAAACATATTATTCATAAATTACATTTAAATTGATATAAAAATAAATTAAATTAAAATTTGAATTAATAAAAATGCAGTACTCCTATTTCGAGATTAATGATATATTTTTTTAGATTTAAATTCAAATTTGTCCTAATAAAATGCAATAATTTTTAGAAATGTTATTTTGATAGAAATTTACTATTAAGTAAAACTTCTGTTTATATATATATATATATATATATATATATATATATATATATATATATATATATATATATATATATTGTTTCAAAAAAGAAAAAAATAAATATATATATATAATGAATATAACACATAAAAAAATATCTTTTCATTATATTTCCACCGATTTATAATGACGGTGGAAATACAATGAAAAGATATTATATATATATATATATATATATATATATATATATATATATATATATATATAATGACGGTGGAAATACAATGAAAAGATATTTTTTTTGTGTTATATATATATATATAATAATGACGGTGGAAATAAAATGATTTTTTTTTATCAACACACACATATATCTCCCCTTTATAAACGGGCCAATTAAAACAATAGGATTAAGACATGAATGGTTTAAAAAATAAGGAGTCTGACTTTTTTTAAAAAAAAGAAGGAGTTGAATTTTGATTAGTAAATTAAACCTTAATTAACCTTCTAACTTTTAAAATTAATTGTTGTCTTCTCTTTCTTCTCATTCGACGCACATTTTTCCCAATTATCAGCTTCCCAAATTTAAAGAACTCATCTACCACATCTACCTCTTCCGCGATACATTAAATTGAAATTGACACTGTTGTTGCTCGGGTGTTCTTGTGCTCATTCCTCAGATCCAGATCTAAATCTACTCCCACATATGTTGCCCCCATTCTTGTGTATTTGAAGACCAATTCGTCTCTATTTGAAGAAAAATACAGTAAGTTTGCTCCATTTTCTTTGAACCAGTTCATTGTTTTCTTCATTACATGCAGCGATCGACCAAAATTAAGATGAATAATTTGTGTCGTTCATTGTTTTCTTCGTCGACCAAAATTAAAATGAAGAATATTTTCCAACCAAATTAAGTTGGTCGATCAAAAAGACTTCTTCCTGGTCGACCAAAGAAAAATTTTTCATGATCGACCACACTCTTAATGGTCGACCAAGTTCTTGTGTTTGCCGGGTCGACCGTGATCATCTTGGTCAACTGACATAATTTCTTGGGCGACCAACTAATTTTTGGTCGACCATGTGCGTAATTTTTTTTATTGTTATTAATTCATTTTGCCCATTCTAATTATCATATTTGTTTGTGCACTTTGTAGATATGCCAACTGTTATTGTTTTTCATTTTGATGGGAAATGGGAAGTGACGGAGGGGCTGATTTATAAATGGAATCCAGGGGCCAATGCAAAGTTTGTTGCTATTCCAATGAATGATGATATTTGTTATTTTGAAAATTTAAAAAGTGGACTATATAGAGCTGGGAAAGTAGAAGACACTGCCAACTTGAGGTTGAGTTATCTTCTAGATTTGTCGTGCAACATTCAACCAATTTATATAGAGAATGACCATGATTTGAAAGCATCTTTTTATCTTGGTTGTCTGAGAAGTAGGCCAGTGCTTCAAGTTGAAATTGAATGTGTTGCTTCTTTTGATTCTTTTGATAATGTCCACGGATATGGTATTGATGAAAACAATTGCAATATTAACGAACAGAGTCATTTTGATGATTATTTTCACTTGAATATTGTTTCTGTGGATCGTAATAATAGCAGTGATTTTTTCGACGAAGCACATAATGTGGATGCCCTGCATGTGGATCGTAGTAACACAGACGAGTTATTTGATGAAGCACGTAATGACGCAATTGAGTTCGAGGCAAATTTGGTTCAAAGCAATGACGCAAATTTGGATGCGGATGTGGATATCGATAATGACACATTTTCATTCACGGATGGTTCAAGCTTGTTTGTTGGTCAAGAGTTTCCAAACCGAGAAGCGCTGAAAAAGAGATAATTAGAATAAGTTTGGAAGCTTGCTTTGAATTTGAGACGGTTAAAAGTAGCCAAAAAGTGTAGGCCGTAAAATGTGTAGTGTCTGATTGTAAGTGGAGAATCTGGACCTCTTTGATTAAGAATGATTCACGTGCATTCTCCGTTCGAACATATTGCAATACACATACATGTGGTTTGACTGGGAGACGAAAGAGAATCCGTGGAGCGAGTTCTGCTGTTGTTCGTGATATGTTAGTGGATAATTTCCAAGGTCATCCAGTGCCAATGGTACCAAAAGCAGTGATGGCGATGATGCGCAATAGTATGAATGCTGATATATCATACTACAAGGCTTGGAAAGAGAAAAAACTAGAAGAAAATATGTTGAAAGGTGATCCTACGCAGAGTTTTAATAAATTGAGTTGTTATTTTAACATGGTTGAGCAGATGAATCGAGGAAGCATAAAAGACATATTTTTCGACGAGGAAAATCGATTCAAGTATATGTATCTTGCTTTTGGTGCATGCGTTAGAGGATATCGAAGTATGCGAAAAGTTGTGATACGTGGTTGAAGGGAAAGTATAATGGTGTTTTACTGATGGCATCGGCACAATATGGAAATTATCACCAATATCTTTTGGCGTAGGGAATCGTAGATGTCGAGTGTACTTCTTCGTGGAGTTGGTTTTTAACGAAGTTGTTAGAAGTAATACCTGACGAGGATGAATTGGTGATAATTTCTGACAGGCATCAGGGGATCATTAATGCGGTTTCTACTGTCTATAGAAATGCGCATCATGGTCATTTTACGTGGCATTTATCCCAAAACATGAAGACTAGATGCAAAAAGAAGGGTGAAACCGAAATGTTTTTACACATTGCTAAAATTTATAAAACTTTCGAGTTTGATATTGCATACAATGATTTTAGAAATAGATATCCTGAGGCAGCGCAATATTTGGACGAGAGACACTCGCTTAATAGATGGACTCGAGCATATTGTCCGAAGACCCGTTACAATATTATGACGACAAACGGGGTTGAGTCGATCAATGCTAGACTACTTGAAGAAAGGAAGCTGCCAATCATTGCACTCCTAGATTCTTTGCAGAAACTGGCATCATCTTGGTTTGCCCGATATTGTCACGCATCAATTGCAAGTAACACTAACTTGACCCCTACGATCGAGGGGATTCTTCGTAGCAGGTACACAGATGCCCAAGGAATGCAAGTTTTTGAATTAGGACGTCTGGAGTTTGATGTTAGGAGTCGTGGACATTCGACCATAGTGGACCTCGAATCAAAAAGATGCACATGTCGAGTTTTTGATATTGATAGAATCTCATGTGCTCATGCCATCGCAGCTAGTTGGTTAGCGAAGATTGATTTATATGATATGTGTTCAGAGTATTATTCTACAATGTCATGGTGCATGGCTTACTCAGAGACTGTGTATCCCGTTCCGGAAGAAAATGAATGGCCACGCAACATTAATTTTCCATTGGTGTTGCCTCCTTTGTTAGAGAAGAGAGTTGGGAGAAGAAAACAAAATAGAATTCCTTCGATCGGTGAATTCAGCAAGAGATAGCTTGAGGGTCGACCCAAGTTTTTTTTTATTCGACCATGAGCCTAATGGTCGACCATTAGCTTGATTGGTAGACCATAAGTTTATTTTGGTCAACGTTCAAGCTCATGGTCGACCATGGTCGACCATGAGTTTTCTTTGCTCGACCATCAAGCTCATGGTCGACCATTAGCTTGATGGTCGACCATTAGTTTTGTTTTTTTAAAATATATATTAACAATTGTCGAAAATATGTAACATAATAGTGAAATTAGGATAATTGTGAGATTATGATTCCGTTATTCATATATAAATTAAAACACGTAAGGTAATGCAATTACGATTCATATTTTTTGTTGTCATATAGTGACACATGTCAATTATTAAAATATATAACATAATAGTTCGATTGTGATTCCACGATTCACATTTAACTTAAACATATAACATAATCCTGTTTTTTATAATGTAACAAAATACTGAGATTGTGATGAAGTGATTCATATGTAAATTAAAATATATAACATAATCTTGAAATTACGATTTTTATTTTTTAAATATAATAAAATAGTTCGATTTTGATTCAACGATTCACATTTAACTTAAAACATATAACATAATTTTGTTTTTTATAATGTAACAAAATACCGAGATTGTGATGAAGTGATTCATATGTAAATTAAAATATATAACATAATCTTGAAATTACGATTTTTTTTAAATATAACATATTAGTTCGATTGTGATTCTACAATTCACATTTAACTTAAAACATATAACATAATCCTGTTTTTTATAATGTAACAAAATACTGAGATTGTGATGAAGTGATTCATATGTAAATTAAAATATATAACATAATCTTGAAATTACAATTTTCTTTAAAATATATAACAAAATAGTTCGATTGTGATTCCATGATTCATATGTTTTTCATATGATGAATTATGAATTTACGGTTCTAAACCCTAAACCCTTAAAATCCTAAAACCTAAAGAACAATGGTCGACCAAAAGGACAGTGGTGGTCGACCAACAAAATCTAATGGTCGACCATAAAAGGTAATGGTCTACCATTCTATCTTTTTGGTCGACCAGACAAGCTATTAGTCGACCAAAAAGAAGAGTGGTCGACCAAAAAAGTCTATTAGTCGACCAAAAACGAGAGTGATCGACCAACAAAAAAACCCCAAATAATTACATAAGAAACTATGTTCCAATAATGACATAAAATTGTCCAATACATCAAAATAATCACCAATCATTAAGGAACATATTACAAGCTAAAAAATATCTAAACTCATATACTAATCTATCATCTAAAGTTAGTACTACTTTCGCGCTCTTCCTAGACAAAGAGTATCCAGCAACAGCTAACACAAATGCTCCCGAATCTTAACTGTGAAAAAGAAAAAAAATGAGAGGTTAATATTTATTGTAACATTAAAAAATTGAATAATGAAGTTATTATATTTTAAATAGAACGTTGACAACGTACTGTATAATCTTGGAACAGAATTCATCATGTAGTTTTATATTCCACGGCCTCTCGAGGTGTGGGTTGTTCCCAACAATGGATAGCAGACGAGCAGCGTTTATAAGTATAGGCTATATTTCTTCATTCAGATCTTTGAATTTGGGATCATGCATCCGCTGCAAGTCATATATAATGCACTTATTCACCCCTGTCACAGGTTTTAGCAAAAACCAGCGCCGATCTGTGTAGACAGGGATGAGAATTCTTCTTGCCTTTTCCCACAAAAGACACGGTCATTCTGGATCACTACCTTTGACTTTGCTCACAATCGGTGCCAGATTTATGTTGAAATCGATATCTTTAGCTTCGGTCAAAACTGAGATCGCACCGTAGAAATGTCTGTCCATCAACGAATCATCTGCCGACATCACTTCAGGATGTCGGATCTGCATCTCAAGAAATCCACGGAGAGCTTCGCCGATATGCTGAATTCAATATAACAAAAGGTTTTCAATGTTTTAAAAGAAGTTCTCTACAAATTTGAACTTTATAAAAGATTTATTTAAAACCTTACAAAGACAGTGACACGCGAGTTTGCGTTAGCCATGGGCCCATAGAACGACTTGTCATATTCGACGTAAAAACCCCGAATCCTACTGGGCGAACGGTCGAGCATCGATGCCCTAACTCGCGCAAGCGAGTTGTTTACCTTCAGTGTCACGGTCTCCGCAAGTGGCCTCACACCGTCATCTATAAAATGTTCAATTGTAACAATTTTAATGCAAATATGAACAATAAACAAGGTATAGTTTAATAACCTCTCGACGCCGTTGCCTCGCCTCCTGACATACGCGCATCTGGAGTCACTTGAATATCAAAAAACATAAAGTATATTGTTTAATATACTATACATAAATATAATATAAAAAATGTGCATTACCTCACCTCCTGCGGACTCCTCTGGAATGGCTTGAAGGTTAGGCTCAAATATCTGTTGGGTTTGGCTACTACTACCAACTTCCCTATCCCAAATTATCAGCCACACCTAACAGCGTACATTCAACAAATTAAAATAATAACAACTTTAATGCAAATATGAACAAACAAGGTTTACTATAATAACCTCTCGACATGGTCGCCTCGCCACCTGACTTACGCGAATCCGGAGTAACTTGAATATCTAAAAATAAAAAGTTTGTTGTTTTATATACTATACATAAATATCAAATCAAAAAAGTGCATTTACTCACCTTCTGAGGACTCCTCTGTAATGACCAGAAGGTTAGGCTCAAATATATGTAGTGTTTGGCTAGTACTGCCAATTTCCCTGGCCAGATTATCAGCCACACATAGAAGCACACATCAAACAAATTAAAATAATTATGAGAATTGTACTAAATCATTATATTACATAAACATAAATATAATTAATAAAATTACATCACCAAAATCTGCCTCGGATGCTTTTCTCTTCCGTCCTCTGGTATAGGCTATGCTATAATCTCTGTCCTGCTGCACTGGCATGTTAGACCTCATCTCAGCAAAACCAGCTCTAATCTGTTCAGTCAAACTCAATCTCAACTCATCGAGACCAATATTGAAACTCGATTTCAAGTCAACTAGAGCTTGATTTATACTCCTGATAGACGCTCTGGTCTCAAGAAATTCTGCAGACATCCTAACATGCATGGACGTAATGGAATCCTCCATCGCAGTCAATCGTTGCTCGAAACTATGCTCCAAGGGTGATGGGTGGCGGGAAGGATCGAGTCCAAAGTGGACTCTAGGACCCGTACACATAGGAGAATTGGTGCTAGAGCTGGATCTATTGAGATCACCAGGACGAGTGCCGGAAACATCAGATGCATGGGCAGAAGGCATGTGCTGGACAGAGGGAGTTGAATGTGCAGAATGCATGTGCTGGACTGAGGGAGACTCCAAAGGGTGCTCGCTACATATGATTGTCTGACCCTGCCTCCAGAGCTCGAGTACCCGAGTGGTGACCGCATCGGGCGCAGAATCAACAAAATCCTCGGCCGTATAATACGCTGAAACGAGCTCCTCGGGAGTAGGAGTCAAACATGCCAAGACAATCCTACAATTAATTCATAATGTATCAGATTAATTAAAAATTAAGTACGCATTTATTATATCAAATCAATTCATATTACTTACATCTATAGCACAATCACCAAAGGCTGCAGTGACATCACCAATAGTTGGGGCACGGTTTGACGACCACGTGTTAGTCACCCACTGAAACATCCTGGGAAACATCAAGCCGTCCACATCTCTTCTCCTTGCAAACTTTTGTTCCACGCTCGGATAATATTCATAAGCGAGGATCTGTAACATAAATTTAGAACAATGTTATTAATTGAAATAAAGATAACAAATTCAGTTTTAACATTCAAAAAATTATATACCTGCAGAGGCAGCACAAAACCACCGACAAGGAAGCTACCATCAACTTCTTTCCGACCCTGTGCCTCGGTGAGGTAATTATATCGTCCTAAAAGGTCCTTCTTCAAACATCAGACCGCATCAGAAAAGGCTACTCTACACCATGGATAGCTGATAAACCTTTCCAAATCATCTATAAGCCTCAGGTATTTAGGGTCGATCTTATTCGTTTTTTCTTAGTCCCCTCACCGAACACAAAACAACAGAAGGAAATACTAGCCATCTTTAACTTCTCCACGTCTACACCAGTCTCATTCTGCACTTGAACACTCATCTTTGCCTCCAATTCACTCAAAACAATCTCATACTTATCGCCAAAGTGTCAGGAGCCAAAGACACCTCCCTCTGGTACATCTACAGGCTCTGTACCACAATCGAGGCCGGTTATTAAACAATACTCTAACAAAGAAAAACTAACCGGCCTCTTGCACAACACCATCCAAATCTCATCACTACCTGTGTCAACTATCTGATTACTCATCAAATACCACATAATTTGACTAGAAATATTTAAATCTCTATGATATCTAACCAAAATACCAAAAGGAGACTGCTCCAAAAAAGGGCTCTCTCGTCGTTGTTGAGGCAGTGAACATTCTTCTCCGAAACCTCTTTATATCTTGATTCGAGTGTCATCTTGCAGCGAAAAATTGCATCACTGCCTTGTTTTCTAGGCAAATATACATGTCACAAATACAAATATATTAGAATAAAAATTAATGTTACACTGAACCAGCAAGCGTTGGTAAAACAATCCACATCCCCGAGAGGCCATGGAATTTAAAACTACATGATGAATTCCGTTCTAAGATTATACAGTACGTTGTCAACTTTCTATTTAAAATATAATAACTTCATTATTCATTTTTTTAATGTTACAATAAATATTAACTTCTCATTTTTTCTTTCCAGAGTTAAGATTCGGGAGCATTTGTGTTAGCTGTTGCTGGATACTCTTTGTCTAGGAAGAGCGCGCAAGTAGTACTAACTTTAGATGATAGATTAGTATCTAAGTTTAGATATTTTTAGCTTGTAATATGTTCTTTAATGATTGGTGATTATTTCGATATATTGGACAATTTTATGTCATTATTGGAACATTGTTTCTTATGTAATTATTTGGGTTTTTTTTGTTGGTCGACCACTCCACTCTCCTTTTTGGTCGACTAATAGCTTGTCTGGTCGACCAAAAAACTAGAATGGTCGACCATTACCTTTTATGATCGACCAATAGATTTTGTTGGTCGACCACCACTGTCCTTTTGGTCGACCATTGTTCTTTAGGTTTTAGGGATTTAAGGGTTTAGGGTTTAGAACCGTAAATTCATAATTCATCATATAAAAAACATATGAATAATGGAATCACAATCGAACTATTTAGTTGTATTTTTTAAAAAAAAATTCGTAATTTCAAGATTATGTTATATATTTTAATTTACACATAAATCACTTCATCACAATCTCAGTATTTTGTTACATTATAAAAAAAACATAATTATGTTATATGTTTAAGTTAAATGTGAATCATGGAATCACAATAGAACTATTATGTTGTATTTAAAAAAAAAATCGTAATTTCAACATTATGTTATATATTTTAATTTACATATGAATCACTTCCTCACAATCTCGGTATTTTGTTACATTATAAAAAACGGGATTATGTTATATGTTTTAAGTTAAATGTGAATCGTGGAATTACAATCGAACTATTTTGTTATATTTAAAAAAGAAAAATCGTAATTTCAAGATTATGTTATATATTTTAATTTACATATGAATCACTTCATCACAATCTTAGTATTTTGTTACATTATAAAAAACAGGATTATGTTATATGTTTTAAGTTAAATGTGAATCGTGGAATCACAATCGAACTATTATGTTATATATTTTAATAATGACATGTGTCACGATATGACAATTAAAAATATGAATCGTAATTGCATTAAATTACGTGTTTTAATTTATATATGCATAACGGAATCATAATCTCACAATTATCCTAATTTCACAATTATGTTACATATTTTCTACAATTATTAATATATATTTTAAAAAAACAAAACTAATGATCGACCATCAAGCTAATGGTCGACCATGAGCTTGATGTTCGACCAAAGAAAACTCATCGTCGACCATCAAGCTCATGATCGACCATCACCCTCATGGTCGACCAATAGCTTGATGGTCAACCAAATAAAAATAGTGGTCGACCATCAAGCTAATGGTCGACCATGAGCTTGAACGTCGAATCAAAATAAACTTATGGTCTACCAATCAAGCTAATGGTCGACCATAGGCTCATGGTCGAACAAAAATAAAACTTTGGTTGACCCTCAAGCTATCTCTTGCTGAATTCACCGATCGAAGGAATTTTGTTTTGTTTGCTTCTGCCAACTCTCTTCTCTAACAAAAGAGGCAACACCAATGGAAAATTAATGTTGTGTGGCCATTCATTTTCTTCTGGAACGGGATACACAGTCTCTGAGTAAGCCATGCACCATGACAATGTAGAATAGTACTCTGAACACATATCATATAAATCAATCTTCGCTAACCAACTAGCTGTGATGGCATGAGCACATGAGATTCTATCAATATCAAAAACTCGACATGTGCATCTTTTTGATTTGAGGTCCACTATGGTCGAATGTCCACGACTCCTAACATCAAACTCCAGACGTCTTAATTCAAAAACTTGCATTCCTTGGGCATCTGTGTACCTGCTACAAAGAATCCCCTCGACCGTAGGGGTCAAGTTAGTGTTACTTGTAATTGATGCGTAACAATATCAGGCAAACCAAGATGAGGCCAGTTTCTGCAAAGAATCTAGGAGTGATATGATTGGCAGCTTCCTTTCTTCAAGTAGTCTAGCATTGATCGACTCAACCCCGTTTGTCGTCATAATATTGTAACGGGTCTTCGGACAATACACTCGAGTCCATCTATCAAGCGAGTGTCTCTCGTCCAAATATTGCGCTGCCTCAGGATATCTATTTCTAAAATCATTGTATGCAATATCAAACTCGAAAGTTTTATAAATTTTTGCAATGCGCAAAAACATTTCGGTTGCACCCTTCTTTTTGCATCTAGTCTTCATGTTTTGGGATAAATGCCACGTAAAATGACCATGATGCGCATTTCTATAGACAGTAGAAACCTCATTAATGATCCCCTGATGCCTATCAGAAATTATCACCAATTCATCCTCGTCAGGTACTACTTCTAACAACTTCGTTAAAAACCAACTCCACGAAGAAGTACACTCGACATCTACGATTCCTCACGCCAAAGGATTGGTGATAATTTTCATCTTGTGCCGATCCCACCAGTAAAACACCATTATACTTGCCCTTCAACCACGTACCACAACTTTTCGCATATTTCGATATCCTCTAACGCATGCACCAAAAGCAAGATACATATACTTGAATCGATTTTCCTCGTCGAAAAATATGTCTTTTATGCTTCCTCGATTCATCTGCTCAACCATGTGCAAATAACAACTCAATTTATTAAAACTCTGCGTAGGATCACCTTTCAACATATTTTCTGCTAGTTTTTTCTCTTTCCAAGCCTTGTAGTATGATATATTAGCATTCATACTATTGCGCATCATCGCCATCACCGCTTTTGGTACCATTGGCACTGGATGACCTTGGAAATTATCCACTAACATATCACGAACAACAGCAGAACTCGCTCCACGGATTCTCTTTCGTCTCCCAGTCAAACCACATGTATGTGTATCGCAATATGTTCGAACGGAGAATGCACGTGAATCATTCTTAATCAAAGAGGTCCAGATTCTTCACTTACAATCAGACACTACACATTTTACGACGTACACCTTTTGGCTACTTTTAACTGTCTCAAATTCAAAGCAAGCTTACAAACTTATTCTAATTAGCTCTTTTTTCACCGCTTCTCGGTTTGGAAAGTCTTGACCAACAAACAAGTTTGAACCATCCGTGAATGAAAATGTGTCATTATCAATATCCACATCCGCATCCAAATTTGCGTCATTGCTTTGAACCAAATTTGCCTCGAACTCAATTGTGATCATTACGTGCTTCATCATATAACTCGTCTGTGTTACTACGATCCACATGTAGGGCATCCACATTATACGCTTCGTCGAATTTGTTACTACGATCCACATGCATGGCATCCATATTATGCGCTTCTTCAAAAAAATCACTGCTATTATTACGATCCACAGAAACAATATTCAAGTGAAAATAATCATCAAAATGACTCTGTTCGTTAATATTGCAATTGTTTTCATCAATACCATATTCGTGGACATTATCAAAAGAATCAAAATAAGCAACACATTCAATTTCAACTTAGAGCACTGGCCTACTTCTCAGACAACCAAGATACAAAGATGCTTTCCAATCATGGTCATTCTCTATATGAATTGGCTTGAATGTTGCACGACAAATCTAGAAGATAACTCAACCTCAAGTTGGCAGTGTCTTCTACTTTCCCAGCTCTATATAGTCCACTTTTTAAATTTTCAAAATAACAAATATCATCATTCACTGGAATAGCAACAAACTTTGCATTGGCCCCTAGATTCCATTTATAAACCAGCCCCTCCATCACTTCCCATTTTTCATCAAAATGAACAACAATAACGGTTGGCATATCTACAAAGTGCACAAACAAATATGATAATTAGAATGGGAAAAATGATTTAATAACAAAAAAAAATTACGTACATGGTCGACCAAAAATTAGTTGGTCGCCCGAGAAATTATGTCAGTCGACCAAGATGATCACGGTCGACCCGGCAAACACAAGAACTTGGTCGACCATGAAAATTTTTTCTTTGGTCGACCAGGAAGAATTCGTCTTGATCGACCAACTTAATTTTGGTTGGAAAATATTCTTCATTTTAATTTTGGTCGACGAAGAAAACAATGAACGACACAAATTATTCATCTTAATTTTGGTCGATCGCTGCTTGAAATGAAGAAAACAATGAACTGGTTCAAAGAAAATGGAGCAAACTTACTGTATTTTTCTTCAAATAGAGACGAATTGGTCTTCAAATACAGAAGAATGAGGGCAACATATGTGGGAGTAGATTTAGATCTGGATCTGAGGAATGAGCGCAAGAACACCTGAGCAACAACAGTGTCAATTTCGATTTAATGTATCGCGGAAGTGGTAGATGGGGTAGATGAGTTCTTTAAATTTGGGAAGCTGATAATTGGGAAAAATGTATGTCGAATGAGAAGAAAGAGAAGACAACAATTAATTTAAAAAGTTAGAAGGTTAATTAAGGTTTAATTTACTAATCAAAATTCAACTCATTCTTTTTTTTTTACAAAAAAAGTCAAACACCTTATTTTTTAAATAGTGAGTCTCACGTGAGGCCGTCTCACGGATCTTAATGTGTGAGACGAGTCAACCCTACCCATATTAACAATAAAAAGTAATACTCTTAGCATAAAAAGTAATACTTTCTCATGGATGACCCAAATAAGAGATCTGTCTCACAAATATGACCCGTGAGACCGTCTCACACAAGTTTTTGTCTTTTTAAAATCCTTCATGTCTTAATCCTATTTTTTTAATTGGCGCCAATATGGAGTACCCTCTTTTTTTACAAAATTTTGTTTTAAAAAATAGTATTCAATTTCTTACAAGAGAAATAGAAGTGGGGGACATGGTGGGATGTTTGAAGTCTTTGCTGGGCTCTTTTCTGATTCATCGATTTATTTGTCGTTGATTTTTCTGCAGACATTGGGACCCTTTAAGGTGTAGAAACTATATACAAATACATAACTATATCCATATGCATGTTTCTATTATTATGAGTAAAGGAGACACTGAAACGTGACAAAGCTTCACCAAGATACGATTTGGAAATCGATAAGCAATGGACATGAAGTAAGCATGAATGTTTCTTGTTCGTTTTCATATATTTCAGTTTTTGGATATGGATTCGGAAAATATTTCACTGGGTTTCAAGAAAATGCACTTCGTTTTCTCTTTGTGGAAAGATGTTGATTTGGATACCTATAGATTTTAAGATCAAGTCTTGAATAATTGGTGGGGGGTTTTGCCATAGATTCTAAGATCTTGTCCTTTTAATTAAATTTTTGCGCTGTCTACGAGTGTATATATTGACGGATGTGATACGTGATCAATTGTTTAATACTTTTGAGTTTCAACACTAAAGAAAAATGCCATTCAAGTGTACTTTAAGAGAGTGCCTCACTGGAAAAAATCGCGTAGATGAAAAAGGAAAGCAACAAACTGAGCAAAAGAGACCGATAGGCCTTAGAAGTCACCATGTTACCCCGGAGGAATCATCGTATTCTTATCCATTTGTACAACAAAGTCCATGGGCAAACGTGCCCCCCGAGTTGCTTCACGATATTATCGTCAGAGTAGATGCCAATGAGACCACTTGGCCGGCTAGAAGGGCCGTGATTTCTTGTGCAGCAGTCTGTAAATCGTGGAGGGAAATAACTATGGAGGCCATTAGGACTCCGGAGGAGTGTGGTTTACTCACCTTTCCCAAGTCACTCAAGCAGGTAGTTTGACTTATTTGAATCAATGGTTGGTGGGTGATTTATGGTAACTTTGTAATAGTTTCTTGAAATTATGTGTTAGCCGGGACCAAGAGATTCTCCAATCCAATGCTTTATCAGAAGGGAAAGGGCGACTTCAACATATCGATTGTACCTTGGTTTGAGCCCCGGTGCGATCTACTGTACTAACCGTGCATTTTTATTTTATTAAGTGACAAGTTCGCATTCATATTTTAGGGCAAATTCTTGTTTACTGAATTTTTTTAGATTCATTTCAGCTCTTATTTCGGGGGATGCAAGTAAATTTTTGTTGGGTGCAAAAAGGATCCGGAAAGTAACAAAAACAGATTTTCCAATTTCGATGTCCGCAGATGATTTTTCTCGGAGCAGTAACAGCTATTTAGGGAATCTGAGGTTCCTTTCAGTTCTCGTTCTTCTCATGTCCGACGAATTAGTTTTTGGCGTTGTCATAAAACATATTGCTTCTTGTAACAGGTCCAACTTTTTTGGTTCCAAGTTTTTTATTTACGACTGTCTAACTCTATCCAACTCCGAAATCCCGTCTAATGGTCGGTCTCGAAAAAGAATTTCGACAAAGAAAGTATCGCCAAGGTTTTGCAACATTAAAGTGGCTACTATATCATATGAGCTCAACGTTCTTCGTACTAGAGGGCCAAGACGAATGCATTGCACCATTCACACGATCCCAGTTACAGAAATTTCTACTACCAGTTTTCATGAATCAAAGGAATCAATTGGTGAAGCTACAGAACCACTGGTTTTAAGAAAGAAAACACCAAGATGGCATGAACAACTGCAGTGTTGGTGCTTGAACTTCAGAGGGCGCGTAACTGTGGCTTCTGTCAAGAACTTTCAGCTTGTTGCTGCTGTTGAATCTTCACAGAATGTTCCAGTTTCCGAACAAGAGAAAGTGATCTTGCAATTTGGCAAAATAGGGAAAGATATATTTACAATGGATTATCAATATCCCCTTTCCGCCTTTCAGGACTTTGCAATCTGTTTAAGCAGCTTTGATACAAAACCAGCATGCGAGTAGCTACTATGTTGAAACCATGGGGTGTAATGTTTTTTCCTCTTGGAGTGAGTTATTTGTAGATATTTATGTAGAACCCGTAATTTAGACTACCTATAAATGATTTTATTTCACGAGGATTTAAATGATTTTCCTTAAGTTAATTATTTCATGCAGCAGTTTGATTTTTATCATTTCAGTTAATTCAGTGAGGTCGGACTGGAGTTGGAGTTTAGAGATAAAATTTAAGATTCAGAAAACATTTCCAGAATTTATTTTAGCTAGCAAGTAAGTTCATTTAAGTTAAAAAGAAAGTTTGGGGATTTATTTAAGTTACTTGAGGTGAGTAGAAAATAAATTCATTTAAGTTCCATAATTAAGGGGTTAGTTCAGTAAATTAATTAAAGAATAGGTAAGGCATTTAAGGGTTATAAATTTACTAACTAATCAACATTTCCCTTCATTTTTATTGTAATATTGACGGCCCCCTTAGTAGATTAAGCAATACCTTGCCAACTCACCCTTTGACTCATTCTTTGTCACTCCTTAGCATGGTTATCTTTTCATCCTTAATTAATTAATTAATGAGCATTATATTAGTCTAGATTAGCAAGGATTATCGACCACCTCTTTCTAGATCCATCCAAGAAGCTATTTGATATTAAGTAATTCAAAAATTCAAAAAAAGAGTAGACTTGGTCTTGATATCTTTCCCTATATTTTTGCACCCATTCTCCTCTTTCGCCCCTCTCTTTTTACAGCATGTATGGTTCGGTTTGGGTGGTTTGGTGTGGATCTTGGTTGGCCTATGGCCCTTAGCCACGGTTCATACCATACCCCAAGATATCTAGATCGTGCCATGGTCAATCAAATGGCCACTGGAACGAGACGAGAGAGCAAGCGAAGCACAACACCACACACGCATGCAAGGTGTTCTCGGTTGGAGTTTTTCTGGTGTTTGCTGAATGGTGCGAATTGTGACTGGTCTAGGGACCATAGCCATGGTTCAAATCATTCCTTAGGATGTTGGTAAGAGGTTCTGGTCGGTGGTTCAAGCCCCAATGGCCATTAGCCTCGCAAACGACACAAGCAACCCAAGCGCAGCTGCTGGAATTTATGGACAGCAGCTTGCTGCGTCGGTTCGGTGGCTCGTTCGAGTTCTCGGTTGGCTTTTAGCCTATGGCCTTGGACTGGACAGTGCCTCATTGAGTTGGAAAGGTCATGTTTTTGACCGTTTGTCATTCGGATCATTTTTGAGGTCGTACGAGAATTTACGGTGCCATGTGCCAAATTGACTCTCGAAAGAGCGTTTCATGTTTTGGCCTCCATTCACCTAGATTTCGGCCCTCACCATTTTAGGAGCATTATTTTATCATTCTAGGTGTATTTTAATCATGATTACATGATGGTTCAGTGTTGGTTCGGGTTGGTTCGGAGTCATGATTAAATACGAAGTCGGTAGGCATAATTGTCACATTTTTGAAGGTCCCATAAATCTATTGCATAGTTTGGTCCCATAAATCTATTGAATATTTTTCATGGCATATTTAGGTTGCAGCGAGCCTGGGAGCGATCCAATCCAATCAGTAAATGGGTACATGATATTTAATTCAGTTATTTCATTATATTACGTGCATAAACTACAAATTTTGAGATTTATGCGATATTGCTTGTGGTCACTTTACTATCAGTCTTAAATCCGCTCCCCAGTATCGGTCCGGTCACCAGTTACCGGTTAGTTCAGTTATTTCACTCAGTACTGTGGCAGTAGTCTGATCAGACGTAAATCCGATCCACAGTATCGGTCCGGTCCCCAGTATCGGTCAGCTCAGCTGCGGCGTGCATAAGTATGCCGTTAATACAATTATACGCAGCGTACAATGTACGCCGTTAATATTCATAGAACACTAAAATTAGCGACGGTTTTTGAAAAATTAACGACGACAACGTCGCTAATTTAGCGACGATATACAAATTTAGCGACGGTTGTTAACCGCCGCTACATTTTTCGACGGTTCAAAAAACCTCGCTAATTTTTTAGTTATAATAAAAAAAGTCACATTTATAATTTAATAATTTTTAAAAAAACTTACAATCTGACTGTGATAACAATACTCATGATCTTAACTAACACTTAAAAAATTAACCAAAAATTGAAGCGAAAATACGTACCCTAAATCGAAACTAAAATCGTCTAAGAGAGAAATTTTAAGTGTTGTTGTGGTGTGGAGGAAAATGGATTGAAAATGCGGATATTTATAGATAAATTGCGACGGGTTTTGCTTTAGCAACGATTTCAAACAAAACCGTCGCTATGAGCGAAGGTTGAGATAGAACTGTCGCTACTAGCGACGGTTTTTTATTAAACCGTCACTGATGTAATATTACCTGACATTTTTTAATACGGCTATTAGCGACGGTTGATTTAAAACAGTCGCTAATAGCGACGGTTTATTATTAAACTGTTGCTGATTTAAAATCAGCGACGATTTATTTCTAACTGTCGCTAAATATAGCAACGGTTTTTTTAAACCATCTCGACTTTTAAATTAGCGACAGTTTAACCAAAACTGTCGCTAATTTATAGATTGCCGCCCATTTTTCGCAACATGCAAATATGTTGGAACTTTTCAAGTTCGCAATTTTGATTTTGGTGATAACAAAACTTGTTAATTGTGTTACTAATGATCTACCTTAGTTGTGCAGCATTTAGGATCACTCGCGAGATGTTTACATCGCAAAACTGAAGACCCAACCGATCGCAGAAAATGAATCAGTCTAATTGGCTACGTCATTTGAGCAGTACAGCTGATTGACCAGCTGATAGTAGGTGATTCAGCAGGAAAACCTCAGAAGCCTGGCCAGTCGAACGAGTGTTCAACTGATGAAGATACCCAGCTGATCAGTCCAACTGAACGAGTGTGAAATCAGTTCAAATGACGAGTCAACTGATTTCACCAGCCCAACTGAAAGATCAGTTCAACTGACCAGTTCGAAGCATCAGTTAAAATCTTTCAGTTATGGATGATGATAAATTTTTTCGAGTGGATTCCAGCTGTGCGAGATGGTACAAAGCCATTATCCAGTCAAAGGACAATAATGGACGTTGTATCAGAGCATTAAATACAAAACTCCTCAGAAGGATAGTCAAAAAAACGAGACACAAAGTCCAAGAAGCCGATTCAAATGCAACGGATACAATAAATGAGTCTCACCGTACGATCAGCTTCTTCCGTCTATATAAAGAGAAGATCGGTGATGACTCAAAAGAGAGAAAAAGCACATATACAATACTAGAGAGAAAAGGGCTCGCTCAGTTGAATATCAGCTTTCAGAAGCACTTAAGCCAGAGAGAATTCTTCATAGTTGTATCAGCTTAGTTTAGAAGCCACTTTGCTCTCAGTGTGTGAGAACATTCTTGTTCAGTTCTCACACACATACTTACTCTCAAAACCACCCAAAACAGTTTTGCACAAAGATGTTAAACTTGTGTATGTAGTCTTTCTCACATAGACATTAAAGAAGTGTTGACTGGAAGTTGCTGTTTTCAGTCGTAGCTAGGAGTTCAGTTTAGGCAGTGGATAAGTCCTAGCTGAGTGGGCTTGTACAAGTAGTTGTATGACAATCAAAGTCTTCTAGTGGATCCTATCCGTGGAGATAGAAGGGTGACGTAGGAGCAGTTGAAGTCTCCGAACATCCATAAACATATCTATTGTATTTAACTGATTAACTATCGTTTTAAAATTGTTTTGATCAGTTAAAGTGTTCGTGTGTTCAGTTGTTACCATAACTGAAATACAAGAATGCAAAAGCTAATCTATGTTCTTTCTGTTAGTCAGTTTACACAAGTTAAAATATTTTCTAACATTTCAGCTTTCTTTACGAAGGATTAGTTCGAGTTTCTTCCGCTTGGTTTAAAACCAAACTCGATTTAATTCATCGGTGTTAATATTCTAAGAACACGAGCTATTGAAGCTCATTGAAGATTGTTGTGTGTGAAATGCCTTCGAAGGCGCTAGCACACACGATCCATCAGTTGGTATCAGAGCGAGGTTATTCTAAGAAGAACATTTGAAGAAAACTGTGTTTTTAAAAAGTATTACTCTAAAATAGTGTTAAAAGCTATTTGAAAATGTTTTATACGATTTTCAAAACTATTTGAAAATATTTATATGTCGCTCTTTGGTAAATAGTTGAGAGGATTGGTCCTGCAATTTTCGTTATGGCCACTTCTCCAATTTCCTAACTTCGGAGCTTTTTAATCAGCTTGCAGGTGACTGAGGAACATCTGCAACGATGAACAGCTGAATTGCTCACTGAACAAGAAATCACTTGCAAACCTACCAAGTCAGTTGTTCTTCAGACGAAACTCATCTATGTTGGGATGTTGGCTGATTTAATCACCAGCTGAACTCCACGTGAGCCTAGTCAGAGTCTGCTCGACCAGTTGGGTAAGCAGAGGACAAGTTCAAAGCAGTTTTACTCGTTTCTCTAGCAAATTGAACTCACAACTGATGCAGCAGTTAAAGTAGTCAAGACAACCATCTGATGGTATATCCAGTTCTGTCACAGAAACCAACTGATATCTGATGTTGTTCAAAATATGCTATTGTTGTAGCAGTTATTTTCTTTCTCAACTGGTGTATGTACTCATATGTAAATACATGGAAGTTTATTCAAATAAAACATCACGATTATTCAGATTTGTCTCTTTGTGATTGAAAAGATATTCTCAGTTATCTTGCCTATGATGCTTGAATGATTAAACGACAAATAAAATATTTCTCAAATACGGGCTTTTATTCAGTTCCTGAGGGGGAGCGTTTTTTTTAACTGAAAATATGTATTAAATTCCAGTTACTCTCTCAATCAACTAATAAATATTGTTTTAGATTCTCCCTTCTTTTCTACTCAGTTTTAAAAGAGGAATTTTCTTTTGTATTCAAAATCTCTTTGATTCAGTTGTTAAGGGGGAGCTTTCTACAATTTGAATGTACTAACTCTTAAGCTGAATATATTGCGCTTAGTTGCTCAAGTTTTGAAACCATCAAAAATGGGGAGATTGTTGAACTTTTCAAGTTCGCAATCTTAATTTTGATGATAATAAAACTTGTTAATTGTGTTATTAATGATCTATATTAGTTGTGCAGCATCTAGGATCACTCACGAGATGTTTACATCGCAAAGCTGAAGACCCAACCGATTGCACAAAAAGAATCAGCCTAACTGGCTACGTCATTTGAGCAGTACAGTTGATTGACCAGTTGATAGGTGATTCGGCAGGAAAACCTCAGAAGCCTGGCCAGCCGAAGGAGTGTTCAACTGATGAAGAAACCAGCTGATCAGTCCAACTGAACGAGTGTGAAATCAGTTCCACTGACGAGTCAACTGATTTCACCAGCCCAACTGAAAGATCAGTTCAACTGACCAGTTCGAAGCATCAGTTAAAACTTTCAGTTATGGATGATGATAAATTCTTTTGAGTGGATTCCAGCTGTGCGAGAAGGTACAGAGCCATTATCCAGTCAAAGGACAATAATGGACATTGCTTCAGAGCATTAAAGACAAAACTGTTCAGAAGGACAGTAAAAACGATGAGACACAAAGTCCAAGAATCCGATTCAAATGCAACGGATACAATAAATGAGTCTCACTGTACGATCAGCTTCTTCCGTCTATATAAAGAGAAGATCGGTGATGACTCAAAAGAGAGAAAGAACATATACAATACTAGAGAGAAAAGGGTCTGCTCAGTTGAATATCAGCTTTCAGAAGCACTAAAGCCCAGAGAGAATTCTTCATAGTTGTATCAGCTTAGTTTAGAAGCCACTTTCCCTCAGTGTGTGAGAACATTCTTGTTCAGTTCTCACACACATACTTACTCTCAAAACCACCCAAAACAATTTTGCACAAAGACGTTAAACTTGTGTATGTAGTCTTTCTCACATAGACATTAAAGAAGTGTTGACTGGAAGTTGCTGTTTTCAGTCGTAGCTAGGAGTTCAGTTTAGGCAGTGGATAAGTCCTAGCTGAGTGGGCTTGTAAAAGTAGTTGTATGACAATCAAAGTCTTCTAGTAGATCCTATCCGTGGAGATAGAAGAGTGACGTAGGAGCAGTTGAAGTCTCCGAACATCCATAAACATATCTACTGTATTTAACTGATTAACTATCGTTTTAAAATTGTTTTGATCAGTTAAAGTGTTCGTGTGTTCAGTTGTTACCATAACTGAAATACAAGAATGCAAAAACTAATCTGTGTTCTTTCTGTTAGTCAGTTTATACAAGTTAAAATATTTTCTAACATTTCAGCTTTCTTTACGAAGGATTACTTCGAGTTTCTTCCGCTTGGTTTAAAACCAAACTCGATTTAATTCATCGGTGTTAATATTCTTAGAACACGAGCTATTGAAGCTCATTGAAGATTGTTGTGTGTGAAATGCCTTCGAAGGAGCTACGCATACGATCCATCAAAATATGCATGCTGTGAATAATAATATTGACGGCGTACAAGATCAATGTACGCCGTTAATGTCTAGACACGATTTTTTTTAACATGATTTACTTTTAATAGCGCACATAAACATGCACGCTGTTAATAATTCTATTAACGTCGTGACTTTATTATGCGTTGCGAAAATTGCATAGGTTATTAACAGCTAACATATAACTGCATGCTATCGTTTATATAATTTATGAACATCACACATAAATTCATGATGCGGATATTACTATCTGCAGCGTGCTTTTAATGCACCCAGCTATTTCTGTCAAGTGCAACAATCTTAACAGCGCACATATGGGTGCACGCCATTACAAGCAATATTCACAGCGTGCTTTTAATACACGCTGTTGATGATGTGTTGTGGAAAATAATTTTTCTTTTTGTGTGTAGGACTCTATAAAAGCAATAAAATCTAGGGTAAAAGGACATAAAGAAGAAAACACGAGAGCAGCTCAGGAGAGGTGTGCGTGACTAAAGAGACTTTTGTTGCTGATAGTTGAGAAATGAAGGAAGATAGAAGAATTTATAAGTGAAGATTTTGTGTGACTAACTCACGCTATTTGTTGTGTTGCCATGAGGTGTTGGAGATACTCGGAGACAACGCTTATGTAAAGTGTTAGTCGAATTTCAATTCAAAATATTTTCACGAGTATCTCCATATCAAAATTCGATATACTATTTTCACGTACTTTTCACGAGTGCCTAACTGATGAAAAAAGTACCGAAAATATTCAGATTGTACTTTTCACGAGTGTCAGAGAGTTCAATGACAACTGAATATTTTCACGAGTATCTTCATATCTGCGTTGTCTCCATATCAACATGTACTTTTCACGAGTGTCAGAGAGTTCAATGACAACTGATGAAATAAAAATATCGAATTTCAATTCAAAAGCACTCCATCCTATTTTCACGTCAGTCGATATCAACATGTGTAGTTTGATCACCAATTGCATCTCTGTCAAAGATGCATGAGAAATTCTTCAAAATCACTGTGAATAATCTGAGAGTGTGCGCAGAACCAAGCTAAGGATGTTAACCTCTAAATTTGAAAGTTTGAGTATGGAAGAAAATGAGGCAATAGTTGAATATTATCGAAGGCTATGTGATATTGCAAATGAAGCCTTTAGTCTCGGCGATCCAGTGTCAAATGAAAGACTGGTTAGCAAGGTCTTAAGATCTATTCCAGAACAGTTCAACGTCAAGGTCTGAGCAATTGATGAGTCTAAGGTATGACAGTCTCCTTAAGTGACGAAGATTATAAAGAAGATCCGGAATCCAGTAAAGGAGTAGATCACACCTCTTTGTCTATTGTTTTGAAAGAAAAACACAGGCTGCAAGTCAATCCGCTAGGTGTTCCTCTGGTGTTGCAACACCAGGTCACAACATCTGTTCAAAATCAATATGCCTCAATGCAGACACTCTCGTGATTCGAGTAAACTAGAAGTCTAGGAAATTAATCAGAGAATGTGCAGACAATGTATGAAGAATTGTAAGAGGACTAGATCAAAAGAAACAAGATAATTTCGATGATCTTAAAAGAAAATACTTTTTTGAAAGAATGTGTGTCACAAATTGAAGTTATGTTTAGTAAGAGGGATCTTGAATTGTGCAAAGTTAATGATGATCTTGAAAAGGCTACAAAAACTCTTTCCAAATTTAACTCGAGTTCGACAAAACTTGACTCAATGTTGATGATGGGAAAGGACAATAAAGCTGGTCTTGGATACATTAACAACTTGATTATCGAGAATCTTCCAACTCTAGGTCACAATCAACTGTTTTTGTGAAGAAAAGTAAAGTTACTTCAAGCTCTCCAAGAAAAACTCCTTTTGTCAAAGTATTACCGATTAAGAAGAATTGTTATACTCAAAGACCAAAGCAAAGAAAGAGATGTTCCGTTTGCCGCTACTGCTGTAAGTCAGACCACATCAAAACTTTTTGTTTTAAGCTGAGAGATGATTATATGAGCTAGAAAGCATACCGGATGTTACACAAGGAGTTGCCCAACACCAAGCACAACACTGTCAACTAGAAACCTCTAGTAAAGAAAGTTTGGGTACCTAAGTGCGAAATCCGATGCACTATTGTTTATACATTCTTGAAAACTAACATTGCAGGTAGTTGGTATTTCGACAGTGGGTGCTCGCGCCACATGACATGATCTAAATATCACCTCACTAATTATGCTGAACTAAAAAGTAAACGTCTAAAATATGGAGATGGTGGAAAAAGGATAATTGTTGGTAAAGGGACTTTGAATGTGGATGGACTGCCAGAACTCCACAATGTGTTACATGTTGAGGGACTCAACTCAAATTTAATAAGCATTAGTCAACTTTATGACAATGATTTGCATGTTAACTTTGACAAAAATAACCGTGAAATTTTTGAAAAAGATAATGTTTGTGTCATGTCAGATACAAGATCTGCTAATAATTGCTGCCAATTAGGTGAAGATCTTGCTTGCCAGACATACCAAAGTATGTGAACTGAATTTGCGGCATAAAAAATTGGGACGTGTGAACTTCAAGACATTGAAGAACCTATAGAAATATTATGTTGTATGAAGTATGTCAAATTTAAGCTTAGGAACTGCCTATGATTGTGGATCATGCCAGAAAGATAAGAAAACATGTGTTCCACACTAAGTGTTGCAAAACTTTGGGACAACACAATGTCTAAAAGTTTAGACATTAGCATTGCATCAGGTCGTTGGGGATATGATAATATATTTTAGATGCAGAGTTTTGTCAAGTTTAATGTCTAATGTCGGAGATGTCTAATGTCTCTAGAAATGCAATGCTAATGTCTATTTGGGGACGACCTGATAATATTTAGATGCAGTTTCGGAGGATGGATCCGAAGTATTTTTCTGGTACTACTGATCCATTATTTGCTGACGGGTGGATCCAATATTGAACTAATAAATTGAACTAATTTATTTCTCCATTTGTTTTCCAGGGATCGATGTATCTAACAATAACTTGTGTGGCCCATTTCCTAGCACATGATCCCCTTGGAAAAGTTGATCAGACTCCTTCGTCATTGTTCTTTTTTGAGAGATGTTAAAGAAAATTATCGGTGAACAATGCTCCACAGCAGCAATGAAAGAAGCCACGAAATATGTGCTAGGATTGAATTGGTTTTGTTATGTTTATGGATTTTGTTTGTATTTTGTTCTTCATGAATACTTAACATTTGGAAGAGTTTTTATATATAAACTTTGTGTAAATGTGGATTCATATGGAAAATAACTACTGTTTCGATTTGTAGGTTATAATAATAATAATTGATTCCAATTAATTATTATTATTTTTTAGATGTTTTTATATTTTATATTTGAAATAGATTGGTAATTAATAATTTAATTAATTGGAAAAAAAATCTTAAATATAAAAAGACAACGGATTTTGTGTGGAAAAATGTTGTCGAAAGCAGTGTAATTAAAAGTGTTACTACTCAAAGAAAACTGTTTTGACAGAGTTTTTTATTCATTGTCTTTGAACGGACTTTTAACAACAATGTTTATAGCAACAATTTTTTCATACAAAGACAACTGATAAAATCATGTTGTTGGATGTTTTTCTTGAAGTGAAAAACAATGAATATGTTATTATGGATTTGAAATAAAATGGAACGTTAAAGAATTCTAAAACACAACAATCAAATCTTTTCTTGATATTTTTGAATTTTAAAATGAACTTGATTCCTAAGTTAAAAGACAGCATGGTCAAAATTCAAGAACCAGGAAGTGGAAATCAATCTGGCCATGTAGTAAAAGTAATGCTGATGAAATTAGAAGGTCGATTTGGTATGATAAGGAATCAAATCCCAATCCAATGGAAGGACTCTGAAAATACTTGAGCATAAAGATTTAGGTAATTTAGTACACTGCCCACACTTTGCTCGAGCCTAAATTGGGTCCGAGCTTTAATGTCTCAAACTTGACACTTCATTCATGACTCGTACTCGAGCTCGAGTGATAATATTTTCTAGTTTTTGAAAATAATTTAAATTACTACTTTGCTCTTATGTATTATGAATCTAAATATTTAATACTAACTATATAAAATTTAAAGTGGAGTTTTGATTATATGCAGTTAAATTATATAAAGTAATTGAGATTACTCAAGAATTATTCAATACAGATAAAAGGAAAGAACATTAATACATCAAATTCCAAAGGACAATCTAGCCAGTAACTATGGTATAAAAAAATTTACGTGTAGTTGTTACGTTAATATACTTGAAAAATAAAATTCAACACTCATAATTAACATCTTTAGAATAATATATTATTTATTAAAGTAACGACCCCATCTATACATGTAAAGGGCATCTAACGAACAAGTAGTGCTTGAGATTTTTTATTTTTTTTATTTTATCGAAAATTCCATTTGGTAAATCCACTTGTTCATTCATGATGCTATCATTTTTATTTTATATTATCATCAAATGGATAAAAAGAAAATGAAAATGACGTTTCAAGAATTCACCAAAATCTCTTCGAATTGTGACCTCTAAACACACCATTGAATCAAATCTTTTTTGAGTAAGTCTTTGTGAGACGGTCTCACGAATCTTTATCTGTGAGATGAGTCAACTCTACCGATATTCACAATAAAAAGCAATACTCTTAGCATAAAAAGTAATATTTTTTCATGGATGACCCAAATAAGATATCTTTCTCATAAAATACGACCCGTGAGATCGTCTCACACAAGCTTTTGTCATTTTTTTTACTTGAAAAGTCAACAACTTATAGTCTTTTGCCCTTCCACCACCTTTTTCCTCTCTATATAAGCATTCCCAACTCGACAAATATTTGAACCAACACAAACTTAGCTTGTATCAATCAAAGCTCCATGGCCTCGTCGCGATGCTCGACATGGATGGCAAGTCAAAACAAGCAGTTCGAGGATGCTTTAGCCAAGTACGACAAAGACACGACGGATCGATGGAACAACATAGCGAGGGCGGTCGGCGGGAAGTCGGCTGAGGAAGTGAAGAGTCATTACGAAGCTCTAGTGAAAGACATCATGCACATTGAAACTGATCAAGTCCCTATACCAAACTACAGGCCTATTTCAAGAAATCCCAGAGGATATGGCAATGAGCATAGGTAATGTTGGAAGCACTGATTTCCCCAACTCTATTGTTTAATCTCACTAAATATATAAACCAAACCCATTAATTTCTTGATTCTGACAGGTTTTTGAAGAATCTCAAGCTTCAGTGAAACTAAAACCTCTATGATCTACCGCTTGAGAATCAGCAAAAAAGGAGATGCATGCACGTAAAAATCTGAAGTCGACCTTCAAATTGAAGAGATTTCTTCATATAATCCAATAAAATATATGTACTTATGTCGGCTCTCTGTTTCCTCAGCTTCAACAAAAATTTAAAAATATTATTAATTAATGGTCGTATCATATTTTATCAAAACCTCGTGTATCATGTTTATCAGTTAAAAAAATGGCTCAATAATTAAATATATTTTTCTAATCCTATTTGACTTTAATATACCAATCGTATTAGCATCTCGTTTTATTCGTTTCATAGCATTGCCAATTGAAATTAATTGTAGTCACTACATATTATTTAGTGCATGCCGTGCCAAATTTATTACACTACGTATTCAAACATTTTAATCTATTTTTTTTTATTTTACTAACTTAATATAATGGTTATTTATAAGCTTTAAAATTTAACTTATAATATAAAACCTATGTCGTGGCGCAAATACTGATATGATATAAAAAAATATTGACATGACATTAGATATTAATGTGTGTTAAGGGTCACATGTTGGCATATTTATAATTAGTTGTCCAACTAAATAAAGATTTGGGATCTTCACTTCAACAGACAATTTATACATGTCAAAAAAGAAAAGTTTGTGTGTCATGCTACTACTTAAATTATAATTCACTCAAGTGTAGGTTGTTTGTAAGTACGGGATCGATCTACAGAGAGGTTATTTTAAGTTTAAATTTATTAATTTATAAATTAACAAATGCAAGAATGAAGTTTACAAATTATAAATTTGTCAAGGCTCAATGATTTATTATTGGTTTATGTAATATGTTTAACTAAAAGTAAAACAAAGGAAAACATCATCAATAATAGTTCCAAGAAAAAGAAATTAAATATTTAAACACATACATAATATAATATAGTTTTCACTATAAAAAAAACCGAATTAACCGATATTTTATATATGGTACATATGATTTATATATATATATATATATATATATATATATATATATATATATATATATATCTGTATAAATATTAAATTTCATAAAGTAAATGTTAAATTAAATCATTATATTTCATTTAGAACAACATGCAAAGCCACGCTATTGCCTAAATGAAATATATGATTTAATAAGTTAGTTGTAGTAAAGTAAAAGTTATAGCGAAAAATAAAAGTTAGATATGAAAGTAAAGTTAGTTGCAATAAGGTAAATGTTAATTGTTGATGTGATCAGGGTGAATAGGGTGAGCTGGTTCGGGCAATCCACTGGATCTTGATGTGAAGATGATGAAGGAAAAATGAACTCTATTATGTCTTGAACACAAGAAAACGAGCGTGAATGGGCGTCGGACAGGTGTCCGGCGTGACCACTCCGATAGTTAAGTTAGCAAGTCGAAGATGAAGAAAACCAGTGTAGAGAAATAAATGTTACTGGTGTATATATGTCTGTCATAAATGCAAAGCAAACTTGTTATTTATAGAAGGAAAATGATAATTTTTTCTTGTTTTCAGTGGCTGCTTACCACTTATAGCAGCCACCTACTTGCTGTCATGCCATTTTGACTTTTTCCTTGCGTCAAATCAACAAGATTTTTTCAGGTACGCTTATTGAAAAAAGATATTACCTGCTTTCGCACTCGAGTGCAGTGCTATTATCGAGTTATCTCGGTTATAAAGCCCGGACATCTGATAACCCAGAGAGACAATGTCCTGGGCATTTATCTGCCCGATTTTTTAAGAACTCCTCCTGCAAAACTACCCTGATTTGGGTATCCATATAATATCGCGAGTCATGGAATTACCCGAGCTCTTACAGGAGTATCACCAATTTTGATAAAGTAAATGTTAGATGTTAATAATAAATCATAATATAGCATTTAGAACAACCGACAGAGCCACACTATCGTCTAAATTAAATATATGATTTAATAATAATAATAATAATAATAATAATAATAATAATAATAATAATAATAATAATTGATGAAATATCTATTGTATCAAAATTAAAGAACAAATTAAGATAATTACTTCAATGGTACCAAGCATTTGATGTGAATTGATAACAACAAATAATTCATTTTTATACCTACAATAACAAAAGTTAGCTAAATGAAAAGAAATATAGAAACAATATATAAAATATAAACAATCTTACTTCACCAAGAATCATCTTCTTAACCTTGACATATTCGATTTAGCGTGCCATGAATTTACTTTTGATAAACACTAAAATCATAACTCAAAGTTAGGAAAGTGAAAGAAAACTATATTGGAACTTAAACCTTTTATTTCCACACTAATACACATACACTCTTTATTTTACAATAGGATATGATACTACTCAAGCTAACACAATACCTCTTTTTATAGGCCTAATGAGAGAAAATGTCAAAATTTTATTAATACCATGAGTTGTAATAGTAGCTTTTGTCTCCTGCAACTTCAATTACATAGCTCTTCTTTGAATTTTATGATCAATTACTTTAATATCCGAATTTGACTTTGCTCAAAACAGCAAATATGTAAGGAATTGTTTGTAGATGAATTTGACCTTTTGGTTCATCTCATTTGGTATAATATTGAAATAGTTATGATTTTGTTACTATAAGCTGGTAATAGTAAAAGTAAATATGTCATTCTTTTGATATTTGCACAATTTGGTCATCTTAATGAATTTTTTAAGCATTCACGTCTTCTGTATAGTTGTAGATACTTCCTCAAGGATTCCAAACATGTTTGAATCACCAGAATTTGAATTTTCTAGCTTGAGTTATCATTATCTTTTTGTTTATATTATTATAAAAAATTTAGAAATTAAAAAACATATATATATATATATATATATATATATATATATATATATATATATAAACTAATATTGAAAACAAAATAGAAAAATTTACAAAGAATAAAATCTCTTTTTTTATTTTTCTATTTTTTTAACCTAACTGCAAAGTTTTACAATAATATAAATCGAATATATCCGCCTACCTTTGAAACTGATTTAATACAAACAAACTTTTAGATTTTTTTTCAGAACACAATGACAGTACATCAATCAAATCTAGAAAAAATTACAATGAACAAATATACATATATATATATATATATATATATATATATATATATATATATATATATATATATATATATATATATTGTATTCAAATTACAGATTACAAGGAAAATAGTTTTTCGTATGTAGCAATATATAAATATTTAAAAAACTATTTTTCTTGTAATCTGTAATTTGAATATAATTAATATTAAAATCTAACGTATTGTGATTTTTCAGTAATTATTAACTAATGCATCTCGGGTACATTTTACTGACACCTTACTCAACATTGAAACTAAAAATTGTTCTTATTATTATTATATATGTGTATATATATTTTTATTTCATATAAAAAAATTAAGAAGAGAAGAAGAAGAGAGATTATTCATACCTTAAAAAAATTAAAACATACTGTTAAATCACAAGTTTAGCATCACATAAATTTTCTTTTCTTACTCTCGGATGTTGGTCAATTAAGTTGAGATGAGAATGAATATAGTTCATTAATAAATCCTTGCAATAAATCAATAAGTTTACCTTCACTTGTAGCAAAAACTAACATCCTTCATGAAGCTAATTAAATAAATATGTTGGAACATTCTTGTTTGCAATCTTGATTTCAACGTTAACAAAACTTGTTATTTTGTTTCTAATGATTTTATCTAAGTGCGCAGAAACTGGAACTGATTAAGATTCGAACTGATCAGTTATCGAGCCAAAACTGAAGCTATCAAGACGCAAACTGAAAGCGCCAACTGATCGCCCAAACTGAATCAGTTCAACTGATTGTCCAACAGATAGGTAGTTCAGCAGAAGACCTTCAGAAACCCGGCCAGCTGATGAAGAGCTGAACCGATGAAGAGCCCAACTGACCAGTTCAACTGAAGCAGAGAAATCAGTCCAGCTGATTAGCCAACTGATTTCACCAAACCAGTTCAAGATCAGTTCAACTGACCAATTCAGAACATCAGTTATGAATCAATTAAGTTATAGAACACGACAAGCTTATTAAATGGAATCCAGCTGTACTCACCGAGGAAAAGCTTTTGTGACGTACCGTACTTTAAAACTACTTAAAATTTGCGAAAAATAAAATTTTTTTCTTAATCAAGTAATAATCTTTCAAAATGCAATACAATTAAAATGCTTGACTAAATATTCGACCTATGAACGATCTTGCAAATAGTACGTGTTTAAACAACAAGAAGTAATTTCAGTAAATCAGAGTAAACAGATTTAACATGCATAAAATCCTTGAAACTTAAGCAGTCCTCGAGTTAGGACTCCGCGCAGTCCGAGCCAACTCAGTGGTCCCCGCCTCTCGCCTCTTTATACTTGTCATCACCTGCATCGATCAAGTCTGGTGAGTCTAAAAAGAATCAACATGAATAAACTGAGAGTAGCAAGTAATACATAATAAAACCACATGTATTTTTAAAATAGCTCATACATACTTAAACTCCAAACATAATTTGTGATGTACCATACTTTTAAACATACTTAAAATTTGCAGAAAAATAAAAATTTTCTTAAATAAGAAATAAGCCTTCAAATTTAAATTAAAATAAACTGTTAATCCAAAAATATTTGCAACAAAAGGATCACAAATAAAGTTTGTTAAAAATACCTGTTTAAACAACGTAAACCCATCTCATGTAGGGGTGTCAATCGGGTCGGGTGGGTCGGGTTTCGGGTCAACCCGCGAATTTTTTTTTTTTTTTTTTCAACCCGAACCCAACCCGAACCCGAGGCAACCCGAAAACCCCCAACCCGAACACGAACCCGTCTAACCCGACTCAACCCGCGTAACCCGCGTAACCCGAATTTTATTTATTATTTTATTTTTAAAAAAAAAATAATGAAAAACAATGGAAAAAATAAAATGATCAAGAACCAGCAAGGACCACTTGAACATCCAGCATTCATCAACGGATTTACAAAAAACTCACAAGAACAAAATTCTGTTGCTCATTAATAAGAATTTCACAACACAGTTCACCACCTTTCTTGATTTCTCTTCTTAGTGATACCCAGAAGAGAAAACCAGCAAAGATGAAACTCCAAGCTACAGCACAGATTTTTCCAAGCTACATCACAGATAAGGAAAGTTCCATCCAACCACAAGGAACCAACACTAGCAATTACAACCAGACATAATAACAAAAGCCATTCAAAAAAGTCTTCAAACATAACAAAATAAATTTCAACTTTCAAGTGACAATAATCAAGCTCCACTTCTGTCTTCTGACTTCTTCATTGTTCTACATTTGTTTGTAGAAGTCAAACCTTCAAATAACATTTAAAAAATTTCAACTTTCAAGTGACAAAATGTGAAAGTTTTCAAAAATTATGAATTTATAAAATTTAACTTACTTTTCAATACTATGTATCATAGCATTGTTAGAATCATCAATCATCCGTTGCAGCATTGTTTGATCCAGCATCCTCATTTATGAATAAATTCATAATATTTTCAGTCAAATCATCCAACCTCACCTCGGTAGTTTCTACAAAAATAAATATTAGTAAAACAAATAACTTTAAAATGAAAATAACAAGAAGAATCACTAACTTTTCTGTCCAACTAACCAATCTCTACAACAAACCAACGCCTCAACAACATCAGGCTTCATTGCACTACGATATTGGTCAAGTATTCTACCACCCGTGCTAAAAGCTGATTCAGAAGCAACTGTAGAAATTGGAACACTCAAAATATCTCTGGCCATTTGTGCAAGTTCAGGATACCTAAATTGGTAAGCTTTCCAAAATGAAAGAACATCACAATTTGAAGATCTGTCAATTTTCGGTTCATCCAAATAAAGATCTAATTGACTCTTTTGAGCTCTATCATTTAATTCTGTTCTTTGAAATGTGTCAAATTCCTACATCATAAATTAAATGTATTGGTAACGAAAAGTAAGAAATAATGAGAAAAATAAAAAATTATCATAAATACCTTCAAAACATCCATGCATCCACTGTTTGAATTTAGAGGAAGAGAAGCATTATCATCAATGCCACTGCGAGAACTCGTAGATGTGTTGCTACTACTTGATTTAGAAGCAAGGCTCATATATTCCTCAAACAAAGAAACTAATTTAGACTTCACCAGATTTAATTCGTTACTTCCATGACCGTATAACTTGTTGTAACAAAACTCAACAAACTGCATCTTGAACCTCGGATCAACTATCACAGCAATGGACAACAAAATGTTATATTATTTCCAGTACTTGTTAAATTTCTGAAACATCCGACTGGCCATTGATCTCATGAAATCATCAGAGCTTTGCAAGGCTTGACTTAATGTCAATTGAACCGTAAAGACACGAGGAAAATAAAGGTTGGCAGTAGGATATTTCACCCCAGAAAACAAAGTTGTCGTCTCATAGAAAACCTCAAGAAATGTGCATATTTTTTCAGCTTGAACCCACTCGTCAACCAATGGACAGTGTGTGAAATTAGTATCAGTCAATTTCAAATGATTAAAAGCACGTCGATAATATATGGCACTAGAAAGCATCAAATACGTAGAATTCCATCTAGTAGGAACATCTTGCCTCAGTGATTTCTTAGGATCCAGCGAAGTTTGGGTAACAGATTCTACAAACTTTTTCTTTCTCACTTGACTGCCTTTTACATACTTTACACATTCACGAATCTTAGCAACAGAATGATCAATTATTTTCAAACCTTCTTGGACAATTAAATTGAGAATGTGTGCACAACAACGAACATGCAAAAACTCGCCACCATTCACTAATGAACAATTTAAACTAAGATGATCCCTTAAAAGGCCAACAAATACATCATTTGCAGCGGCATTGTCCAACGTAATTGTGAAAACCTTTCTCTGAATTCCCCAAGCATTGAATAAGCTATTGATTTTATCACACAATGCAATACCAGAGTGAGGTGGAGGCATGTAAGAGAAGTTGATAATCCTTTTTTGCAAAACCCAATTAGAATCAATGAAATGCGCTGTCAAACATACATAGCCATCAGTGGCAATAGAAGTCCACAAATCAGAAGTGAAACAAATTTTTCCAGGGCATGAATGCATTTCTTGAGCTAGTCTATTGTATTCATTTTTATGCATCTTGAGAATATCAGTCCTTGCGGTGTTTCTAGTGAAATGATTGACTTGAGGTTCCAAATATGTAAATATTGATCTAATTGCCTCATATTCCACAAACTGAAACGGTAGATCATGTCTCACAATTGCTAATATTAGCAACTCTCTAAATCTTTCTTGGCTGAACTTTTGTGACCTTATGGCAAGACTTTTATCGCCTTGTTCTAACAAAGCCTGTGCAATATCACGAGTTCTCTGTCTAGGACACTGTTTGAGAATATGGCGTCGGAGATTACCTGTCCCCATGCTACTGTCTGCTTTGTACGTAGTCCCACATGCTTTACATTTGCAACGCTTTTCTTCTCCTTCTACTTCTGGAAGCATCTCAAAATATTGCCACCATTGTGATTTTAAAGATCTCTTTCGTTTAACACTTCCGGAGGGCCGACCTTGCAAGTTAGTACATGCTTCTTCATCAACATCTAAATCCAACATATGTACACCCTCCACACTATCCTCCTCGTGAACAAGACCAATAGGTTCTGAACTCATCCTATCAATTACAAAGCATAACAATATTATTAGCTACAAGAAAAAATAAACAATTCCTTGAAAGACTTCATTTGGTATAGGCATTACAAGAAACAGAAACAAATGGATGTCAATTTTAACATAATCATATACTCCAAGAATTGTACCAAAGAAAATGTTATACAATTGAATAACATTTTTCGAAATTTACACAGATTTAACAAATTTTTTGTAGGAGTCGATTTCTCTTATATTCCTGCTCGGTCGCTCCTTTGGATGAGTAAATAAGAACTTAAAACATTACTGCCTTCATTTTCATTCTTGATTTTTTACATTGAAACACAAGGTCATGTTTTACTTAGAATTAGTGATGTTCCAGAGTTGAAATCAGAATAAACATGTTCGAAAGAAAATGTTATACAATCAGAATAATCAGTATACCAAAGAAAATGTTATACAATGATACCCAATTGTCACAGGTCAAGAATCCCAAAAGCCAAAAACACCGCATGATACAATTTCTGGGAAGGGAACAAATATATTGAAGAATGGAACAAAATATTGAAGAATATTCAAATTTCAAATTATATGTTCAATAAAATTTTTTGAGAACAAACCCAAACACAAATTACTTTAATAAAACTCAGTTTGTTTACCTGGACGGCTGGACGAGGACGGAGAAGCAGATTAGCGGAGAAGGCCGAAGGGTTTCACTTGGATGCTTCAGTGAGAACTGAGAAGCGGCGAAGGATACACTTGACGAGAAGAGAAATTGAGAATTAAGAAATGAGAAGCCGACAGGCGACAACAAGTCAACAACAAGGGTTAATAGTTAGATGATTAAATTGGGTTGGGCTTTATTTTAATGAGAAAGCCCAACCCAAAAGTTGTGCAAAATGTAAAAAAAAAATTAAAAAAATTGTGGGTCGGGTGGTTCGGGTGGGTTCGGGTCATCGGGTGACCTGATATTTTTTTCAGGTCAACCCGGGTCAACCCGAACCCACCCAGAAATTATTTTTTTTCACGGGTTTGTAATCGGGTCTGACCCGTTTCGACCCGAACCCGAAAATCATAAACCCAAACCCGATATTTTTCGTGTCGTCCCGTGTTGGGTTAGCGGGTCGTGTCACATTTTGACACCCCTAATCTCATGAAAATCAAAGTATTAAAATCGTCATGCATCAAATCTTAAAACATTGGCGGTCCTCGGGTTTAGCCTCCTGCGCAGTCCAAGCCGGCTCATTGGTCCTCACCCCTTGTCTCCTCATACTCGCCCTCACCTGCATTGACCAAGTCTATTGAGTCTAAAGACTCAACATGTATAAACTGGAGATAACAAATAATACATAATAAAATCACATGCATCTTTAAAGTAGAACGTACATACTTGAAACTTGAACGTAATAACATAAACATAGATGTGTCATCATCATAAAACTTTCATAAACATATTTGCATCATACATACTTGAACATGCATAAACTTCATCAGTTAGCATAGAGATATATTTCAAAGCAAGTGACTCATATATAAATGCGCCTGACATACTAAACCACAATATTGGGCTGGCAAGGAAAATCCACTACCACATACATGAGATCTCCGGTCATGATTTACCGGGTTGATTGGTCCATGGTCATGCTTTACTGCTTCTCAATCCTGATCTAAACCCGATCATGCTTTACCGGGGTGGAGAGGTCCTCGGCCACGTTCACTGACTTCCAAACCCGTTCATCATTGGTCACAAGACATTTAGCATACCTCAAAAACATAAAAATATTTTCCTAACATACTTACATGGAGTTGAGGGATTTGTTGGATCTCGTTTGGGGCCACTGCTGCATATATTAACATTATTATCAAGCACTTAACTTCCATAACTTAGACGTAAAATTCATGTTCACCACACGAAAGGACAATTTGCTTATGACGTTCTAAATTTCTCGGGACATGACCTCGTTTAAAGATAGTACTAAAACATGACATCGGACCTCAAAACAATCTCTATATGGAGTGTGATCATTTCCCAAGCAATGGAAGACACGGACCCTGTGCACACATCCGGGTCTGGGTCCGTGTAGCCTCGGTAAACTCAACCTACGAAAATAATAAAAGCACCGACCTCGTGTCAGGGTCCGGCTCTGGGTCCGTGCAGATTATGAAATTTCACACTTCGAAAGAAACAAGGGAACGGGCCCCGTGTCAGGGTCCGGCTTCGGGTCTGTGTGCCTACGAAAATGGTAAACCAACGGAATTCACCACACTTGTGGATTAATCCTCCTAACTTGATCATACGGACTGTGAACCAACACATCGAGACTCATCCTAGGACGCTATGGCACTTACACGGGGTCCGTGCTGAATTAAATAGGTTACCAATCAGTAGAGTCGTGTCTGGGTTCGTCTCTTCGGCATGAATGCGAACACTCTCCCCTGGGTCGGCTGTCTCCACTGCGGGCAGTCCTTCAGCATTTGATCACTGGCTCCACACTTGAAGCATTTGGCCGAACCCCATAAACATTGTCCCATATGATGACGGTTGCATTTCGGGCACGTTGGATACTCACCAGGCTTCCGAGGAGCCTTCTCTTGCGGAATAGGACATTTGCCTTTTGGCGGTCCCTGAATTGCCTCTTTCCCTGTTGTCCTTGGAAAGACCTCTTAAACTGCTGTTGCTGCTGTAAGTGATGCTGCTGGGGTGCCTGATAGGGCTTTTTGCGCTGCCTGTCATTCTCGATATCCCTCTTGTCCTGCTCTGCCGCCAAGGCTCTCGACACGACAATAGCATAAGTGGTAGGACCAGCAACTCTAACATCACGACACAAGATCGGCTGTAATCCATCATTGAAATGCCTCAACTTCTCTCGGGCGTCATTCGCAATTGGGGGCACAAAGTAACACCCCTTCTCAAACTTCCTTACAAACTCTACTATGCTGTTTTCTCCCAGTCGTAAAGTCATAAATTCCTTAGTCATGCAGGAGCGTACTTCCTCGTGAAGTACTTGGAGTAAAACACTTCCTTGAAGCCGTCCCAAGTAAGGGTCTGTACATTCGCTGCCACAGATGCACTCTCCCACCATAGTCGGGCATCTCCTATCAACAGAATGGTGGCGCATCTGACTCTGTCAGCATCCTGCAGCTCCATAAAAGTGCATTCACTTCGACGGACTTTGATAGGATCGATTAGGGGGATCATCGTTGAGCTACAATAGCTCGGTTCTTGAAATATTGAACACCGACGAATTAAATCGAGTTTGGTTAAAAACCAAGCGGAAGATACTCGAAATAATCCTTCTTAGAAACCGATTAAATGTTTTGTAAACCATTTAAAATATATGCAAGTTGAATGAGTAAAAATATTCAGTTGAAGCATTTTATCAAACACTTGGTATACAATATTTTGGTATTTGAAGAACACATAAAATGCTTCGACAATGCATCTTTAAAAACAGTGGAAATGATAAGTAAATGCAATAAATAAATAGACACAAATTTGTTTATGGATGTTCGGAGATTTCAAACACTCCTACGTCACCCCTTCTTCCCCTTGGGAAGGATCCACTAGAAGACTTTGATTTATACAAGAATTGTACAAACCCATTCCGGAAGGGCAGCACCCAACTAGAACTCCTAGCACTCAAGATTGTAGGCAGCACCTCACAATCAGCATATTGTTTAATGTCTCATATGCAAAGACTAGATACACAAGTTTATTGTCTTTGTGCAAGACTCACTCAACTAATCTTTGAACTTCAACTCTCTTGTATATGTGTGAGTGATTGTGTGTGAGGAATTTATCATTTACAGTGTATATCTCAAATGTATCCTCACGTAAGGGTTGTGCTCTCAACTAGCTGATATCTTCATGCTAACTGCCCATGCTTTGAATCCACTTCAAAAGCTCTTGTTTGATCTTCAATATGTTGTATTTATAGGCTCCAACACTGATATATACATTAGACACAAGAATATGACCGTTGGAAAGTTTTTGTACTGTTTCTAGAATTGCAACGGTCAAATTCGTCTTGCTGGAAATTTTCCCGACTAGTCAACTGGTCAACTCTGGTCAACTCAACTGGTCGTTCAGTTCAACTGGTCAGCAGCTGGTTCAGTTCAGTTGGTCAGCAGCTGGTTCAGTTTCATTTCAGCTGGTCAGCAGTTGGTTCAGTTTCAGCTGGTGTGCTGAAATCAGCCTAGCTGATTTCAGTTTGTGCAGAACCAGTAGCTTCATCGTCATTTATCAGTATCGTAAGCTTCGATTCAGACTTTGACTTCTGAAATTGATTTGTAGATCTTCGTCTTATCTTTCCAAAACATACTGAATCGCTTCATTTCGATAACCGAGCTGAGAGATATGACCAAAATACCGCAGCTGCTCAAACCCAGCTGATTGCTGTTTTCGTGTGATCAGTTCGGTAATTTAGCGATCAGTTAGACCATGATAACATCCGATTTTGCCCAACTGACGTGATATACGACTTGTTCCAAATTGAGTTTTCTGATCAGTTCAATTGGCGGAATGTCATTTGAATCATCCAATTAAGAGATATCATCAAAACATCGAAGCTCGCCAGAAATTCAGTTTGTGCAAAATTCAGTTCCAGCTTGCTTCTTGTGTTTGCAACTTCACACTCGAGTAAATATGTTAGAAACACAATAACAAGTTTTGTTAACATTAAAATCAAGATTGCGAACTTGAAAAGTTCCAACAGACTTAATCCATCCGCTATCATCAGGTCAGTAGTCCCCGAGAATTCCTTCGGATCCATTCTCCCGTCTCGCTCACATATCTACTCTAGCGTTGTTCCCCGCAAAATGTGCGAAGAATTGTGTCATCTCTGAAAGCATTTGTGTCTGCATATCTGGCGGTGGGCCAGGAGGAGTGGCCCTCTCTCCATCCCAAGCCTCTCAGTCCTCTTCACCTGCTCCACGTGCAACCATACGTCTAGGAGGCTTACTATTCAAAAATTTATCCAACACGTAAACCAACATGCATGAACAATAATATCCATATCTTAAGATGTACGTAAATCGAACTTAAACGTGCACATGCTGAAATCATGACCTTGATGCTTACTACATGAAAGAATTTTAAAACTTCAAAACTTACAGACTTGAGGGCGTGACTTCGTGAGTTTCTCGCAACCGGCAGTTGGCATAACCCTTTACAAGAACACCGCTCTGATACTAACTGTGACGTAACGTACTTTAAAACTACTTAAAATTATCGGGAAATAAAATTTTTTCTTAATTAAGTAATAATCTTTCAAAATGCAATACAATTAAAATGCTTGACTAAATATTCGAACTATGAATGATCTTGAAAAAATTACTTTTTTACAAAACAAGAAGTAATTTCAGTAAATCAGAGTAAACATGTTTAACATGCATAAAGTCCTTGAAGCGTAAGCGGTCCTCAGGTTAGGCCTCTACGCAGTCCGAGCCAACTCACTGGTCCCTGCCTCTCGCCTCCTCATACTCGTCCTCACCTGCATCGATCAAGTCTAGTGAGTCTGAAGACTCAACATGTATAAACCGAGAGTAGCATGTAATACATAATAAAACCACAAGCCTTTTTTAAAATAGCTCATACATACTTAAACTCCAAACATAATTACATAAACGTAGAGGTGCCATTATTTCATAAATGTTTTCAGAAATGTGCTTGTATCATACATACTTAAACATACATAATCATCATCATTTTCCGTAGGATATTTCAAAGTAAGTGACACATAACATAATGCGCCTGATCATACTAAACCACAGTACTGGGCTGACAGGGATCATCACAGCCTTTCAACCGAACGTCCACTCCCACATACATAAGATCTCCGGTCATGCTTTACCGGATGGATTGGTCAATGGTCATGCTTTACTGCTTCCCAGTCCTGATCATAACTCGGTCATGCTTTACTGGGATGGAGAGGTCCCCGGACACGTTCTCTAGCTTCCAAACCTGTTCATAAGTGGTCACAAGACGTTTCACTTACCTCAAAAACATAAAACATTTTCTTTTTGCACGTCGAACATACTCACATAATGTTGAGGGGTTCATTGGAACTCGCCTGGGCTACTGCTGCACATACTAACACATTAATCATACACCTTAAGTTCTGTAACTTAATCATAACAATTGTACTTACTATCAAAGTAATTAATCATCAAATTAAACCAAGACATTAAACCCCGAAACAATCCTGATATAGAGTATAAACCTTTACATAGCAATGGAAGACACGAACCTCGCTTAAACCATAATTCCAAGATCCCTATTCAAACACTGTAACAGTTAATCTAACCCTCCCCAAGCTTGGATATAACGACGTATTAATACCCAAATGAAGCAATAGCACTTAAAACCTAGTGCTACTAAAATTCCTAGACCAGCGCCTAGGCGCCTACAGGGTAGTGCTGCAGCGTTTGTTAAGCACCTAGGCGTTACATCCCATCGTTGCGGCGCTACCATATGCGAACATCAAGCGCTGCGGCAGGCTGGTCCATTATTCATAGTGTATCGCGTCCAGCCCTTGCTCTGATGTTCGCATATGGGATGTAGCGCCTGACTATAAAAATACTGCAATTCTCACACACGTACACACCATACTCTGAGAACTCCTTCGTGTTGTATTCATAGTTCAGTTCTCACACACATACACACACCTAAATAGTAGGGTCAGCTAGGGTTGGTCAAGGAGATCCTCTTGGGTTCGAACTTGGTCCCAGAATAGTTGGTTAGATGCTGGTCCGCTTGGTCTTGAGCTAGAGTCGAAAATATGGAAGGTTGGTGCACTAGGGTTTCGAGTGTGCACGTGCAGAATTTCCAGAAACTTTCAGTTGGTGTTTTAAGGAGTTTTGTAAGCTTCGGGGTGAAATTTGAGGTCCAAGGGGTAAAATGGTCATTTTGGGTTTACAAGGAAAAATGGTCATTTTGCACCCGGGTCGAGTTTTTAGTCCTGGCAACCCTGATCACAATTTGACATGTCTTATTTAAATTCTTATGTATCATGACCATGATTTTTATGAAATTACTAAAATATGTTGCATGTTTGATTCTAAAGAAAAATTAATTATATGCATGACTTTATTAAATGATGAATAAGATGACACATTTTGAAGGACGGGAAGTAGACGGGTAATGCTGTCGCTGATATCCCCATCGTCGGATACCACGGTTTTAGATGGATCCATCGAATAGAGCTGATATGTAAGTCACAACAAATTAACTAAATTCAATTAAAAGAAAATGTATACGTATATGATGTTATGATGAGACATGTTTTGACACGTTATGATTTTATACGACATGTTTACATTAAGCTTTAAGTTCATGAAATGTATGTTGCTTACAGTATTTTTCATTTTTGCATGTTATATATATGTATTTAATATAACGCTACAAGTTTGTTGAGTCTTTAGACTCACTAAGTGTAAATGATGCAGGTGAGCATGTTGATGAGGAGGCTGGAGGTGCTGAAGTCTGAGTCGGAAGGGCTGGAAGTGCGCAAATGAACCCGAGGACCATATTTTCCGCACATCATGTTTTTGAGTTAGGAGTAGACATGATCATTTTTATACGCTTTGTTTTGACATGTTGATGGTTACCAGGATTTTTACTTATTTTATTTTTTTTTACCTACATCTAGGATGGACGAGTTGGCGATAATTTTTAAACTGCTGTATTTTATCTATTATATGATTACGATTATTTTAAAAGGTATATTTTTCAGAAGTATTGCATGCATGCATAATTTAAGGGTTTCGAAAATGAATTTGTCAAAAAAAAATTAGTAGCACTTTTAAGTAGTAGATGTTTTATATTTACTCATGTGTAAAGTTGTAAACACAAAAAGCAAAGTGAAACTGAATTTAGCCAAACTAAATTTCTGGCGAGCTTCGGTTTTTGATGATATCTCTCAACTGGATGATTCAAATGATAATCCGCCAATTAAGCTGATCAGAAAACTCAATTTGGAACAAATCGTATTTCATGTCAACTGAGAAAAATCGGATGTTATTAAGCTCTAACTGATCGTTGAATTAACAAACTGATTGCACGAAAAAACAATCAGTTGGGTATGAGCAGTTGCGGTATTTTGGTCATATCTCTCAGCTCAGTTATTGGAATGAAGCGATTCAGTATGCGTTGAAAAGATAAGACGAGGATATACAAATCATATTCAGAAGTAAAAGTCTAAATCGAAGCTTAGGATGCTGATAAATGACGATGAAGCTATTGGTTCTGCATAAACTGAAATCAGCTAGGGTGATTTCAGCAAATTGGCTGAAACTGAACCAATTGAACTGAACCAGGCCAGCTGAAACTGAAATGAACAAGCAAAACTGAACCAAACTAGTTGAACTGGACCAGACCAGCTGAAACTTAACTGAACAACTTGAACTAAACTAGACCAGCTGAAACTGAACTGAACTGAACCAAAATAGTTGAACTGAACTAGACCAGCTGAAACTAAACCAAACCAGTTGAACTGAACAAGACCAGCTGAACTGAACCAGCTGAACTGAACCAGAACAAACCAGTTGAACTGAACCAGACCATCTCAAACTGAACCGAACCAGCTGAACTGAACCAGACAAGACCAGAACTGAACTGAACTGGACCAGCTGAAACTGAACCAGTTGAAGAGTTGACCATTTTAAGCTCAGAAAAAGTCCAGCAAGGCGAATTTGATAGTTGCAATTTTAAAACAGTACAGAAACTTTCCAAACGGTCATATTCTTGTATCTAACGTATATATCATTTTTTGGGCCTATAAATACAACATCTTGAAGATCAAACAAGTTCTTTTGAAGATGATTTAGAGCATAGGCTGTTAGCATGAATAAATCAGCCACTTGAGAACATAAGCCCTTGTGTGAGGATACATTTGAGATGTATACTGTAAATGATAAATTACTCACACACAATCACTCACATATACGGAGAGTTAAGTTTATTGAATAGTTGAGCGAGTCTTGCACAAAGATAATAAACTTATATTCTTTGCATATGAGATATTAAACAATATGTTGATTGTGAGGTGCTGTCTGCAATCTTGAGTGCTAAGAGTTCTAGTTGGGTGCTGTCCTTCTAGAGTTGGTTTGTACAAGGTGTTGTATAAATCAAAGTCTTCTAGTGGATCCTTCCAAAGGGGAAGAAGGGGTGACATAGGATCATTTGAAGTCTTCGAACATCCATAAACAAATTTGTGTCTATTTATTGCATTTACTTATCTTTTTTATAGTTTTAAAGATGCATTGTTGAAGCATTTTATGTGTTCTTCAAATACCAAAATATTGCATACCAAGTATTTGATAAAATGCTTCAACCAAAATATTTTTTTTCTCATTCAACTTGCATATATTTTAAATGATTTATAAAATATTTAATCGATTTCTACGAAAGATTATTTCGAGTGTTTTCTGCTTGTTTTGAACATCAACTCGATTTAATTCATCTGTGTTCAATATTGAACCGAGCTATTGTAGCTCAACGATGATCCCCCTAATTGATCTTGTCAATATTTTTATATTTTAGTATCTTGAGAATATTGAAGTTTTGGAAGAAAATCTATGCGGATCTTGATAAATAAATCCCTACAATCTTATCTACAATTTTGAAATTGACATAGGCTTCAAGGAGTTGGAGAATTAGGCCCATGAAAAATATAAAAGGTAGTGTACGTGAGCAACAAAGGGGGGCGCAAAAAGAAGAAAAAAAAAAGCAGTGCAGAATAGAGCAGAACACAGGAGGAGAGGGAAGAAAGGAGAGAGAAGAACATAAGAGAGAAGAGAGAGAAGAGAAGGAGGAAGAGAAGAGGCACGTAAAGAAAGGAGAGAGTACAGAAGTGAACAGAAGGGAGCAGAAGTGTGCACAGAAGACGGAAGCACAGAAGAGAAGAAAGATAAAAGGGGGAGAGGAAGAAAGTGAAGACAACAACAGTGCAAAACAGGAGGCTACAGTGAAACAAGAACAGAGCGGAAGATAAAAGGCAGAAACATGAATAATTCCTCAATACACGTCGTAAATCACTGAGAATTCCTTCAATTCGTTCTTAATTATGTTTTCTTCTATGAACTTAAATATGACTTTTCACTTCTGTTTTGAATTTATGGAATAAATTTCTTTAAGCTAAGACCACGATAAGGCCAAACAATACTTTGTTTGATATTTGGTTTATTTTCAATATATTATTTTTCTTGATTTTAATTATTGATTGATGTTGATTTAATATTTCTTGTTAATATCATGATCAACTATTTACATATTTGTTATTAATCACGAATCATCATATGATTGGTTAAATATAGCAACAAAGAAGTCATCAAAACATGGTTAAACTGACTAGAAATAATACTCAGTTTCAGTGTGCTGTTTTAGGTGAAAATTGAAATTTCACAAAGATTTAATACATTTAGATATAATTAAATTCAATTAGAAATAATTGGATTGTTCGATTTAAGTATGTTTATTAACTCGAGGAATCGTTTAATAAATAAAATTGGGGATTTCACAGTGATTATCAAGAATTAAATAACTAATTGAATTAATATGTGTCAACATAGTATAGTTTTGTACCGTTGTGTGTATTAGTTATTTATTTGAAGTTGAATCCCTTCTTGATCGTTGAATTCGTCGTTTTTAATTGCAATTATTTTTTTAATAGTTTTGATTAATAATATATATATCATTTTTTATTTATTTTGTCTAGCTTAAGTTAAGTGATAAAAATTCTAGTAATTAAATATTAGTCTCTGTGGGATCGATACTTGGACTCATCGTCCATTTACTATAACTTGACCTTGTCCGCTTGCTAGATTTATTCCTAATCAAAATCGTCGGTCAGCGGGCTTTTGACAACAACAGTGCTTATGACAGCACTTTTTGCTTCACATAGACAACGGATAAAATCATTTGTCTTTAGGAGTCTTTTTTTTTTTGGTAGTGAATGCTGCAGTCATGAGCTTCTAGATGTTAGTGTGCCTCACTTTACGAGTTTCAGTGTGATACGACTCAATATGAACAAGGCTAAGCGATATGAAATTGGGTACAATCAAAAAAGTTCAGCTGAATCGAATAACTGGTCACCCAAGAAGTCCAGTTATGATAAACGAAATTCAGCAAGATGCTATTACAGTTATTAAAATAGAATACTGTTCAAAAATGATATCGGATGAAGAATAAGGATAAAAGAGCACAAACACATACTATTTCATTATGATCGCACTCACATGTCACACACAAATCAGGAAATGTTATCTAGAACACAAAAACTGGTAGATCAGTTCGATTGATCCAAATATGGGTTCACAAATAAACTAAAAAGTTCTAGACCCAAATAGATTTCGGTACCAAATTTACTCATTATTTGTGATTGCAGGTTATGGGTAATTTGATCAAAGATTCAGTTGGTACTTGGACAGTGGATGTTCAAAACATATGAATGGAAACGCTAAACTAATATCTTAATTGATCAAATATTCTGGTCCTAAGATCAGTTTTGGGGATGCCTCACAAGGTAAAACTGTGAGTCCAAGTATCGATCTCAAAGATATTAATATTTAATTACTAGAATTTTTATCACTTAACTTAATCTAGACAAAATAGATTAAAAGATGATATATAAATTTATTAACCTAAACTATTAAATAAAATAATTGTAACTAAAACGACGGATTCAAATATCAAAGAGGGATTCAACTTCAAATAAAGAACTAAGACACACAACTGCACCAAACTCTACTATGTTGGCACATGTTAATATTCAATTAATTATTTAATTCTTGACAATCACGGTAAAATTCCAATTTATTTATTAATGATTCCTCGAGTTAATAAACTTATTTAAATCTAACAGTCTAATTATTTCTAATTGAATTTAATTAGATCTAAATGCATTAGATCTTTGTGGAATTTCAGTTTCCACCTAAAACCGCATATTGAAACTGAATATTATTTATAGTCAGTTTAACCATATGTTGATGACGTCTTTGTTGCTATATTTAATCAATAATCTTCTCATTTATGATTTATCAACAAACATGTAAATAGCTAATCAGGCTATTAACAAAAAATATTAAACCAACATGAATCAATAATTAAAATCCAGAAAAATAATATATTGAAAATAAAATTAATATGAAACAAAGTATTATTTGACCCTATTGTGGTCATAGTCTAAAGAAATTTATTCCATAAATTCAAAACAAAAGTGAAAACTTATATTTAAATTCATAGAATAAAACATAATGAAGAAGGAATAAGAAGAATTCTCAGTTATTTTTGACGTGTGTTGATGTCTTCCTTCATGTTCTTCCTCTTCATCAGTAAAATAGATTCAGAAAAAAAATATTTGAACTATTTTCATTTTTTAAATAAGGATGCTAATCATCAAACTCTGGCATTATTTTCTCTTCTTCCTCTCTGTTGTTGTTTTCCGTGTAATCTTTTGTTCACCTATGTTCTTTTCTGTTTTCTCTCTTTGCTTTTGCACCCTTCTGTTCACACTTCGGTTCACTTCTCCTCTCTTTATGTGCCTCTCTTTTTTGCCTCTCTTGTGTTCTCATGCTTCTTTCTTAGTCTTCTCTGCTTTTTTTTTTCTCTATTCTTTTTTCACGTTTTTCTGTTTTTTTATGTTTTTTCTCTCTTCTCTTCACTTCTCGTCATACGCCACCTTTTATTTTTTTCTTAATGGGCCAAATCTTTTAAGCTCGTGTCAAGTTAAAAAATTATAGATAATATTGTAGAGGTTTTATTTTCAAATGTGAGACTTTATCTTTATCTTTATCAAGATCTGGACAAAATTTCTTTCAAAATTTCAATATTATCAATGAATAAAATATAAGAATTCTTTTTGTATTTTGTTCGTTTGAAGTCTTGTAAAGTCATCTTATCTCATAAATTAGGTTTTTTTCTTTTCTTATTCAAATCTAAAATTATTATAAAATTAATTCAGATAAGCCTATAATTAAGAATACAAATTCTAGATAAATGCAAATATTATAAAATTAAACCCCTAAATTTTTTTATAAGATTTGGGTCTATTAATCCCTAAGTGCACTATAATCTTCCTCAAGGCAGCAAGTCTTTTACATCTCGAAAAAAATAAAAGCATGTCGCATTATATTTTGTGGAATGTTTCCACAATCTTATCTAGCTATGGAAATTTTCAGATTGTGTAATGCCCGGAAATTTAATCCTGGTAATCTGTAATTATTGAGTTATAAATTTGATATGATTATGAAAGGATTAATCGGGACACGAAAATAAGAGTACATGTGAAATTTGAGAAAGTGGGCGGAGAGTGTGGCGCCCGAGCGGTGATTCTTGACCGCCCGAGCGCCAATGCTCCATAGGAAAATGTCTCGGGCAGAAGGTGTGGCGCCCGGGCGGTAGTTTTTGACCGCCCGAGCGCCAGTGCGTGACAAGCCGAGGGCTTGGGCAGAGGATGCCGCGCTCGAGCGGTAATCTTTCACCGCCCGAGCGCGAGTCATGCAAAGCGAAAATTCGACATTTGTTATGATGCATGTACGAGGTATATATATATATATATATATATATATATATATATATATATATATATATATATACAAATGCAATTCATTTCCTTCGGCAAGAAATCAAGAAAGAAGCTCGAGAAAGTTCACCGAAAATCCTTACGCCTTTTATGAACGATCCATCCGTCTGATTTTGAATCCAACTTCGGTACCGAGTTCCTAGCAACGTAGGCTACAACTGGACGTAAGTTTTACTACGTTTTGACATGTCTTGAAATTATGCTATTGTCAGAATTGAATAGGATTCATATATGATGTTCTGGATATGTTAGACATCATAGAATCGAAGTCAGATTAAGAAACGGACTGATTATGGAATTATTATGAATTTTCTGGGGTATATTGATTTATACCAGACAGATTTGAATTGTGATTGAATTACAGACTGTAATGGATATGAGTTATGATTTGTGATTGATGTCGGTTGATTTGGCATTGACGGGAATACTGAGATTGTACCGTTGTGCCGTTGATTTTGAATTAAATCCAGATTAATCAGATTGTTAGTAATTTGAAATGTATATTGATATGAGATTATTGGTATTACCATTGTCAGATTGAGGGATTGACAGAGTTTGGATTCCAGACCGAAACGACAAACGAAAGGTATAAGTCAAGGTGTATTGGGACATCGACTCAAGTAGGATGTACTTGAGTTTCCCTAAATCACATACTTATTATTTGTTTATCATTGTATTTAATGATTTGATTTAAATGTTTGTTCTATGGAGTCATAGGAGCATGCATTAGACGAGTAATCTTCTGACAGAAGTACCTGATAGTGGCAGGTAACCACGGGTACATTGCACGATGTCACAAGATATGGCGATAGACCATAGTCTATGACGGATGCGTCTGGACACTGGATGTTGGTTATATCGACTTGGATAGAACTGGAGTCTTTTCTATTATTGTTTGTCGATATAGGAATGCCACATCTGGACACCGGGATCCCTCGGCTAGGATTGAGTCTAGTCTAAATCGTGGAGTCACGAGTATTGTCGACAGATCGATATTGTTTACATTTCTGATTTTGATTTGTATTACTGTCACATGTTTCATGCTTTATATTGATTATATGACTGCATGTTCGTTGATTTATACTGGGATTTATTCTCACCGGAGTTATCCGGCTGTTGTCTTGTCTGTATGTGTACTTGACAACAGGTGGGACAGGTTCAGGGTCCAGGAGATGAGGAGAGATCGTGATTAGAGTGGAGGCTCCGGACTTGGATTGTATATAGGGTGTGAACACTTAATAGTAGTTGTTGAACCTTAGTTTGTACTGATTTGTAGACGGTACATGACTTGTACTTTACTATATACTGAGTTGTATATTAGATTGTTGTCACTACGTTCCGCATTTAAAAAAAAAAAATTTAGACCCTGTTTTATAATTGATTAATTAGTCCCAATGACGATTAAGAACTTGATTAGCGTCCGGGTCCCCACAACAGGTGGTATCAGAGCGATAGATCCTTGAGATTGAGATAGGAGCTAGTGAGCGGGGTAGACTGTGTTTTCTTTCCTGCTTTTGATTGCTAGCATGATTTACTGCTTTATAATGCATGTTTGTCTGTTTATCTGATTTGATTTGAAAACATGTGTTATTGAATATGAATTGGAATTAATTCTGGATCAGCAGTAAGATGATCGGAAGAGGATTGAAACCGGATTTTGTTTGGGATTGCTAACCCTTTTGAGTTTCAGATATGCCTCCGAGAAGAGTACCGGAACAGGGTAGCACATCGAACCCTCCCATGGACGTTACAGCCACACCCATGGAGACACTTTTGAAAAGATTCCAATCATTCCATCCACCCACTTTGAAAGGAACCGAAAATTCGGTGGATTGTGAAATTTGGCTGGATGATATTGAAATGATGTTTGATTCGTTGGAATATACCGATGAGAAGAGGGTGAAACTGATAGGACACCAATTGCATGACATTGCCAAGAACTGGTGGATCAACACAAAAAGGGCATTGGAACACCGAGGTACGATTATTACCTGGAGTGTATTTAGAACTGAATTCTATCAGAGGTTCTTTCCAGTGTCATACAGGAAAGACAAGAGAGCCGAGTTTGCGAACTTGAAACAGGGCCAACTTAACATCGAGGAATACGTGGCCAAGTTTTCTTCACTGTTGCGCTTTGCTCCACATGTGGCGGATCATGACGAGGCTGTGGCAGATCAATTCATTAACGGCCTGAATCCGGAAATATTTACGTTGGTGAATACGAGAAGACCGAACAACTTTACCGATGCTTTGAATAGAGCCAAGGGAGCAGAAGCCGGTCTGATGAGACAGAGAGGAGCTTCGTTTATGCTTCCAGTGCCGGGATCACAACAACCACCTCCTCGATTTGAAGGTGGCAGCAGTAGTGGCGGAAAGAGGGACTTCTTGAAGACGAGAGGAAAGCAGTTCAAGAAGTCAGGGAGCAGTTCTTCTAGTTCTGGGAGTCCTCGCCAGAGCCAGAGCTATACTGGACCTATTTGCAATACTTGTGGAGGGAAGCATCCCACTGAGCAGTGCCGAGGAATATTTGGCAGCTGCCGTATTTGCAAGCAACAGGGACACTTTGCTCGAGTGTGTCCCCAGAGAGATGCCCAGGGATCCCAGGCAGCTGAGTCATCTGGATCAGCGGCTCAGGCAGGTAGACGACCATTTGCTGTTCATTCTTTTCAGCCAGCACCGTCTACCCAGTCACAGCAGAGGTCAGGAGGGAGCCAGACAGTGAGCCAGCCTCCGAGACAGCAGGCCCGAGTGTTTGCTCTAACTGAGGAGCAAGCACAGGATGCACCTGATGATGTTGTAGCAGGTAACTGTTTTATTTCTGGTTATCCTGCATACGTGTTGATTGATACTGGTGCATCACATACATTTATCTCTGAGAGGTTTGCATTGAGTCGTGCATTACCAATTGAGTCGTTGTCTGCAGTAGTGTCTGCTTCTTCCCCGTTAGGAACAGGTTTGATATCAGTGAAATCTGTGAAACCTTGTATACTGCAGTACGATGGACATACGATTGAGCCAGAATGTATTGTGCTTGGGATATCTGATTTTGATTGTATTATCGGTATTGATACATTGACCAAGTACAGGGCTACAGTCGATTGTTTCCACAAGATAGTGAGATTCAGACCTGAGATGGCTGAAGAGTGGAAATTTTATGGTAAGGGTTCTCGAGCTAGAATTCCTTTGATATCTGCAATGAATATGACACGATTATTGCAGAAAGGAGCGGATGGATTCCTGGTTTATTCAGTTGATTTACTGAAATCGAGCCCATCATTGGCGGACTTGCCGGTGGTGTGTGAATTTGCTGATGTCTTTCCGGATGAGATTCCTGGATTACCTACGATTCGAGAGATAGACTTCAGCATTGAGTTAATGCCAGGAACAGTTCCGATCTCGAGGGCTCCTTACAGGATGGCACCGATCGAATTAAAAGAATTGAAAGAACAGTTGAAGGATTTACTGGCCAAGGGATACATCCGACCCAGTGTTTCTCCTTGGGGTGCTCCAGTACTGTTCGTAAGAAAGAAAGACGGGTCGATGAGACTTTGTATAGATTACCGGCAACTGAACAAGGCAACGGTAAAGAATAAATATCCATTGCCCCGTATTGATGATTTGTTTGATCAGTTACAGGGTTCTTCGGTGTATTCCAAGATCGACTTGAGATCTGGATACCATCAATTGAGAGTCAGGGACTCTGATATCTCTAAGACTGCATTCAGAACCAGGTATGGACACTATGAATTTATTGTCATGCCATTTGGTTTGACGAATGCACCAGCAGTATTTATGGGATTGATGAACCGCGTATTCCAGAAATATTTGGATGATTTTGTTATCATATTCATTGATGATATATTGATTTATTCAAAGAATATGATTGAGCATGCTAATCATCTGAGGATTGTGTTGCGAACTTTGAGGACGGAGAAACTGTATGCTAAACTGTCGAAATGCGAGTTCTGGTTGAAACAGGTAATATTTCTGGGACATATCATATTAGGAGACGGGATATTTGTTGATCCCAGCAAGGTCGAGGCAGTGATTTCTTGGCCAAGACCGACATCTGTACCAGAGATTCGCAGCTTTATGGGTTTGACAGGATATTATCGCCGATTTATTAAAGATTTCTCGAGTATTGCCAAACCGATTACACAGTTGACTCAGAAAAATACTCCATTTGTTTGGTCTGAGGAATGTGAGACCAGTTTCCTCGAGTTGAAAAGGAGATTAACCAGTGCACCGGTGTTGACTATCCCGTCATGTACTGGTGATTTTGTTGTTTATTGTGATGCATCTCACCGAGGATTGGGTTGTGTTTTGATGCAGCGAGGGCATGTGATCACTTATGCCTCAAGACAACTGAAACCCCATGAATCTCGATATCCAATTCATGATCTTGAATTGGCAGCCATAGTCTTTGCGTTGAAAATATGGCGACATTACCTCTACGGTGAGTAATTTGAAATCTATTCTGATCATAAAAGTTTGAAATATCTGTTTTCGCAATCAGAGTTGAATATGAGACAGCGAAGATGGCTGGATTTATTGAAGGACTTTGATTGTGAGATCAAATATTATCCAGGGAAGTCCAATGCAGCAGCAGATGCCCTGAGTCGAAAGGTATGTGCACTATCCTTATCTACGATAGGTGTTTCGAATTTGATAGAAGACTGCTGTTTGTCTGGATTAGCTTTTGAAATAGATCGTCAGCCTCTGAGATTATATGCGATTCGAGCTGAACCGGCATTGATTGTGAGAATCAAAGAGGCACAGAAGGGTGATCAGAACGTACAGAATTCGATTGCTATGGTCAGAGCGGGACATCGATTGGAATATCAGGTGAGAAATGGTATTTTGTATATGAATAATCGTCTTGTGGTGCCGAATGTTTCGAATTTGAGACAGCAGATACTGACAGAGGCACACAGCAGCCGATTTAGCATTCATCCTGGTGGCAGGAAAATGTATAATGATTTAAAGACACAGTATTGGTGGAAGAAAATGAAAGCTGATATTGCTACATTTATATCCAAGTGTCTGAATTGCCAACAGGTGAAAGCTGAGAGGAAGTGTAACGAACCGTACTTCTCATGCTTAAAATTTGCGGAAAAATTAAAAAATTTCTTAAATAAAAACATCCATACGGTCGTCACTCAACATTCATAAAATAAACCTCACAATCATCCGTCACCAATAAAATTTTGCTAAAAGAAACTGTCTCCAAATATTTCGCATCCAAATGTATAAAAATCAGAGTATTTTAAACTTGCATAAAAACATAAACATTGCGGTCCTCGGGTCTAGCCTGCCACTCAGCCCAAGCCTGCCCCTTGGTCATCACCTTCTGTCTCCTCAACATAGTCACCTGCATCGATCAAGTCTAGCGAGTCTAAAGACTCAACACGTATAAACTGGGATAACGAGTACTACATAATAAAATTGCATTCATCTTAAAAATAGGGCGTACATAACTTGAAGCTTGGACTTGCATAATAAACTTGGACATACGTACGTACATAATTTAGACGTGCCATCAACATGAACTTTCATAAACATACTGCATACTTGAACATACGTAACTTCATCATTTTGCGTAGAGGCATGTTTCAAAGCAAGTGACCCATAACATAATAAACGCCTGATCAGACAAACCACAGTACTGGGCTGACAGGGACGTATCCACTGCCACATACATGAGATCCCCGTTCATAATTTAACGGGCTGGTTGGTCCCCGTTCATAATTTAACGCTTTCCGACCACGATCTAACCCGTTCATAATTTAACGGGGCGGAGAGGTCCTCGGCCACGTTCACCGACTTCCAAACCCATTCATAATTTGGTCACAAGTCAATTAGCATACCTCAAAAACTTAAACATATTTTCTTTGCACGTCATACATACTTACTTGGCGTTGAGGGATTCGTTGGACTTCGATCGGGGCCGTTGCTGCGCATACTGATCATGAATTGACATGCTTAACTTGCATACTTAGACGTAGGTAATCATGCTCACTTACGAGTTCATTCAATTCCTTAGGACGTTCTACAATTCCCATGACTCGACTTTGTAAATCATTGTACTAACCCATGACGTCTAACCTCAAAGCATTCAAAATTATTTTCCCCAAAAATGAAGGACATGGACTCCGTATCTACATCCGTGTAGGGGTCCGTGTAGGCTCTGGAAATTGACACCGAAGGAAAGCAAAGGCACGGACCCCGTGACAGGGTCCGGGTGAGGGTCCGTGTAGGTACTGGAAATATACACTAAGTGAAACCCAAAGGCACGGACCCCGTGCCCTCATCCGTGTAGGGGTCCGTGTAGATACTGGAAAAAGACTCCGAGAAGAAAACAAAGGCACGGACCCCGTGTCAGGGTCCGTGTACGGGTCCGTGTACCCACTGTAATCGCGAACTTACGAAAATTCTGAACACCTAATATTTATCCTTCTAGACTCGGTTATACAGACCATGCACCGACACCTCGAGACCCATCCTAGCATTCCATAATATCAATACAAGTTGTACAAACGTTCCAAAGCAATAAGTTCACCTTACAACAAACACAATTCAAAGCATAGCAATTGACACCAATTCGTTTCCCACGACTCCTAACGCATTCGAGTGCCTATCGATACTATACGACGTATCCAATAACATCCCAACATCATACTAATCATACCTAGACGCCGCAACGATCACCTGTCGATCCCCAACGAAGCCTGCAACAAAAACTTCAAGAACACAATCTTCGTAAAAGTCGCAGTTTGAGCAGTCCCACGAAAAACATCATAACTCACTCAATTTTCATCCAAAAATCTCGAATTTTATATCAAATCGAAGGTATCGAAAAATTCTACAATTTGCTAGTTGAAAGTTTTCTTAAAATCCCGACAGAAAAATCGCAGTTTTCATCAGAACAGTAAATTACGAGATTTCAAATCTAAAAAGTATTTCAAACGCATTCAAACCATTTTCCGCTCAAACGACGAACGTCACACATGGATTTTCACGCATAAAATAACACAACGCATACTATGACAAGATCGATGCAGAAAGAACAGATTGTACGTGCCTTTTGAATCTTAAACGTTACCGAACGACGTTACCGAAGCGGAGATAGAAGCGAGGTTGATCCGGGACGACCGTGGCGCTAAAATCTTTGAATAAAACTTGACAAAACCTGCTGGAAATCGCTAGAGAAGGGGGCGGCTGCTAAGGGGAGAAGAACCCTAGGTTTCTTTCTTTTAATTTCTGAAAAATAAAATGTGTATGTGTGTGTATGGTGTTTTCACGTCTCTAGTGTGTGTAGAGTGTGTGTGTGCGTGTGTTTGGGTGGGTTAGGGAGTGAAAATTGCTTAATAACTTTTAAATCGCTAATTAACATGCTAGCTTACCATTAACTTTTCCAAAATCCTTAATTAAAAATAATACACACTAATTTTAATAAATTCTCTAAACTTTTGAAATTTACTAATTTAAAATAAACTTCTCAATTAAAACAACACACACAAAATACTAAATTTTAAGAGTTTTAAACTCTTAAAATTTCTAAATAAATACCTTAGGCTTAGAATACTAAAACTTAAAAATTTAATTAAAATACCCCCAAACTGAACTTAAAATAAATTACCACGTTTTAAATTGCCAAAATCGTCACCGGGTCTTTTCCTCAATCCCGCTTCGAATAATCGTCTGAAACATGAAACTCGAAAAACATTTTAACGTGTATCACATAATCATGAATAATTTAAAATAATGCATTTTCATAAATTATGCATGGCTAAAGCTCATTTAAAAATAAATAAATGATCTAATAATTAAATAAATGCATAGGTTATACGTGTACTGAATTTGGGCACTACAGTTCCTCCCCCACTTATAAAAATTTCGTCCTCGAAATTAAGTCTTACCGAACAACTCCGGGTAGCGAAGTCTCATGTCGGCCTCTGACTCCCAAGTGGCTTCCTCCACTGATTGATTCAGCCACTGAACTTTGACCAACTTAGTCGTCTTGTTCCGAAGTCTGCGCTCCTGTCTGTCTAGGATTTGGACTGGTTTCTCCTCATAAGACAGGTCTGGAGTCAATTGTAACGGCTCATAACTCAGAACATGAGAAGGATTAGCCAAATATTTTCTCAACATCGAGACATGGAACACATTGTGCACCCCGGCCAGATTCGGCGGAAGGGCTACACGATAAGCTAGTGTCCCAACTCTGTCCAAAACCTCGAACGGTCCAATAAACCTCGGACTCAACTTGCCTCTTTTTCCAAATCTCATCACAGCCTTCATGGGTGCTATCTTGACGAAAACGTGATCACCCACTGAAAATTCGAGATCTCTCCTCCTCTTATCAGCATAACTCTTCTGACGGCTTTGGGCAGCCTTCATTCTCTCACGAATCTTGACCACCACGTCTGCAGTCTGTTGAACTATCTCTGGACCTAGATCTGATCTCTCACCCACTTCATCCCAATGAACTGGTGATCTGCACTTCCGACCATACAACGCCTCATAGGGAGCCATACCAATAGATGCTTGGAAGCTGTTGTTGTATGTGAACTCCACTAGAGGTAGTCTAGACTTCCATGTTCCCTGAAAATCAATCATGCAAGCTCTTAGCAAGTCTTCTAAAATCTGTATCACTCGCTCAGACTGGCCATCTGTCTGCGGGTGAAAAGCTGTACTAAAAAGCAACTTCGTCCCCATAGCTGCATGTAAGCTCTTCCAGAAGGACGATGTAAACCTCGGGTCCCTGTCGGACACAATAGAGACTGGGAAACCATGCAACCAGACGATCTCCCGGATATAAAGCTCCGCATACTGCGTCATGGAGAAAGTCGTCTTCACTGGCAGAAAATGCGCTGACTTAGTGAGTCTGTCTACTATAACCCAAATGGAGTTCGATCCTCTGACTGATCTTGGTAATCCAACCCCAAAATCCATAGTAATGTTCTCCCACTTCCACTCGGGAATGGGAAGTGGCTTAACCAATCCTGCTGGCTTCTGATGTTCAGCTTTTACTTGCTGGCAAGTGAGACATTCTGATACGAATCTACAGATGTCTCGCTTCATCCCTGGCCACCAATACAATATCTGGAGGTCTTTATACATCTTGGTACCTCCCGGATGGATAGAATACGGAGATGCGTGTGCCTCTGTCAAGATGTCATGTCTGATCGATTCACCACTAGGCACCCACATTCTACCTCTGTATCTCGCAATGCCGTCTGTCACTGTGTAAAGAACATTGCCCTTGGCTTCATCTTTCAGTCTCCATTTCTGTAGTTGTTCATCTGAAGACTGTCCTGCTCGGATGCGGTCTAGCAAATCAGATTTGACTATCAGATTAGACAGTCTAGGGGCTCTGCCCTCAGGATAAATCTCTAGACCAAATCTCTGAATCTCCGACTGAAGTGGTCTCTGAGCTGTCAACTGAGCAACAACTGCCACTTTTCTGCTCAAAGCGTCTGCGACAAAATTAGCCTTTCCCGGATGGTAGCTAATTTCGCAGTCGTAATCTTTCACAAGTTCTAACCACCGTCTTTGTCTCATATTCAGCTCTTTCTGCGTGAAGAAGTATTTGAGACTTTTGTGATCGGTGAAAATCTGACACTTCTCGCCGTATAAGTAATGTCTCCAAATCTTCAATGCAAAGACAACGGCGGCTAACTCAAGGTCATGCGTCGGGTAATTCTTCTCGTGCACCTTCAACTGCCTGGAAGCATAGGCTATGACCCGACCCTGCTGCATCAATACTGCGCCTAACCCGAGCTTAGATGCATCGGTATATAACACAAATTCACATTGCCCTGTTGGCATGGCTAGGACTGGCGCCGAAGTAAGAGCTTGCTTCAAAGTATCAAAGCTCTTCTGACATTCATCACTCCATACGAATTTAGCATTCTTCTTGGTGAGTGAAGTGAGTGGCACCGCTATGGATGAAAATCCCTTAATAAACTTACGGTAGTAGCCTGCTAAACCCAAAAAGCTGCGGATTTCAGATGCATTCTTCGGCTCAACCCATTCCTTGACAGCCGCTACTTTCGCTGGATCCACCTCGATTCCACTGCTAGATACTATATGCCCCAAAAATGCCACATTTTCTAACCAAAATTCACACTTACTGAATTTCGCAAATAACTTGCGACTCTGCAATGTCTGTAATACTGTCCTCATGTGCTGGTTGTGCTCCTCATGGCTCTTCGAGTATATTAGAATGTCGTCAATGAATACTATGACGAATTGATCGAGGAACGGTTGAAATACTCGGTTCATGAGATCCATGAAAATCGCTGGAGCATTTGTCAATCCAAATGGCATCACCAAGAACTCGTAATGCCCATATCTGGTCCTGAAAGCTGTCTTGTGGACATCTGCATCCTTCACTTTCAGCTGATGGTACCCTGATCGAAGATCTATCTTAGAGAACACGGTGGCTCCCTACAATTGATCGAACAAGTCTTCGATTCTAGGCAAAGGGTATTTGTTCTTGATCGTTACCTTGTTCAGCTCACGGTAATCGATGCACAGCCTCATGCTCCCATCCTTCTTCTTTACAAAGAGCACTGGTGCGCCCCACGGTGAGAAACTAGGGCGGATAAATCCTTTGTCGAGGAGCTCTTGAATCTGCTGTTTGAGCTCTAACATCTCAGCTGGAGCTAATCTGTATGACGCCTTGGAGATTGGCGCTGTGCCCGGCACGTGCTCGATTGCAAACTCCACCTCTCTCTCTAGTGGAAGACCGGTGACGTCATCAGGAAAGACGTCTGGAAATTCTTTGACTACTGGCACCTCTGATAAGGATGGAGTGGACACGTCAGGCGCTGAAATAATACTAGCCAAGAAGGCCTGACATCCCATTGAGATCAACCTCTTCGCCTGCACGCACGAAATCATGCGAGGAAAGCTTCTCCATCTGGCTGGCTCAAAAAGAAATTGCTCCATGCCCGGCGGTCTAACCAAAACTGACCTCTTCTGAAAATCTATCAGAACTCTATTCTTAGTCAGCCAGTCCATGCCCAAGATAATGTCGAATTCTGGCATCGGCAATAGGATTAAATCTGCATATACCAGGTGGCCATGCAGTTCTAGATCGATATCTCTGATCACACTGGTAGCCAACAGCTCTTCCCCTGACGGGACTGTCACTGAAAAGTTCACGTCTAGGCCTATGGACTTGAGGTCCAAATGATTAGCAAACGTCTCCGATATGAAAGAGTGAGTGGCTCATGAGTCTATCAGTGCAGTTGTGGATAGTCTCTTAATAAAAATGTTTCCTGAGATGCGTTAGCACAATACCAACTTATATCCCCAACATGCAAACAGTAACTTAAAGCACAACAGAACTCAATATCCCAAGTCATACAAACTAACACTAGCACACTAATAATCCCAAATGAAAATTCCACATGCAAAGCAAAAATAATACTGCTTAGGTAGGAAAGTTTACCAGTCAGTAGGGTGGTGTCTGGGTCCGCCTCCTGTGCATGCATGGCGAATACTCTGCCCTGGGTTGGTTGCTTCCACTGTGGGCACTCTTTCAGCACGTGATCTGTAGCCCCACATTTAAAACATTTCCCGGATCCCCATAGGCACTGTCCGGGATGCTGGCGGTTGCACTTCTGCACACTGGGTAAACAACGGGCCTCTGCGGCGCCCCTTGCTGCTGAACGGGACCCTTGCCCTTCGGCGGTCCCTGAAAAAGTTTATTTCCTGGCGGCCCCTGATACGGTTTCTTAAAGTGGGGTCGCTGATTCTGCTGCTGATGGTGTGGCTGCGGTGGAGCCTGATAGGGCCTCTTGCCCTGCCTGTCCGCCTCGATATCCCGCTGGTCTTGCTATGCAGCCAGAGCTCTAGAGACAGCAACTGCATAAGAAGTAGGGCCAGCTACCCTCACGTCACGGCGCAAAATCGGCCGCAAACCATTTAAGAAGTGCCTCAACTTCGCCTGGACATCATTAGCAATGAGGGGCACGAACTGACATCCCCTCTCAAACTTCCTAACAAAATCTGCCACGCTACTGTCCCCCTGCCGCAACGTCATAAACTCGTTGGTGAGTCTGGTTCGTACTTCCTCAGTGAAGTACTTGGAGTAGAAAACTTCCTTAAAACCATTCCAAGGCAGCACCTGTAAATTGACTGCCACTGACGCACTCTCCCACCATAGCCTAGCATCTCCAGTTAATAAGAAGGTGGCACAACGGACTCTGTCAGCATCCGTCAGCTCCATAAAGTCGAAAATTACTTCGATGGATTTGATCCATCCTTCAGCGACCATCGGGTCAGTAGTACCCGAAAACTCCTTCGGACTCATCCTCCTAAACCTCTCATATACTGCCTCTGGTTGGGGCCTCGCCCCTGCGCCTGCTGCTGCCTGGTTCCCCGCAAACTGTGCGAAGAACTGTGTCATACCAGCAAGCATCTGTGCCTGCATATCTGGTGGTGGAGGTGGTGGAGGATTGGCCCTCTCCTCATCTCGATGTTCCATGTCCTCAACTCGGTGCTCCCTGTTCTCATCCCTTGTATCCCGGTTAACCAAACGTCTAGGAGGCATACTGTTCCAATAATTCACCCAACACGTAAACCCAATATGCATGGACATATATCAATATTTATGATGCACGTAAATCAAACTTAAAACATGCACATACTGAAATCATAACTTGATGATTACTACATAACATATTGCAAAACTTTAAACTTACAGACTTGAGGTGTGACTTCGTGAGCTTCTTGCGACTGGCAGTAGGCGTAACCCTTTACAAGAACACCGCTCTGATACCAACTGTAACGAACCGTACTTCTCATACTTAAAATTTGCGGAAAAATTAAAAATTTTCTTAAATAAAAACATCCATACGGTCGTCACTCAACATTCATAAAATAAACCTCACAATCATCCGTCACCAATAAAATTTTGTTAAAAGAAACTGTCTCCAAATATTTCGCATCCAAATGTATAAAAATCAGAGTATTTTAAACTTGCATAAAAACATAAACATTGCGGTCCTCGGGTCTAGCCTGCCACTCAGCCCAAGCCAGCCCCTTGGTCATCACCTCCTTTCTCCTCAACATAGTCACCTGCATCGATCAAGTCTAGTGAGTCTAAAGACTCAACACGTATAAACTGGGATAACGAGTACTACATAATAAAATTGCATTCATCTTAAAAATAGGGCGTACATAAATTGAAGCTTGGACTTGCATAATAAACTTGGACATACGTACCATGTTTCAAAGCAAGTGACCCATAACATAATAAACGCCTGATCAGACAAACCACAGTACTGGGCTGACAGGGACGTATCCACTGCCACATACATGAGATCCCCATTCATAATTTAACGGGCTGGTTGGTCCCCGTTCATAATTTAACGCTTTCCAACCACGATCTAACCCATTCATAATTTAACGGGGCGGAGAGGTCCTCGGCCACGTTCACCGACTTCCAAACCCATTCATAATTTAGTCACAAGTCAATTAGCATACCTCAAAAACTTAAACATATTTTCTTTGCACGTCATACATACTTACTTGGCGTTGAGGGATTCGTTGGACTTCGATCGGGGCCGTTGCTGCGCATACTGATCATGAATTGACATGCTTAACTTGCATACTTAGACGTAGGTAATCATGCTCACTTACGAGTTCATTCAATTCCTTAGGACGTTGTACAATTCCCATGAATCGACTTTGTAAATCATTGTACTAACCCATGACGTCTAACCTCAAAGCATACTAAATTATTTTCCCCAAAAATGAAGGACACGGACACCGTATCTACATCCGTGTAGGGGTCCGTGTAGACTCTGGAAATTGACACCGAAGGAAAGCAAAGGCACGGACCACGTGTCAGGGTCCGGGTGAGGGTCCGTGTAGGTACTGGAAATATACACTAAGTGAAACCCAAAGGCACGGACCCCGTGCCCTCATCCGTGTAGGGGTCCGTGTAGATACTGGAAAAAGACTCCGAGAAGAAAACAAAGGCACGGACCCCGTGTCAGGGTTCGTGTACCCACTGTAATCGCGAACTTACGAAAATTCTGAACACCTAATATTTATCCTCCTAGACTCGGTTATACGGACCATGCACCGACACCTCGAGACCCATCCTAGCATTCCATAATATCAATACAAGTTGTACAAACGTTCCAAAGCAATAAGTTCACCTTACAACACACACAATTCAAAGCATAGCAATTGACACCAATTCGTTTCCCACGACTCCTAACGCATTCGAGTGCCTATCGATACTATACGACGTATCCAATAACATCCCAACATCATACTAATCATACCTAGACGCCGCAACGATCACCTGTCGATCCCCAACGAAGCCTGCAACAAAAACTTCAAGAACACAATCTTCGTAAAAGTCGCAGTTTGAGCAGTCCCACGAAAAACATCATAACTCACTCAATTTTCATCCAAAAATCTCGAATTTTATATCAAATCGAAGGTATCGAAAAATTCTACAATTTTCTAGTTGAAAGTTTTCTCAAAATCCCGACAGAAAAATCGCAGTTTTCATCAGAACAGTAAATTACGAGATTTCAGATCTAAAAAGTATTTCAAACGCATTCAAACCATTTTCCGCTCAAACGACGAACGTCACACATGGATTTTCACGCATAAAATAACACGACGCATACTATGACAAGATCGATGCAGAAAGAACAGATTGTACGTGCCTTTTGAATCTTAAACGTTATCGAACGACGTTACCGAAGCGGAGATAGAAGCGAGGTTGATCCGGGACGACCGTGGCGCTAAAATCTTTGAATAAAACTCGACAAAACCTGCTGGAAATCGCTAGAGAAGGGGGCGGCTGCTAAGGGGAGAAGAACCCTAGGTTTCTTTCTTTTAATTTCTGAAAAATAAAATGTGTATGTGTGTGTATGGTGTTTTCACGTCTCTAGTGTGTGTAGAGTGTGTGTGTGCTTGTGTTTGGGTGGGTTAGGGAGTGAAAATTGCTTAATAACTTTTAAATCGCTAATTAACATGCTAACTTACCATTAAATTTGCCAAAATCCTTAATTAAAAATAATACACACTAATTTTAATAAATTCTCTAAACTCTTAAAATTTACTAATTTAAAATAAACTTCTCAATTAAAACAACACACACAAAATACTAAATTTTAAGAGTTTTAAACTCTTAAAATTTCTAAATAAATACCTTAAGCTTAGAATACTAAAACTTAAAAATTTAATTAAAATACCCCCAAACTGAACTTAAAATAAAGTACCACGTTTTAAATTGCCAAAATCGTCACCGGGTCTTTTCCTCAATCCTGCTTCGAATAATCGCCTGAAACATGAAACTCGAAAAACATTTTAACGTGTATCACATAATCATGAATAATTTAAAATAATGCATTTTCATAAATTATGCATGGCTAAAGCTCATTTAAAAATAAATAAATGATCTAATAATTAAATAAAGGCATAGGTTATACGTGTACTGAATTTGGGGACTACAGGAAGAAACCAGGAGGATTGTTACAGAGTTTGTCTATTCCTGAATGGAAATGGGATCACATTTCCATGAATTTTGTGACACAATTACCGAGATCCTCCCGAGGTTATGATGCGATTTGGGTCGTGATTGATCGATTGACCAAATCCGCATGTTTTATTCCATACAAGATGACATATAGATATGATCAGATGGCCGATATCTATGTTAAGGAAGTGGTGAGATTGCACGGAGTGCCGAAGTCGATTGTTTCCGACCGTGATCCTCGGTTTACCTCGCACTTCTGGCAGAGTCTGCAGCAAGCTCTCGGTACGAAATTGCATCTTAGTACCGCATATCATCCACAGACTGACGGACAGTCAGAACGAACAATTCAAACCTTGGAAGATATGCTGAGAGCGGTAGTGCTCGACTTTAGCACTGGATGGCAGGAGGCATTACCTCTTTGTGAATTTTCGTACAACAATAGCTATCAGACGAGTATTGAAATGGCACCATTTGAAGCGTTGTACGGAAAGAAATGCCGATCCCCTCTGTATTGGGATGATATCTCTGAAGTCCCTGAGACTGGACCTGATATGATCAGAGATATGACTGAAAAAGTGAAATTGATTCAGAAGAAAATGAAGGCAGCCCAGGACAGACAAGCCAAATATGCCAACCTTCGACGTAGACCGTTGGTATTTGAGGTAGAAGACCGAGTGTTTCTGAAGATTTCACCTTTCAGGGGTGTTGTCCGATTTGGAAAGAAAGGGAAGTTGTCTCCACGATATGTCGGTCCATATGAGATTCTCGAGAAGATAGGAGATCGTGCCTATCGACTAGCATTGCCGCCTTCTTTATCTGAAATACATGATGTTTTTCATGTATCGATGCTGCGGAAATATCTCCCTGATGATTCACATGTTATTCAACCAGACGAGACTGAGCTGGATGAGACATTGAGTTATGTCGAAAAGCCGATCCGGATTATCGATCGTAAAGAAAAACAGCTCAGAACAAAGACGATTCCTCTTGTAAAAGTTCAATGGACTCGTCATGGTATTGAAGAAGCTACTTGGGAGACTGAGTCTGATATGAGACAAGAATTCCCAGCATTATTTCACTGATGTAAATTTTCTTATACAGTTTTGTATATATACTCCTTATTGATACGAATAAAATGCCTGTGATTTCGAGGACGAAATCGTATCTTAGGGGGGGAGAAATGTAATGCCCGGAAATTTAATCCTGGTAATCTGTAATTATTGAGTTATAAATTTGATATGATTATGAAAGGATTAATCGTGACACGAAAATAACAGTACATGTGAAATTTGAGAAAGTGGGCAGAGAGTGTGGCGCCCGAGCGGTGATTCTTGACCGCCCGAGCGCCAATGCTCCATAGGAAAATGTCTCGGGCAGAAGGTGTGGCGCCCGGGCGGTAGTTTTTGATCGCCCGAGCGCCAGTGCGTGACAAGCCGAGGGCTTGGGCAGAGGATGCCGCGCTCGAGCGGTAATCTTTCACCGCCCGAGCGCGAGTCATGCAAAGCGAAAATTCGACATTTGTTATGCTGCATGTACGAGGTATATATATATATATATATATATATATATATATATATACAAATGCAATTCATTTCCTTCGGCAAGAAATCAAGAAAGAAGCTCGAGAAAGTTCACCGAAAATCCTTACGCCTTTTATGAACTATCCGTTCGTCTGATTTTGAATCCAACTTCGGTACCGAGTTCCTAGCAACGTAGGCTACAACTGGACGTAAGTTTTACTACGTTTTGACATGTCTTGAAATTATGCTATTGTCAGAATTGAATAGGATTCATATATGATGTTCTGGATATGTTAGACATCATAGAATCGAAGTCAGATTAAGAAACGGACTGATTATGGAATTATTATGAATTTTCTGGGGTATATTGATTTATACCAGACAGATTTGAATTGTGATTGAATTACAGACTGTAATGGATATGAGTTATGATTTGTGATTGATGTCGGTTGATTTGGTATTGACGGGAATACTGAGATTGTACCGTTGTGCCGTTGATTTTGAATTAAATCCAGATTAATCAGATTGTTAGTAATTTGAAAGGTATATTGATATGAGATTATTGGTATTACCATTGTCAGATTGAGGTATTGACAGAGTTTGGATTCCAGACCGAAACGACAAACGAAAGGTATAAGTCAAGGTGTATTGGGACATCGACTCAAGTAGGATGTACTTGAGTTTCCCTAAATCACATACTTATTATTTGTTTATCATTGTATTTAATGATTTGATTTAAATGCTTGTTCTATGGAGTCATAGGAGCATGCATTAGACGAGTAATCTTGTGACAGAAGTACCTGATAGTGGCAGGTAACCACGGGTACATTGCACGATGTCACAAGATATGGCGATAGACCATAGTCTATGACGGATGCGTCTGGACACTGGATGTTGGTTATATCGACTTGGATAGAACTAGAGTCTTTTCTATTACTGTTTGTCGATATAGGAATGCCACATCTGGACACCGGGATCCCTAGGCTAGGATTGAGTCTAGTCTAAATCGTGGAGTCACGAGTATTGTCGACAGATCGATATTGTTTACATTTCTGATTTTGATTTGTATTACTGTCACATGTTTCATGCTTTATATTGATTATATGACTGCATGTTCGTTGATTTATACTGGGATTTATTCTCACCGGAGTTATCCGGCTGTTGTCTTGTCTGTATGTGTACTTGACAACATGTGGGACATGTTCAGGGTCCAGGAGATGAGGAGAGATCGTGATTAGAGTGGAGGCTCCGGACTTGGATTGTATATAGGGTGTGAACACTTAATAGTAGTTGTTGAACCTTAGTTTGTACTGATTTGTAGACGGTACATGACTTGTACTTTATTATATACTGAGTTGTATATTAGATTGTTGTCACTACGTTCCGCATTTTAAAAAAAAAAAAATTAGACCCTGTTTTATAATTGATTAATTAGTCCCAATGACGATTAAGAACTTGATTAGCGTCCGGGTCCCCACAGATTGTCTTTTGCTCAACTCTTGAGTAAAATAGCCGGAATTGTACAAATATATTTTTATTTTTAACTGACCATACATAGTTCACAAAATTCAAATTTAAAAAACAAATGCAAATAATATAGCATGTTGGCCAATCTTGTGGAAATTCTAACCACTTGGTAAGTTAGTAAATCTCACTAAACGAGTAGGGTCCCTATAAAATCATGAACATAAGCATTATGGGGTATTATTCACCCCATAGGCAAAAAAATAATTTTTTAATTGAGCGCCTCATTTTCTAAGGCACATTTTTTTTATTAAAAGCTTTAATTAGGTATACGAGTATTATTCACCCCATAGGCAAAAAAATAATTTTTATTAAACTTTTTTACAAAAAGCGTCTAATTCTAGAAAACATAACATTAATAAATTAAATAAAATTATCATTTTTTTAAAGCTCCAATACTCTATATAAGTTGAATCTTTCTCGTGAACCACAACTTGAGATTTTTTTTTCCCTAAAGCCTGTGAAATCTTTCCTAACACAAATTAGAATAGACAAATAAACTTACATATATAGAGACAAAGAATGTGCTTGTATACATTATCGTTGACAACGAGTGATAATGGAATTGGGTCAAGTGTTTAGGTTGGTTATAATATTGACACATTAGTAGTGTACAAATTGAAAAAATTATTGGGATAAAATTTAGATCTTATAGAATTTTTGAAAAGAAAACAGAGAGTGCGGGCAGAAGTTGAATATTCTTATGAAATAATTTGTCATAGAAAAGGAGAATCATCGAAAGTGAATTAATGCGAGGAACAAAAGAAATAAGGAAAAGACTGACATGCTATTGAATTGTTGTGTAAACCGAAAGAAAGTGCATACATGTAAGGTTGAATATAAAAGTTAAAAGAGTGATTGGTTTTGGGTTATTGGACTTCATTTAAGTCAGATAACCACAAGTTTTTTGCAAGTGAAACTAGCTTGTTCCAGTTTTGAGCATGTTACATAATCCATGTAAATCAGACAGTGGAACTCAAATGTCGTATATAAAATATCGCCCGCATGGGCTTAGCTCAGTTGGTCAGCAGTAGTGAATCTTGGAGCAATGACCAGAGATCGAGTCTCGCAAGTGGCAGTGTGTGAGTTAAATTCCCTCCAATAAGAGGGAGCTCCTTGAACACGGCGTAGCATAAGATCTAGCTGCTGCTGGTTGGCTGAGTCACCATGATTTACCTCCTCTCACAATCCTGTCGGGCCGGTGGTGAGAGGCGCCTAAGGTGAGCGATTTCACCTTTTGGAGCAATATATAAAATATCATTGAAGCCAGGTGGCATGAAGATGTGGTCTTGCTTGCTTACACCGTCTAAGAATGTCTTGTTCGAGATAATGTTTGAAATTATGTTGGCATTGTTCATATTTGCACGACATATAGGTCATATTGAGCTTGTGTTACGAGACATTTGTTCCATTGAAGAAATGGCATATGTGAGGACTACCCTTGTACTATTTCTATGCCTTTCACTTGAGCATAGTTCATACAAGGCCTTCCACATGCATCTCCTAGGTTCATCAGTGTCATTCCCAAATCCCAATTATATTTTGTATCGATCTTCAAGGTTAACCTTCTATCATTGGGTGCTTTATCCAACTACAATCACAAGAAAAACTCACCACCCACGAAACGATTACAAGTCCAATTGCCAATGTGAAAATAGACCGAGAACCATATAAATTCACAACCCAAAAAGTAACAAATTTGATGGATAACCATCTTCTTTGCTAAAACGATGCACGCCTAGTTAGCTAAATGAAAAGATTAAGGTCAGGTAAGAAATCAAATTGTCTCATGAATAACACACGAGCATTTGATTAGAAAAGGGTGAAGCACACCAACACCACCACATCAACATTTCCAAATCATCTATTCAGGATCACCCCGTTGCCCCCTAATCGAAAAAATACCAAACCTTTATGTTAAAAATGTAAGATTATTGACTGTGTTGACTGTTGACAGCCCATGCGTTCGTGCTTCACAAAACCCTATACTTCATTAACACTTTAATGTCTAATATCCATTCCAATCCATAGTTATTGGAGGTGCAAGGTATACTAAGATTTACAGCATCATACAGCAAGGCACGAGGCGAGGAGCTAGATTGAAGTGAAGTCCGCCATAGCGGTGTGATAAATCTAATCTAAGACTCGAAGAAAATTTCACCAGAGACGATGCAATACATACTTAACAAATGATCAAGTTTTATCCTGCATTTCATCATGAATTTTCTATTTCTATGTTAAAGGGGCTCTTAAAAGTCAAGTGTCCTTCAGCCATTAGTGCTTATCAAAACATGGGCTTTATGGTTAAGGCTCCATATTTCATTAAAAGACTTGTGCCTTACCTTGCGTCGAATAACTATCATCAGACCAATTTGTATATATGTATCCAATCTTGATTCGGAAATATAAAATTATAGACTGTACTAAACCCCATAAACTCGAGGTTTGAAGCAAACACAAAACCATCTCAGCATCAACGGGTTTTAATAAATGAGAATCAAAAACTTGTCCAAATGCAGAATACAGTCTCTCATACAAAACAAAACCCTCGATTTAATTCACCAAGAAAATAAACAACGATGAGATACTAGGAGTTTCCAATAACATTACCGAACACAACCTCAGAACCGGAGTTTCGTGAAGAACCAGCGGTTTTTCCCAGTCTTGAACCGCTCCTCGAACCTCGCCTTCGTCTCCTTAGCTGCCGTTACCTTCTTGTCCCTAGACTGCAGGGAATCCAGCGTCACCACATCCTTCAGATCCACATCGAGCGTGTAGCGCGTGGGCATTATGTGGTTATAATTCACGAGCTTAATGAAGCATTTCACCCTAGATTTCTTCGCCTGCTTCTTCGCGGAGTCCTTACGGATGACTTTACGCGGGTATTTGGAGATTCCGGCGACTAAGCAATGCCCGTAAGGACGGTCGCGCGTGCCGTCGTCGAAGGCTCGAATAATCACAGCCTTACGGCCCGCGTATCGGCCCTGTAATACGATTACAGCCTTGTTTGGCTTCAGAAATTTAACCATTTCCGCTGCTCGCTCTCTGTGTTGGGCGAATGAGTTAAACGAAACATGAAGCCCTAGTTGACGTTTTTACAGTGTTAATGTAATTGGGCTGTTTTGGGCTGAACTTGTTGAAACATTGGGCTTTGTAATGTCGCTACACTATTGGGCTCATTTTAACATTTCCTTCTTTTACTAATTTATAATTAAATTAATAATTTATTTTTTCCCTTCTTTAAAGAATCCAGTTTTAAAGTTTTGATAGAATTTCAAGTAGTATTATTGTAAGGTCCAGTAATTTAATTCACGTAACCTGAATGCATGCAATATAGGATTTTATTTTAAATTATATGTTTAATTATTTTATGCATTTTATGCATAATTCATACATAGCAGTAATTATTTCACGAAATTTTAAAAGTTCATGTATTAGGAATTCTAGAAAATTATTTTAATTACATGATTTATTTTTATTAATTAATATAAGGTGTTTTTAAGTGTATTTTTTAAACATGGAATTTTTGGGGTATTTTAACCGCATGATTTTATGTTTTTAAGGTACGCAAATTTTATCTATTCGAGTGACTTTTTGAGGGTTCGGTTAATATTTTCAAAAAATTTCTAACACGAAATATTTTTCAGGAGTGTGTTTGGATTAAATGGGCTTATTTTTAAGTTTATTGGGCTTAAATATTTTTTTTACTTCTAATTAAACAATTAAAGTCTATTACCTACTAATTAATAATTCAATTATTATATTAGAAGTCTAGGTTTTTAAATTGGGAATTTTATTTTAAGGTTTGGTTTAATTTAGGATTAAACGCATTAATAGGTTATTTTTAAAGATTAATTTAAAAGTTATAGGTTTTAGCCAAATAAAAATATGGGAAAGTTCATGTAGGCTTAAATAATTTTTTGGGACATGTTAGAGTCAATGGAATTAAGCAAATGTCGGAAACATGGAATTTTACATCTAGGGGCAAAATGGTAATTTTGGGTTTCCAGGGGCAAAATGGTCATTTTGCACCTGGGGTGAGATGTTGGTCCTGGTAGCGTTCTGAGAACAATTTTATGATATTTTAAATGTTTATGCATCATATTTACGATTTTTACTCAATTATGATAAATACGTAGCATGCTTGGTTTAAAGGAAAAATTACGTATATGCATGTTTGTATTAAGTTGTGAATATGATGATGTTTTTGAAGGATGGGAGTTGATTGTGACTGACGATGTATATGTATACGATGATATGAGATATGATGAGCTGAGGCCCGGGCTCAGTGGACGGGTAATGCTGTCGCTGATGTCCCCCGCCGCCGGGTACCACGGTTATATGTAGATGGATCCATCGATAGAGCTGATACGAAAGTCACAACTAATGAACTGAATTCAATTAAAAAGGAAATGTTTACGTATATGATGACATAAGTTGACATGCTTTAACACGTATATGTTGATACGATGATACATGCTATGATTATTATCATGTTTTGAAAGGATACGACACGTTTACGTATATGATGACATGAGATGACATGTTTTGACACGATATGATTTTACACAACACGTTTACGTTATGCTTTTAAGTTCATGAAAGATATGTTGAGTATGATATTTTTCACTGATGTGTGCTATGTATATGTACTTGTTATTTCTGGTACAGGTGTGTTGAGTCTTTAGATTCACTAGGCGTGTGTGATGCAGGTGAGCTAAATGTTGAGGAGACTGGAGGTGCCGAACTCTGAGTAGGCACACCTGGTGCGGTGACACAACCCGAGTACCACATGTTTTCCGCATTATGATTTATGCAATTGAGAGGAGATGAGCATTTTCTTAAGATGATGATTTTATGATTTTTACACGTTTACGTTTAGGTATGGTTTTAGACGAGTTTGGTTATTTTAAACTATGCTATTTTTACTGTCATATATTTAAGATCATTTTTAATATTATTTCGAAAATGCGAGCTGTATAAAAAAAATTAAAAATTCTGCACTTTTAAAACTAGTAGACGTTACAGTTAGTATCATAGCCATGTTCCTGTATAGGGTTGTGCCGCCGTCAGCTTCTGCCGCTCAGTCTTCAAAGCCTCAGGTCTGTAAGCTTTTACGATTTAAATGTTTTAATTGATTGATTGTTATCACCCGCATGATTTCATGATTTACGCATTATGATGATTTACTGCTTATGTTTAATTGTTTTTACACTGTAAGGTCCACTAATTTCAAAACTAGATTAATTGCATGATGGGTTACGTTTTAATTGGACTGTAATTAAATATGCCTCCCAGACGCGAGCCCAGGATGGTTAGAGTGGATGATATCCCTGAGGATGGCAGAGGGCCTCCACCACCAACGCCAGGGGACCCAGCTACCCGAGTTCTCGAGGTTACGGCTAGATTGTTGGAGCAGGTACAGCAGGCTCCTAGACAGCAGACTGATATCTTTGAGCAGTTACGTAGACTCAACCCGAAGGAGTTCGGGGGTACCACTGATCCATTCGTTGCAGAGGGATGTATTAAATCACTGAGCTACATTTTGATTACCTCCAGATGAGAGATGGCGACCGGGCCAGGTGTTCCATTTATATGCTGAGGGATGTGAAAGAAGATCGATTTTAGGTGCTCGAAAGGCAACGGAAGCTCAAAATTTCGAATTTTGCAAGAGAAATTCGAGCACCACATGTACTAGAATGTGTAGCAAATACAAAACACAAAATGTCATACATAGCGTGTTTAGAAAATATACCTATCAATCTTAAAAGATTGATGTTGGATCCAACTTAGTTGATATACAACTAAGCTCTTGATGGCAAGACAATCTTCAAGATCTCCTTGCTCCAAAATTAGGCCCACCACCAACTAGCTAGAACCCCTCTTATTTTGCACTAGAAAAATAAAAGGATTTTTCAAAGAGAACTGTTTTCTTTCCACAACAATTGAAAAACAAAAAATTAAGGAGAATTCTACTTGAATTTTCGTCCAAGTGCCTTGGAGGAGAGAGCGTGGAGTGTTTTTCTTGGTGTATGAAAAAGTAAAAGTGAGCATGTGCATGTCATGCCTTGGATGTTGAAAAAGTTGCCTCCCAACTCTTCATCTCCTATGCATGCATTTCTATTTGGGTTTATAACAATTATAAAGCACATGGACTTTTATTTAAATGTCTCAAACACATTTGAGACCATTTAACCTTTACTTGATTTTACTCAAACCCACTAGTTTAATAATTATATCTAATTGGGCTCTACAAGGCCCAAATGTTATTTAATTAATCCAATACTTGAATTAATTTAATTATTTGGACTCTACTAGGTCCACTAGTGTTTAATTAATTCAACACTTGAATTAATTTAATTTAGTCCATAATAATGTATATGAAAATCACAATTTTCAAATACATTACTCGTTTGGCCAACTTTTAATTTAGGAACACTTCCTCGAATTAAAAGTTACATTCTCCTTATAGAAGTCATACTTCTATTTTTATTTACGCTTATAAACTCCTTTATAAGCCGTTCAACACATTGAACTATTTTACATCTCAACGGGATCTAGAAAGTTAGCACTTGTGTGACCCTCAATGGTTAATTGATATTACTAGCCGTGGGTTCACATCTCTATATGATTCGGACTAAACATGTCCTTATACGAGCATACCCCAATTGCTCCATTCTTAATTATCAACACCTTGATAATAAGAACGTCAGAACTCAATTCTGATAGTACCCAATCAATCATGTTAAATGCCTAGCAGCATCGCTTACATGATTCCCTAGGTATCAAATGATAGTGCCTGCAAGAACCATTCAATTATGATTAGCGTACAGTACGGTCCCTTCAACTCATATATCCCGACCGATTCGACAACCATTGGTATATCGAGAGTTGTCAATGAATCGATACTATGTGTCATGTTGTAGTTGCATCGATGGTGTAATCTATGAAACCCCTTTCATCATTACCACCATACTCTGATCAGATATTTCATACTACATACACATAGGATATCCATACCCGAAGGTAAGCGGTGAATCCCCGACTACAATACATCGACTCTGATAGGACTCGTTTTTACGTGTTTTTAGTGTTGGTTTTGAGTCGCGTTCATGCATCATATTAGTTTGTTTTAGTTGAATTTTGCATTTTTTTAGCATTATTTAGCATTTGACTGATCTCGTGTATTCTGTGATTATTTTGTAGGAATTGAACCAAAAAGTGGGAGAAACTTTGGCATAATATCGAAGAGGTCTCGCTAGGGCGGTCAAAAGTGACCGCCCCAGCGAGCATTGTGGTCTGGCCGAGGATTATTTTGCGCAAGTGTCTCGCTAGGGCGGTCAAAAGTGACCGCCTCAGCGAAACCAGGAACATGCTCGAGGAAGCTTATTCGAAGACCTCTCGCTAGGGCGGTCAAATATACCGCCCTAGCGAGAAGCGAGATTGAGAAAGATTTGTTTCCAAATTTCTAGGGACTCTATCCTACACCAAAACCTAAGAAACGAGACCAACAGCCGTTTTTATCATCTGTTATCAGACTTTTCATCATTTTTTCTTGGAGAAGAGGCGAGGAGCAAAGGAGATTTCGAAGACCTCGAGATTTCCATGCGTCGTGGCCGTCATCCATCGTCATCTTTAGTATTTTCATTATTCAGTATTTTATTTCTTACATTGATTGTGGTTTTTATCATGAATTTCAGTAGCTAAAACTCTAGATTTGTTGGGATTTGAGGGGATCCTACCCCGTACTCGGTGTTTAACATTATTTCTCGACGTTTTTATTAGTGATTTGTTTATGCTATTGTTCGTTCTTGTTTCAATCGAAGCCTAGCTAACTTCCTTTGATTATTTCATGTTGTTGATGATTTCGATAGAATAATTAACAATAGAATCAAATAGTATAAACCACGGATTTACAATATTAGTAGATATACGGAATTGGATACGTGTCGATAGTGATAGTTCACCCGAATGAAAGCTAGTGGATTCCATAGAATGTAATGCAATCTTGAACTGTTAAATATTTGAGGACACTTGAGTACTGCATGTTTTTTATTAGTATTAATATAGCTCGACAGAGTATATTAATTAGTCTTGGGAATTCCGTCGAATGCACGAGTAAAAGTCGAGTGTAATTATTTAAACACGAGCGGTAGGTGAACTGCTACTTCCCAACAAATTCATTTCTCAATTAATTTAATCCAAATTAATCATTACTTTCTTGAATACGCTTTCTTCGCATTTTAATTATTTTAGTTGTTTAATTTACATTAGTTAATCATCAACTCATTTTATCGTTGCTAAAGAAATTTTACTTGAAAATAAAATAGTGTGACACAGTCCTTGTGGAACGATACTCGTATTCACTTACGTTTATTATAACTTGACTATCGTGCACTTGCGATATTTAAATCGAGCTTTCATTTATAAAATACATTTTGGGATTATTCACTGTGCAAGTTTTGCTCGATCAAGTTTTTGGCGCCGTTGCCGGGGACTGTTGATTCACGATTTTTTATTTTCACTTAAATTCTTTAGTATTATTTATTTTATTGTTATTTTAATACTCGCATTGTGTTGCAGATATTTCTTGTGGTGCATGCGAAGATCACTCGAGATAAAGCTTGAGCCATTTGACCCCGAGATTGAACGCACAGCTAGACGTCGACTACAACAGCAAAGAGCAAAGAAAAAAATGGAAGACGAGCAACACAGAGAGGAGCCAAGGCGTATACCGATGTTGGATTATGCACTGCCGTCTCTTGATGGAGCACGTCCAAGCATCGTAAGACCAGTCATCCGAGCTAATCAGTTTGAGATCAAGTCAGCTATCATTCAGATGATTCAGAACAATGTCCAATTTGGGGGAAGTGCACTTGACGACCCTAATTCTCATATAGCTGACTTTCTTGAAATTTGTGATACTTTTAAGTTTAATGGTGTGTCTGATGATTCTGTTCGTTTGCGGTTATTTCTATTTTCACCGAGAGATAAAGCTAAGTCGTGGTTAAACTGTTTGCCTGTAGGGTCTATTACTACATGGGAGGATATGGCAAAGGCATTCCTGATCAAGTACTTTCCTCCGTCGAAGACTATGAAGCTTAGAGCCGACATTACTACTTTTGCTCAATATGAGCAAGAGTCACATTACGAGGCATGGGAGCGCTACAAGGACTTGTTGAGGAGATGTCCACGCCATGAGCTGCCTCTTGGGTTAGTTGTTCAAACTTTCTACTACGGTCTGCTTACTCCTAACCGTACTATGATAGATGTTGCTGCCTGTGGTAACTTACTGAGAAAGACGGCGGAGGAAGGATATGAGTTATTGGAGGAGATGGCTGCTAGTAGCTATCATCCTCAGTCTGATAGGCAGAGACGAGGTGCTGGAGTTAATCAAGTTAATGATTTGTCGGCGGTTTCAGCACAGTTAGAGGCTTTGAATAGAAAGATTGATGGGATGAGCATGAGTGGGTCGGCTATGCGTCTGCAAGAAATTTTCTGTGATAAGTGTGGGGGTGAGCATGATTTGCAGGATTGCCAAGATGACAATCCATTCTATGTACTTGAGGGAGCACCGGTAAAACAAGTGGGATTCCAGAACCGTCCTAGAAATGACCCTTACTCGAACACATATAATCCGGGATGGAGGAATCACCCAACCTTTTCATGGGGAGGTCAAAACAACCAACATCGCCAACAAAGAGGTCCACCATATGGGATGCACCAAGGATTCAAGCCAGAACCGTCTCGGGAGGAGAAGTCCAATTTAGAGCAAATGATGACTAAATTTATTTCTGCAACAGAGACGAGATTTCAGAACCAAGATGCATCCATAAAGGGGTTAGAGAATCAAATTGGACAATTGGCTAAGTTAATTTCTAATAGGGAGCAAGGAGCTTTGCCAAGCAACACGGAAACTAACCCAAGAGAACATGTGAAGGCGGTGGAATTGCGTAGTGGAAAAGCACTCGAGTCTAATGAGGAAAAGACCAAGCACGGTGAGGATGAGGTGGAAAATTGAGGAGGTAAGTCTTCTAACTCGACATCTACACCTATTGCACGAAATAAAATTGTTATCCCTCCACCTTTTCCTGCAGCAATGAAGAAAGCTAAATTAGATGCACAATTTGGTAAATTTCTTGAGATATTTAAAAAATTGCATATTAACATTCCTTTTGCTGATACTTTATTGAATATGCCAAGTTATGCAAAATTCTTGAAAGATATCTTAGCAAATAAGCGGAAGCTAGAAGATCATATGATGGTGAATTTGACTGAAAATTGCTCCGCTTTAGTTCAAAACAAGATGCCTCCTAAGCAAAAAGATCCAGGGAGTTTCTCTATACCTTGCATTATTGGTGACATTAATTTTCATAAAGCTCTATGTGATCTTGGTGCGAGTATTAATCTGATGCCTTTTTCTGTGTTCAGGAGACTGGGATTAGGTGAACCCAAGCCAACCAGGATGTCGTTGCAGCTGGCTGACAGATCTGTCAAGTATCCACGTGGGATTATCGAAGATGTTTTGGTGAAAGTGGATAAGTTCATTTTTCCTGCAGACTTTGTGGTACTTGACATGGAGGAAGATTTAGAGATGCCTTTAATCCTAGGGAGACCGTTTCTGGCTACAGGGAAAGCACTGATTGATGTTGAGGAGGGGAAATTGAAACTGAGAGTTGGAGAAGAAGAAATTATTTTTGATGTTTTCAATACTCTCAAGCACACAATGCACAATGATAGTTGCTTTCGTATTGATGTCTTGGATTCTCTTGTTTGTGATTTTGTGCAGGATGGATTGAAAGAACCATTGGAGGCCACTTTCACTACTGAAAAGCAGGAGGACGAGCTAGACGAGGAAACGATGGAGATGGTAGCTCACTTGAATGCCATTCCACCTTGGAGAAAGCAAGTGAGGCTTAGACTAGAGGAATTGGGAGACAGAAAAGATTTAATGCCTCAAAAGTCAAGCCTAGAGGAGCCACTTACTGTGGAGCTCAAACCACTACCTCCTCATCTCAAGTACGTATATTTAGGAGAAAATAATAAATTGCCTGTTATTATTTCCTCTTCTTTGACAGATGATATGGAGAGTAAGCTCTTGGGAGTCCTCAAGGAGCATAAAGGCGCGTTCGCTTGGAAGGTTTCGGACATAAAAGAGATAAGTCCTTCGATCTGCATGCACAAAATTATGATGGAAGATAAATACTCACCTCTAGCACAACCACAAAGGAGACTCAATCCAAAAATGCAAGAGGTAGTAAAAGCTGAAACAATTAAACTTCTGGATGCAGGTATCATCTATCCTATCTCTGATAGTGCGTGGGTAAGTCCTGTACAATGTGTGCCTAAAAAGGGTGGGATTACTGTTATTACTAATGAAAAAAATGAGTTGATTCCCACTAGAACTGTTACAGGTTGGCGTGTGTGCATAGACTATAGGAAATTGAATGATGCAACCCGTAAAGATCACTTTCCCTTGCCATTTATCGATCAAATGATTGAACGATTAGCAGGTCATGAATTTTATTGCTTTTTAGATGGATACTCGGGATACAATCAAATCACAATTGCACCTGAGGACCAAGAGAAAACTACTTTCACTTGCCCTTATAGTAGTTTTGCGTTTAGGCGTATGCCCTTTGGTTTATGCAATGAATCTTCAACTTTTCAAAGATGCATGACCGCTATCTTTCATGACATGATTGAAAATTCCCTTGAAATTTTTATGGATGATTTCTCTATTTTTGGCTCCTCATTTAATGAATGTCTAGAGAATTTGAACTTGGTGTTAATTAGATGTGAAGAGAGCAATTTGGTGTTAAATTGGGAGAAGTGTCATTTTATGGTTCAAGAGGGGATCGTGTTAGGACACAAGGTATCAGAGAATGGAATTGAGGTTGACAAGGCCAAGGTAGAAGTAATCAAAAACCTACCACCACCTTCATCAATAAAAGGAGTTAGAAGTTTCCTAGGGCATGCTGGTTTTTATAGGCGTTTTATTAAAGATTTTTCTAAAATTGCTAAACCTTTATCCTCTTTGTTGATGAAAGATGTTGAATTTAATTTTGATTCTACTTGTCTGCATGCATTCGAGATACTCAAGGAAAGCTTGGTGAAAGCACCTGTTTTGACTGCCCCTGACTGGGAGTTACCATTTGAGGTGATGTGCGATGCTAGTGATACAGCTGTTGGTGCGGTGCTGGGTCAAAGGAAGAACAATGTATTTCATACCATCTACTATGCAAGTAAGACTTTAAATGATGCTCAATTGAATTACGCTACTACTGAAAAGGAATTACTTGCTATAGTATTTGCTTTCGATAAATTTCATTCATACCTTGTTCTGTCTAAAGTAACTGTGTATACAGATCATTCTGCCCTCAAATACTTGCTTGCTAAGAAAGATGCAAAACCTAGGTTAATTAGGTGGATTTTATTATTGCAAGAATTTGATCTCGAGATTCGAGATAAAAAGGGTGTGGAAAATGTAGTTGCTGATCATCTGTCTAGGCTTGAGCATGTTAGAATTAAGGGCAGTGACGATGATATAGATGACTGGTTTCCGGATGAACAATTGCTTGAGATGAAACTTTGTCCATGGTATGCAAATTTCGCTAACTTTCTTGTCACAAGCACACCTCCACCAAACCTATCGTTTCACGAACGAAAAAAATTCTTTTCTGACGTGAAATACTATTTTTGGGAGGAACCGTTTTTGTTTAAAATTTGTGCAGATTCCATGATAAGACGGTGTGTTGCGGAGGAAGAGTTTGATCGAATTCTCAACCATTGCCATGACCGTGAGGTAGGTGGTCATTTCGGACCAATAAGGACGGCATTCAAGGTACTTGAAAGTGGCTTTTATTGGCCAACTCTCTTTAAAGATGCTCGTTCTTATGTGCTACATTGTGATAAATGCCAGCGGTCAGGTAACATCTCTAACCGGCATGAAATGCCTTTAAATAATATCATTGAATGTGAGGTTTTTGATGTGTGGGGGATAGACTTTATGGGACCGTTTCCTAGTTCTTTCACGAAAAAATACATCTTGGTTGCCGTGGATTATGTGTCTAAGTGGGTAGAGGCGGAAGCGTATGCCACTAATGATGCTCAAGTGGTCCTAAAATTTTTAAAGAAAAACATTTTTAACCGATTTGGAACACCACGAGCAATCATTAGTGATGGTGGCACGCATTTTTGCAACAAACTATTTGAAAAACTTTTGAGCAAATATGGTGTCACACATAAGATATCTACCCCCTATCACCCCCAGACGAGTGGTCAAGTGGAAGTGTCGAACCGAGAGATAAAGCGAATTTTGGAGAAAGTGGTAGGTGTCAATAGGAAAGATTGGTCGGTGAGGTTAGATGATGCTCTGTGGGCTTATCGTACTGCTTTTAAAACACCTATAGGCACTACACCATATAGGTCGCTTTTTGGTAAAGCATGTCATCTACCAATAGAATTAGAGCATAGAGCATATTGGGCGACCAAAGCACTAAACTTTGATTTTGCTCTTGCAGGTGAAAAACGATTGCTGCAATTGAATCAGTTAGATGAGTTTCGAGGAAAAGCTTATGATCTTGCAATATCTTACAAAGAACGCACCAAACGAGCCCATGATAAACACATTGTAAGAAGGGAATTCAAAGTGGGTGAAGCAGTGTTGTTATACAACTCTCGCTTACGACTCTTTCCGAGCAAGCTAAAGTCAAGGTGGTCAGGACCATTCACTATAGCCAAGGTGTTCCCATCGGGTGCAGTGGTGTTACATGATGGCAAGGAGGGGACATTTACTGTGAACGCTCAAAGATTGAAGCACTATATCGGTGGCACAATTGAGCCACAAATTGGAGTCACTCGGCTCCATGACAGTCATTGAGGACATGGGTGAAAAGTCGAGCTCTAGGCTATAAATTGAGAACTACTTCTACTCCTTATATTGATTTTGATTATATTTTTTTTTTAGTTATTAATCGCATCATTTGCATTTAGGTAGTTGCATGGCATTGCATTCAAATTTTTTTCCCCGAACACTTCTCGCCCGGGCGGTCAAAACTGACCGCCCCAGCGGGTACTCGTTTTTTTTTAAAAAAAAGATAAAAAAAAGGATAAAAAAAAGAAAAGTCTTTTGCGAAAACTTCTCGCTAGGGCGGGCAAAATATACCGCCCTAGCGAGTCGCGCAGATACAAAATTTTTTTTCCCCGAAAACTTCTCGCTCGGGCGGTCATTGTTGACCGCCCTAGCGAGTCGCACAGATTAACAAAAAATTTTTTCCGAAAACTTCTCGCTCGGGCGATCAATTTTGACCGCCCTAGCGAGTCGCACAAATTTTCAAATATTTTGTCGGCGAGAACCCCTCGCTAGGGCGGACACAATTGACCGCCCTAGCGAGTCGCGCAGATTTAAAAACCTTTCCTTTTCTCTTTTCTTCCCCACTTCGAAACCCTCACCCCCTTTCCCGATTTTTTTGCTCCAAATCTCTCAATCTCACTCAATTCATCTCTTCTAACAAAATTTCAGGTACAATCGTGCACCCTCACCTTCACCAAGTGTCAAGACGCGATTTTTACGGTCAAGAACTCAACTCTCCGGCGAACCCAAGATTTCCAGCCATCGCCGCCTCTTCCGTTCCCGACCGACACCAAGTTCCGGAAAACATCTTCCTACTACGGGCTACTTGTGCTCTTCTCCAATTTTCCACAATGGCACCCAAAAGATCTAAGGTAACTCATGGTGCTTCTAGTTCTCGTTCCACTCCATCTATGTTTGTGAATGAAAAAGCTAGGGAGAGATTTGAGCATGCTAGACTACATAGGAAACCAATCCCTGAGCGTGGATTTAGCTCGTTTCTTATCGGTCTTTTTTCGGAGTCTCAAATAGAAAGAAGAGGGTGGAATACCTTTGTAGCACAACCGGAACCACTATGCAGCAGTGGTTCCGGTTGTGCGTGAATTTTATGCCAATGCCCCGGAGGGAAATGAGCCTAAGGCATTTGTGAGGGGACATCTAGTCCCGTATGATCCCATGACGATCAATGATATGCTAAGTTTACCATCGGTGGACGATTCGGTGTTTCAGGCGTGGGTGCTTAACCTGGATTATGATTTGATCATTCGCACACTCTGTTATCCGGGCACCACGTGGAAACAACCGGGGACTTATACGGTCTTTCTGGAAAAATTTTTGAAAGTGGAGGAGGCATTGTGGTATGCATTTTTGTCTAAGAGATTGATGCCGGTCGGTCATACGAGTGATGTGCAGCGTGAGCGGGCGGTTGTTCTTTATGCCATCTGCACTGGGATGGTGATTTATGTGGGCAGGCTCATTTTCGGACAGCTCAACATGTGCATTAATAGCAGCAATTTGGCTTTTTACTTCCCGACGATAGTGACTGAGCTGTGTGCCCGAGCGGGGGTGATATTCGAAGATGATGACGAGTGGTTACCGCCAATGAGAGCCATTGATGAGGCTCTTTATAAATCCAAGAGGGAGAAGAGACAGGCTGAGCTGCCCGAGGAGGTATTTTTCGATTATGGGAGAGCAGCTCAACCACCTCCGGCCTTAGGACACGCACCACCACCCCCGCAGCCACGCCGCCATGCCATGCGAGATCGCGTCGCCGAAGTGGGCGCTTGGGCCCATTATCAGACGCAGTACCAGGCCGTTAATCAGGCACATATTCAGAACATCGAATACCTGGTGCAGGGGATCTCAACTCATTTGGGCATCGACACTTCCGGACGGCCACCTACACCCGCATACCCGCCACCCTTCCAGTTTCAGTACAATTACCCTATGCCCCCAGCAGCTGAAGAGGGAGTTCCACCGCCGGAGAATGAGGAGGATGATGATTTCTGATCATGGGAGTTTACTGTTTCCCCTTTCTTTTTATTTTCCATATTCTGTCTTTGCATTCACATTCATAGGTTTTTATGTTTTTAGTGTTTGTTTCGTTTTGTGCAATGAGGGGATTGCACATCTCTAGTATGAGGGGGGTAGATTGTTGTTTTTTCTTAGTTAATTGTTTTTAAGTATTGCATTTCTTTTGTTTGGTGTCGTTTATGGTGAGAAGACATAGTTTATGAGCCAATGATGAGGTTGGATTGATAGTGTACAAAAGTATTGATTGGGTCACTTCATGAATGGTACTCTTGATTGTTAAAGCATGAATTTTGGCACAAAGTTTGAACTTTTTGAGCACACATGTGTGGGGACTAGAATTTTGTAGGAATAATGGTGAAATTTGAAGGTTTTGTGTGGTTAACTTGAAAGGCATCATTTATGAGTTGATTTAGCATGTAAACCCGTGAAAATAAGTCACTAATTGGGACCTTGAATGAGAACATTTGATTTGCTTTGAACTTTACATATACCCCCTGTTCAATGCACGGAATTAAAATATCGTACTCCTAACCAGCTGTAATCCAAAGTTATACATTCTTAGCCTAGGGAGTACATGCGTGAAAATTGTGCATTCAAAAAAAAAAAAAGAGAAAAAAATGGTGGAGATGTAAGGTGAGGGGGAGCCGAAATAAAAGGAATGAAATTCTATTCCTAGGCTAAAAGTTGGAGATGTAAGGAGACGAGGAAAGTCAGACGAAAAGTCTTGACGATTGCACAATGAAAATGATCGGTGTACTCCCGACTTTTAGCCACTTGAGCTTATTTTCCTTCTTTTCGACACCCTTATCTGCACTTAAGAATTGAATAAAGCTCAAGTTATGGTTAGTGATAAATGGACACGGGGGCGCATGCTAGTGAGACTTGTACTGAAGTGTTAATTGAGTGACGCGCATGATTTGATGATTGATCTATTTGAAATACGAATGACTAGACCCATCATGAGACACACACACGTTCAAATTAGTGTCAAGCTTTATGTGTAGATAAGAATGAGTATTCGGTTGTGATTTGACTTGATTATGATTTGTATGTGGGAAATTTCGCTGAGGCATGAGCATAACAGTTGTTAACTCACCATTGACATTTACTTGTGTTGGTTATTTCTTGTTTGAGTGTTTTGCGGTTGTTGTGTTTGTTTAGAATCTCGTGCTTTAACCTATTTTGCTCGAGGGCGAGCAAAAGGTTAGTATGAGGGGGTTGATAGGACTCGTTTTTACGTGTTTTTAGTGTTGGTTTTGAGTCGCGTTCATGCATCATATTAGTTTGTTTTAGTTGAATTTTGCATTTTTTTTTAGCATTATTTAGCATTTGACTGATCTCGTGTATTCTGTGGTTATTTTGTAGGAATTGAACCAAAAAGTGGGAGAAACTTTGGCATAATATCGAAGAGGTCTCGCTAGGGCGGACAAAAGTGACCGCCCCAGCGAGCATTGTGGTCTGGCCGAGGATTATTTTGCGCAAGTGTCTCGCTAGGGCGGTAAAAAGTGACCGCCCCAGCGAAACCAGGAACATGCTCGAGGAAGCTTATTCGAAGACCTCTCGCAAGGGCGGTCAAAATATACCGCCCTAGCGAGAAGCGAGATTGAGAAAGATTTGTTTCCAAATTTCTAGGGACTCTATCCTACACCAAAACCTAAGACACGAGACCAGCAGCCGTTTTTATCATCTGTTATCAGACTTTTCATCATTCTTTCTTGGAGAGGAGGCGAGAAGCAAAGGAGATTTCGAAGACCTCGAGATATCCACGCGTCGTGGCCGTCATCCATCGTCATCTTTAGTATTTTCATTATTCAGTATTTTATTTCTTACATTGATTGTGGTTTTTATCATGAATTTCAGTAGCTAAAACTCTAGATTTGTTGGGATTTGAGGGGATCCTACCCGTACTCGGTGTTTAACATTATTTCTCGACGTTTTTATTAGTGATTTGTTTATGCTATTGTTCGTTCTTGTTTCAATCGAAGCCTAGCTAACTTCCTTTGATTATTTCATGTTGTTGATGATTTCGATAGAATAATTAACAATAGAATCAAATAGTATAAACCACGGATTTACAATATTAGTAGATATACGAATTGGATACGTGTCGATAGTGATAGTTCACCCGAATGAAAGCTAGTGGATTCCATAGAATGTAATGCAATCTTGAACTGTTAAATATTTGAGGACACTTGAGTACTGCATGTTTTTTATTAGTATTAATATAGCTCGACAGAGTATATTAATTAGTCTAGGGAATTCCGTCGAATGCACGAGTAAAAGTCGAGTGTAATTATTTAAACACGAGTGGTAGGTGAACTGCTACTTCCCAACAAATTCATTTCTCAATTGATTTAATCCAAATTAATCATTGCTTTCTTGAATACGTTTTCTTCGCATTTTAATTATTTTAGTTGTTTAATTTACATTAGTTAATCATCAACTCATTTTATCGTTGCTAAAGAAATTTTACTTGAAAATAAAAATAGTGTGACACAGTCCTTGTGGAACGATACTCGTATTCACTTACGTTTATTATAACTTGACTATCGTGCACTTGCGATATTTAAATCGAGCTTTCATTTATAAAATACATTTTGGGATTATTCGCTGTGCAAGTTTTGCTCGATCAAGTTCCTATATGTTTCAACAAAGCACCTTACTTTGCCACCTGATGACCCTATATGAGTCGGTAAACAAGTCAAAGTACAATGCTAGCATATAGAGTCTCAATGTTGTCCCAGGTCATAAGGACTAATGGTGTACAACCATAAACTAGGACGTTTCCACTCGATAAGTGAGAACCACTTGGAAAGTCCTTAATGGAGGGTTGTTTAGTGCACTCTACCAGGAGCATCTATCTGCAATGCTCGGACATCACAATGTCCCCTACCAATGAAAAATGGTACTCACATCGCAGATACTAGTCTCGAACTCGAGCGGCCTATATCCTTCTTAGTGGCGGCTGAATCGACTAGGAACTGTTTAGAATATACATTATTCCAAATATGAGTTTCATGATATTCTTCATATGAGCATCTCATATTCTTTTTACTATTTGTATATTCAAGGGCTTTATCTATGCAACTAGCATAGTTATACAGATAAAGATGTGTCAAAATTAAGTATTTGAAATATTATTAAAATAAAGATTGTTTACACATAGAGTTTCATTGTGAACACTCGGCCAACACTTGGCTTGACGTGCACCTACTCTAACAATCTCCCACTTGCACTAGAGCCAACTACCCATATGCTTTAAACCCATCGATTTGTGATGCTTCTCTAATAATGGTCCAGGTAAAGGCTTACTTAGCGGATCAACAACATTATCTGCGGAGCCGACTTTGTCAATAGACACTTCTCCTCTTTCCACATTCTCTCGGAGGATGTGGTACTTTCTCAATACATGTTTAGACTTCTGATAAGACCTTGGCTCCTTTGCTTGAGCTATAGCTCCCGTGTTGTCACAAAACACAGGGACAGGAGCAACATCATTAGGAATGACGCCCAACTCTTGGAAGAAATTCCTTATCCAAATAGCCTCCTTTGATGCATCTGATGCAGCAATGTATTCAGCCTCTGTGCTGGAATCCGTAGTACTGTCTTGCTTGGAACCCTTCCAAGAGACAGCAGCACCATTGAGCATGAATACAAACCCAGAGGTTGACTTCAAGTCATCGATATCGCTTTGGAAGCTAGAGTCGGTATAGCCTTCCAATTTCAGTTCTCCACCCCCATAGACCGAGAACAACTTATTGGTCCTTCTCAAATACTTGAGGATGTCTTTCACAGCTTTCCAATGTGGAAGAACATGGTTTGATTGATATCTACTCACTACGCTTAGTGCGAAAGCCACGTCAGGACGTGTAGATATCATGCCATACATGATGCTACCAATTGCAGATGCATAAGGAATGCTTGTCATCGCCGCTATCTCTGCATCAGTCTAGAGAGACATAGACTTGGATAGGGACACACCATGACACATTGGTAGATGTCCTCTCTTGGACTCATCCATCGAGAACCGCTTCACGATGGTATCAATGTATGTGGACTGGGTGAGACCAAACAATCTTTTTAATCTATCTCTATGGATCTGTATTCTCAATACAAAAGATGCTTCTCCCAAGTCCTGCATCGAGAACTTCCTCGCTAACCATATTTTAGTTGATTGAAACATTCCTACATCATTACCAATGAGTAGAATGTCATCAACATACAGCACCAGTAATGTCACAGCACTCCCACTGACCTTCTTATACACACAGGGTTCCTCAGGATTCTTAGTAAAACCAAACTCTTTGATTGTACTATCGAATCTAAGGTTCCAACTCCTAGAAGCCTGCTTTAGACCATAAATAGTTATCTGAAGTTTGCATACCATATGCTTACTTCCGACAGATGTAAACCCTTCAGGTTGAGACACGTAAATCTCTTCCCCCATTAAGAAATGTTGTCTGACATCCATATGCCATATCTCATAGTCATACCGTGCAGCTATGGCTAGCAATATCCTTATGGACTTGAACATTGCAACTGGAGAAAAGGTTTCCTCAAAGTCAACTTCTTGTCTTTGAGTATATCCTTTTGCTACCAATCGCGCCTTGAAGGTCAATACCTTCCCATCCGCCCCAAGTTTCCTCTTGTAAATCCATTTGCACCATATGGGAACAATTACCTCAGGTGGATCCACGAGATTCCACACTTGGTTCGAATGCATGGAATTCATCTCAGATTCCATAGCTTCAAGCCACATGGACGAATCGGCATCAGATAATGCTTCCTTGAAGGTCCTTGGATCACATCCAAGGTTAGGCTCATCACGGACCTCTTCAAGAAGCAGACCATACCTCATAGGTGGTCTCGAGACTCTCTCGGATCTTCTAGGAGCTTGTATCTCCTCCCTTGGCTCTTCGGGTGTGGGTTCTACAATTGTTGGTGTCTCTCGAACTTCTTCGATTTCTATCATCTCTCCTTTTCTATTCAATAGAAATTCCTTTTCCAAAAAGGTTGCATTCCTAGAAACAAATAATTTTGTTTTTGGGGATGATAGAAATAGTATCCAACCGAATTCTTTGGATATCCCACAAAGTAACATAAAATGGATCGACTATCCAATTTATCTCCCACTACCTGCTTCACATAAGCAGGGCACCCTCATATTCTAAGATAAGAATATTTGGGTGGCTTACCCATCCAAATCTCATATGGTGTCTTATCAACTGCCTTTGAATGGATATTGTTCAACAATAGTGCCGCTGTCTCAAGCGCATATCCTCAAAAGGATGGCGGCAACTCCGTGAACTCCATCATAGACCGAACCATGCCCATCAATGTCCGGTTACGACGCTCCGAAACACCATTCAACTGTGGTGTAGCGGGCGGAGTCCATTGCGAGAGAATCTCATTCTCCCTAAGATACTCTTGGAACTCGGCACTCAAGTACTCACCACCTCGATCCGATCGAAGTGTCTTGATGCTTCGTCCCAACTGTTTCTCTACTTCACTTCTGAATTATTTGAACATTTCAAAGGCTTCAGACTTGTATTTCATCAAATGCACATACCCATACCTCGAAAAGTCATCGATAAAGGTGATGAAATAGGCATGTCCAAGCTTAGTCGTGATGCTAAGTGGACCACACACATCGGTATGGATCAAATCCAATAACCCTTTGGCTCGCTCCACATGGCCCTTAAAAGAAATTTTGGTCATCTTTATTTTCAGACAGGATTCACAAGTCGTGAGAGCATTAATATCAGACATATCAAACATGCCCACTCCCACTAGCTTATTCATCCTTCTTAGGGAAATATGTCCTAATCGAGCATGCCATAATTGTGCCGAATTTAGAGTATCTTTTTTTCACTTGTTTGTTGTTGTTATTGCTTGGATATTGTTTAGTGGAATATCTTTCAATTTTAAGTTATAGAGATCGTTTTCAAGTTCTCCAGTACTAATTAAACATTCATTCTTGTAAATGTTGCAAACATCTTTGCTAAATAAAAAAGAATATCCATTTTTATCAAGCATAGAAATGGAAATAATGTTTTCACCAAATCAGGTACAGACAAAAACATCTCTTAAAATCAACTTAAAATCATTTTTCAACAATAAGTAAACATTTCCCACGGCCTTAGCAGCAACTCTTGCTCCATTGGCCAACCTCAAGAAGGTCTCACCTTCCCTAAGTCTCCTACTTCTTCCCATCACCTATAACTCATTACAGAGATGTGAGCCACAGCCGGTATCAAATACCCAAGAAGTAGAGTTAATTGAAATGTTTACTTCAATATAGAGCATACCGTTTCCAGAACTCTTCTGGGCAAGAAATTCCCTGCAATTACGCCTCCAATGTCCAGGATTCTTGCAGTGATGAGAAATATTAACAGTCTTGTCAGCCTTGACTGATGTGGCTACCACAACGGGACTCGGAGCTAGCCTCTTCAAGGGCACGTTCTTCTTGGGACGTTGGAAAGAACGCTTCTTTCCCTTCCCACGTGGATCAATCTTCGTTTTAGATGAAGAACCCACATAAAGAACCGACTTCTCATCATTCATAGAAGCCTGCATATAACACTTGGTTTTCAAGTCATCGTCACACAATTCCTTGTAAGTCTGCAATTCCTTAGGAGTGCAGTCAGTCGGAGCCTCCACAGGGGATGACTTAGTAAGTGTATATGCTATCCTTTCCGAGTTCAAGACGATTTTCAGATTTCTTAGCCAATTGAGGTAACTAGGTTTGGTTAATACGTGTTTGTCGAGTATTACATATAGCGAATTTCGAATCAAAGACATTGTCAAAAATTATTGAAAAGTAAACAGATAAATGTTAATGACTATTTTAAAATATTTAGTAAGATATAAAGTATGGAGTTTTACTTTATAAATGATTACTCCCACTGTTTTGACATATTTCACTACCCTCTAGTGAAAACTGGAAACTCCTTTCCTCAGTAGGTACACAGGTCCAATTAGGGAATTATGATCCCGAATAATATCAGCCAATCAAAATTCCTAAAAGGTAGTTTCCAATTGCATCTCCATGCAACCCTCTACGTAAACTTTTGTCTCACGTTTTATTAGGACCCAATAATATGACGTCGTTCATCTTCACGTGTCAAGCCTTACCCATCGATGTTGAACCTTAATGGACAGTCGTCATGAGTTCCCCCATTAATATGAGCCGAAATCATGGGAGTTCCACGTAGTTCACATCACCATGTCAATGGATGTCACAGCTTTCCGGCACCCAGGGCCCCCCCAATAATATGAGTCGAGCCCCGAGCACGGGTAGCGTTCATCATGCACCCATTGTCGATGGAAGACATGGAAATTATAAACAAATTTATAATTCCCCTTTTCGGGTTTGATATTAATTTTGAATCTTATTCAAAATGAGGGTTTTTAATTTTGAAAGGTCACATCATTAATTTTATTTAAAAGCTCGCCATGTTTGATCGTATGTTTGCCGGATTCATACAACTTTGTTATTATCATAATAATAACGCACATACTCATTATTTATAACATATCATGCATATTATAAATAGTAAATAAAACAAGGATGATCAATCGCCCCAAAACTAATGGCCCGTGTGAGCTAAACACGGGCCTAGTTCCAATCCTAGAAAAATGCAAGGGATGCAAATGCAACTATTACATTAGCTTCCAATATTTACACGTCTTCGATATTCATAATCATCATGGCCACCATCTTCCAATCTTGATCATCCACTATACTAGTATTTACAAATAAATATTCATGGCAAATAGGGATACATCTCATGGGGTGGGAACGGGCCATAAACCAAGCCCACTTTAAATTTGATAATTATTACAATCATTCAACACAAAATATCCTAGCATACACCTAGCAAATTTGGCTTGGGCTTTTGATCAACCTTCATGCATAATATCACATATCATACACTATCAATTAATTATCACAATAATTAATTGATTCAATATTATATATCTTGATCAAATCACTAACCGCCACGATTATAAACTAAATTAATTAGAAAGTATACAAACACCTTTGTCTATTTTCTAATTAATTTATTTATAACCGAATTTCTTGTAAATCACAATTTACTATAAATAATTAAAGTCAAACTTTAATTATTTATTTCATGAGAAAATATTTGCAACTTTTGTAAATTTACACTTAAGGGCCCAAAAAATCATTTTTCACAAAAAACATTTTGGCACATTTAAATTTCACAAATATGTTAGTCATCCAATGCCATTGCTGCCCGAAATGGGCAGCCCCACGGGCAGCCCGTGCTGCCCGAAAACCCCTTTTCAAAGCCATGTGTTTTGTTGCAAAAAATCATCTCATGCGGTTAGAAATCGATCTCAATATAATATTATGTATATGCTACACAAACTAGTACCCTTAGCTCATGATACCACTTGAAAGAGGATCGGTTAAGGTGCCCGAAATGCAACGGAAGCAACAAAATTTTCGATTTTTGAAGGAAAAATTCGAGCACCTCTACTAATGTGTAGCAAATACAATATAACACAATAATGACATTCATAGTGTGTTAAAAAAATATACCTATCAATCTTAAAAGATTGATGTTGGCTCCAACTTAGTTGATATACAACTAAGCTCTTGATGGCAAGACAATCTTCAAGCTCTCTTTGCTCCAAAATTAGGCCCACCACTAACTAGCTAGAACCCCTCTTATTTTACACTAGAAAAATAAAAGGATTTTTCAAAGAGAAGTGTTTTCTTTCCTCAATAATTGAAAAACAAAAATTAAGGAGACTTGAATTTTCGTCCAAGTGCCTTGGAGGAGAGAGAGTGGAGTGTTTTTCTTGGTGTATGAAAAAGTAAAAGTGAGCATGTGCATAGCCTTGAATGTTGAAAAAGTAGCCTCCCAACTCTTCATCTCCCAAGCATGCATTTCTATTTGGGTTTATAACAATTATAAAGCTCATGGACTTTTATTTAAATGTCTCAAACACATTTGAGACCATTTAACCTTTACTTGATTTTACTCAAGCCCACTAGTTTAATAATTATTTCTAATTGGGCTCTACAAGGCCCAAATGTTATTTAATTAATCCAACACTTGAATTAATTTAATTATTTGGACTCTACTAGGTCCACTAGTGTTTAATTAATTCTACACTTGAATTAATTTAATTTAGTCCATAATAATGTATATGAAAATCAAAATTTTCAAATACATTACTCGTTTGACCAACTTTTAATTTAGGAACACTTCCTCGAATTAAAAGTTACATTCTCCTTATAGAAGTCATAATTCTATTTTTATTTACTCTTATAAACTCCTTTATAAGCCGTTCAACACATTAAACTATTTTACTTTTCAACGGGATCTGGAAAGTTAGCACTTGTGTGACCCTCAATGGTTGATCGATACAACTAGCCGTGGGTTCACATCTCCATGTGATTCGGACTAAACATGTCCTTATACGAGCATACACCAATTGCTCCATTCTTAATTATCAACACCTTGATAATAAGAACGTCAGAACTCAATTTTGATAGTACCCAACCAATCATGTTAAACGCCTAGCAGCATCGTTTACATGATTCCCTAGGTATCAAATGATAGTGCCTGCAAGAACCATTCAATTATGGTTAGCGTACAGTTCGGTCCCTTCAACTCATATATCCCGACCGATTCGACAACCATTGGTATATCGAGAGTTGTCAATGAATCGATACTATGTGTCATGTTGTAGTTGCATCGATGGTGTAATCTATTAAACCCCTTTCATAATTACCACCATACTCTGATAAGAGATTTCATACTACATACACATAGGATATCCATATCCGAAGGTAAGCGGTGAATCCCCGACTACAATGCATCGACTCCTATATGTTTCGACAAAGCACCCATCCTTGCTACCTGATGACCCCATATGAGTCGGTAAACAAGTCAAAGTACAATGCTAGCATATAGAGTCTCAATGTTGTCCCGGGTCATAAGGACTAATGGTGTACAACCATAAACTAGGACGTTTCCACTCGATAAGTGAGAACCACTTGGAAAGTCCTTAATGGAGGGTTGTTCAGTGCACTTTACCAGGAGCACCTATCTGCATGCTCGGACATCACAATGTCCCCTACCAATGAAACATGGTACTAACATCACAGATACTAGTCTCGAACTCGAGCGGCCTATATCCTTCTTAGCGGCGGCTGAATCGACTAGGAACTGTTTAGAATATACAGTATTCCAAATATGAGTTTTATGATACTCATCATATGAGCATCTCATACTCTTTCTACTATTTGTATATTCAAGGGCTTTATCATACAGATAAAGATGTGCCAAAATTAAGTATTTAAAATATTATTAAAATAAAGATTGTTTATACATAGAGTTTCATTTTGAACACTTGGCCTACACTTGGCTCGACGTGCACCTACTCTAACAGGATGGTGCGTCCCTGTGCTGGGAGGGAACTGCACATGCAATGAATGTGGATACTCTCACGTGGGCCAGATTCAGGAAGATGTTCTTCGGGAAGTATTTCCTAGCTGACTTCAGGGGCAGTCTGACGAGAGAGTTCATGAGCCTCAGGCAGGGAGATTTATTTGTGGCGGAGTTCATCCGCGAGTTTGACAGGGGCTGCCATTTTGTGCCCATGATAGCAGGGGATGCCGCCCAGAAGCTGAGGCATTTCCTTGATGGACTGAAACCTACCCTTCGCCGAGATGTCATGCTGATGAGGCCGACAGATTACGATGAGGCCACTTCCTGTGCCTTCCAGGCAGAGCAAGCACTCCGAGACATAGATTTTGAGTTGCAGCGGAAAGGGCACCAGACTCAGTCCAGTTTCCATCCTCATAAAAAACAGTTTATCGGACCGTCGAGACAGCAGGGGCAGCAGAAGCCTCAAGGGCAGTTTAGGAGGCCACAACAGCAGCAGCAGAAACCCCCTCAGGAGTCAGGGGCGCCTAAGCCAGACGACAGACAGCCGTGCCCACAGTGCAACAGATTCCATTTCGGTAAGTGCATGTGGGTGACCTTTAAGTGCTTTGTGTACGGACAGGAGGGGCACAAGGCTGCAGATTGCCCTAGGATCCAGGACCACATTACTGGTAGGGCTTACGTGATGCATGCCGAGGAGGCGGAAGCAGTGCCAGACTCGACATTGATTACTGGTAACCCTTTGATTAAGATTTAATTTACTGTACAATTGTATGGATTTTATGCTTGTTGGAGGAATTAATTGTGGAATTTATAACTTAGAAAGATTTAGGACGCATGTTCTACTTGGTTGGGAGTAAGAATCTAAGTGGTTGATCCGAGGAATTATAGGGACCTAATTATAATAACAGATAATTTAATGACTAAAAATGCAATTTTTGAAACTTTAAGGGATTAATTTGTAATTTTTGATTTTCTGAGGTTGAATTTCGAACTTTTGGGAATTGATGCTTGGGTTAATTCAGTATTTGTTCGAGGACTTTGAGGTTAATTTTCGATAAGAAGTTCCTTAAGTTCAACTCTATTAGATTTGATGGTATGTTTGTCGCAGGGAGGATACATGTTGCAGGTGTAGCCACGCATGCATTGCTAGATTCAGGAGCTACGCATTCGTTCATATCCGAATCTTTCGTGAAGCGACTAAAATCATACCAGTAGCGATGGATTTGGGTTACAAAGTATCGATTCCATCCGGATATCAGATGTTCACCTCTCAGATAGTAAAGAGATTAGAGCTTCGGTTACATAAGTATTCAGTGCACGCAGATTTGATAGTACTACCACTACCGGAGTTCGACATCATATTGGGCATGGACTGGTTATCTTCTCATGGTGCAGTCATTGATTTTCGACAGAGGTCAGTGTCTGTCATACAACCTAGTGGAAAACCATTTGTTTTTTAGGCAGCCAGATATCAGCAGTTCCCGCACGTCATTTCCTACTTGTGTGCGAGGAAGCTTATCAAGAGAGGTTGCCAGGAATTCTTAGCCAGCATTATATCAGTGACAGAGCCAGTCAGTCAGAGGCTGGAGGATGTAGATGTGGTCCGTGAGTTCTCTAGTGTGTTCCCTGACGATGTTTCAGGTATACCACCGGACAGAGAGGTGGATTTCTCTATTGAGATTATGCCCCGGTCAGTGCCGATATCTAAGGCACCCTACCATTTAGCGCCTACTGAGATGAAGGAGCTCAAGGATCAGATTCAGGATCTGCTAGATAAGGGTTTCATTCTCCCTAGCTTTTCTCCTTGGGGCGCTCCAGTGTTATTCGTCAAGAAGAAGGATGGCAGCATGCGACTGTGTATTGACTACCGAGAGCTAAACAGAGTCACAGTTGAGAATAAGTATCCGCTGCCAAGGATCGAGGACTTATTTGATCAGCTTCAGGGAGCGTCGATGTTCTCCAAGATAGATCTTCGATCCGGATATCATCAGCTGAAAGTGAGGGAGTCAGATGTGCATAAGACAACCTTTCGGACGCGTTATGGGCATTATGAGTTTTTGGTGATGCCTTTTGGTGTGACGAACGCGCTAGCGATCTTCATGGATCTCATGAATCGCGTGTTTCATCCATATTTAGATCAGTTCGTCATAGTGTTCATTGACGATATTTTGATATATTCGAAGAACAGATAGGATCACAGGCAGCATCTGAGGATAGTATTGCAGACTCTACAGGATAGACGATTGTATGCCAAGTTCAGCAAATGTGAGTTCTGGCTTGACAAGGTGGCATTCTTGGGCCACATCGTATATCAGGATGGCATAGAGGTTGACCCCACCAATGTAGAGGCAGTCAGAGATTGGCCTGTTCCTAAGAGTGTGACAGAGATCCGTAGTTTCTTGGGATTCGCAGGCTATTACAGGAAGTTCATCCAGAACTTCTCTTCTATTGCGGTGCCTATGACCGCATTGACGAAGAAGAATGCAAAGTTTATCTGGGGACCCTAGTGTCAGGAGAGCTTTGACAGACTGAAGCTAGCATTGACCACTGCACCAGTACTAGCTATGCCATCAGGGCAGGGAGAGTTTGTGGTCTATACAGATGCATCTAAGCTTGGATTGGGCGCAGTTCTGATGCAACAGGACAGAGTGATAGCCTATGCGTCCAGACAGCTGAAGGTTCATGAGCAGAACTATGCGACTCATGACCTCGAGCTAGCAGCATTGGTATTTGCCCTAAAGATCTGGAGACACTATCTGTATGGAGAGAAGTGCAAGATTTTCATAGATCATAAGAGCCTGAAGTACTTTTTCACACAAAAGGAAGTGAGAACATTACTATGGATTTTGTGACAGGGCTTCCGAGGACTACTGGACGATTTAACGCCATCTGGGTGATTGTTGATCGGCTCACTAAATCGGCTCATTTCTTACAAATCAAGAAGACATTCACCATGACTCAGTACGCAGACATGTATATAAAAGAGATAGTCAGACTGCATGGGATTCCATTGTCCATAGTGTCAGACAGGGATCCGAGGTTCACGTCTGCATTCTGGAAGAGTCTTCACCAGGCTTTGGGTACGAAGTTATTGTTCAGTACTGCTTTTCATCCTCAGACAGACGGTCAGTCAGAGAGAGTGATTCAGATTCTAGAGGACCTACTCCAAGCTTGCATGATCGACTTCCAGGACAGCTGGGCGTCAAAGTTATCTCTTGTGGAGTTCACATACAACAACAGTTATCAGGCATCGATAGGTATGGCTCCATATGAGGCACTTTACGGGAGGAAGTGTAGGTCGCCAGTTCATTGGGATGAGGTAGGAGAGCGAGCAGAGTTGGGTCCGGATATTGTCAGATAGATAGCAGATTTAGTGGCCAGGATTCGGGACATGATGAAGACTGCACAGAGCCGCCAGAAGAGCTATGCTGATCAGAGGCGACGAGATCTTGAGTTCGCAGTAGGGTATCATGTGTTCCTGAAGGTAGCACCGATGAAGGGTGTGATGAGGTTCGGGAAGAAGGGTAAGCTCAGCCCTAGATTTATCGGCCCATTCGAGATCCTAGAGAGAGTGGGAACACTTGCGTACAGAGTTGCCTTACCGCCGAATCTGGCAGGAGTTCATAACGTATTTCATGTCACTATGCTGCGGAAGTACATGTCAAATCCTTCTCATGTACTTAACTATGAGCCACTTCAGCTGACACCACACTTATCATTCGAGGAGAAACCCACTAAGATTTTGGACAGGCAGGAGAAGAAACTCCGGAACAAAGTGATCCAGTTGGTCAAGGTCAAATGGTTGAATCATTCCGAATAGGAGGCTACTTGGGAGACCGAGACCGAGATGAGAAGTCGATACCCGGAGTTATTCGGTACGTTCTAAATTTCGAGGACGAAATTTAGAATAAGGGAGGGAGAGTTGTAAGGTCCAGTAATTTAATCCACGTAACCTGAATGCATGCAATCTAGGATTTTATTTTAAATTATTTGTTTAATTATTTTATGCATTTTATGCATAATTCATACATGGTAGTAATTATTTCACGAAATTTTAAAAGTTCATGTATTAGGGATTCTAGATGCATTTCACATTTGAACGAGGAATGGGGACCGGACTGGAGAATTTTCAAGAAAATTATTTTAATTACATGATTTATTTTTATTAATTAATATAAGGTGTTTTAAAGTGTATTTTTTAAAAATAGGGATTTTTGGGGTATTTTAACAGCATGATTTTACGTTTTTAAGGTACGCAAATTTTATCGATTCGAGGGACTTTTTGAGGATTCGGTTAATATTTTCAAAAACTTTCCAACACGAAATTTTTTTCAGGAGTGTGTTTAGATTAAATGGGCTTATTTTTAAGTTTATTGGGCTTAAATATTTTTTTTACTTCTAATTAAACAATTAAAGTCTATTACCCACTAATTAATAATTAAATTATTATATTAGAACTACCCTACAACTATATTATACAACAACCGACACCCCATTAAAAATTTAGGACCCTTAGTTTCAGAAAAATAATGGGAGACACCAATTTAAAGCCACGGTTGTTTGTTGGTTCATGCATCAAAGGCTATCCGGCGCTCCTCTCTTCATTCCTCTTGCGTTTATTCATCATAAGGAACGTCACGTACTTTTATTTCTGCATCATATACGCCATAATACATGCTGATATGTGTGCCATTCATGTTGTTTTCAGTTCATGCATCGTTTTTACGGGTATGTTTCGGTTGAGCATGAAATGTATATTTGCTTTGCATCCACTCACGTTTTCTTGATTTGTAAAAAGGGGGCTGCCTTTTGTTTGATGCTAAGGGAGTGTTCAGAGCAGGTTACTGAATTCATGAGGCTGGTGAAGGTTCAGTAGAGTGGAGTGAAGGCCGAGAGGTGTAGCGGTTAGGGGTTTCTTGGTTTCTTTGTCTAGATCGGTGGGTAGGCGAAGGCTGGTGGTACAAGGACGACTCTAGGCCTTGGACAGACTCGTGGTGGGTCTGAAACCTGGTCTGGAAATGCATGAACGCTACTGGTCTTGCCTTCGAAGCTGTTGGTTTCACGGATTGGGTGTTGGCCGCGTGAGGTGTCCTTCGAAGGCTATCGAGTATAAGGAAGTTGCGGGCTGTTTGAGGGGTTGCCGTAGGCTCCAGCTGGTTCAGAGGGGTCCTAGGCTGGTCTAGATGAGGTGATTTAGTAGCTGGTTCCATTCGTGGTAGGCTAGGATCGAAGAAGGGGAAGATGGGACAACTAGAATTTTTGATCGGCAACTTCCAGAATTTTCAGTAGCCTTAAGGGTCTGTTCAGAAAGGTTCAAGGGTTGAGTCTTGATGGTTTTAGGGCTTTTTAAGTGTTTACTAGGTGTGGTAAAAAGTTGGGAGAAGTTTGGTTAAGTTTCGGTTTGATTCGGGTTAAAATCGGGATCTCGGTACAAGTTTTAAAACAATTCGGTTAAGTTATGAAATGGGCTCGAGTTTATGTCTAAGAAATACTTTTATATATGGTTTTAAACATTTTAGGAGTTTGGTAAGTTTCGGATCAAAATAAAGAGTTTTGGATTTATCCGAGATTTAATCGCCGTACGAAACGTTAATTAAAAGATTAATTTAAACGCCTAGATTTAGGCTTAATAAAATTATGCCAAATTATATTTAAGCTCAAATAATTATTAGAAGTAGTTTTTAAATTGGGAATTTTATGCTAAGGTTTGGTTTAATTCAGGATTAAACGCTTTAATAGGTTATTTTTAAAGATTAATTTAAAAGTCATAGATTTAAGCCAAATAAAAATATGGGAAAGTTCATGTAGGCTTAAATAATTATTTGGGACATGTTAGAGTCAATGGAATTAAGAAAATGTCGGAAACGTGGAATTTTACGTCTAGGGGAAAAATGGTAATTTTGGATTTCCAGGTGCAAAATGACCGCAAAATGGTCATTTTGCACCTGGGGTGAGATGTTGGTCCTGGCAGCGTCCTGAGCACAATTTTATGATATTTTAAATGTTTATGTACATATTTACGATTTTTACTCAATTATGATAAATACGTCGCATGCTTGGTTTAAAGGAAAAATTACGTATATGCATGTTTTTATTAAGTGGTGAATATGATGATGTTTTTGAAGGATGAGAGTTGGTTGTGACTGACGATGTATATGTATACGATGATATGAGATATGATGAGCTGAGGCCCGGGCTCAGTGGACGGGTAATGCTGTCGTTGATGTCTCCCGCCGCCGGGTACCACGGTTACATGTAGATGGATCCATCGATAGAGCTGATATGAAAGTCACAACCAATGAACTGAATTCAATTAAAAAGGAAATGTTTACGTATATGATGACATTAGTTGACATGCTTTAACACGTATATGTTGATACGATGATACATGCTATGATTATTATCATGTTTTGAAAGGATACGACACGTTTACGTATATGATGACATGAGATGACATGCTTTGACACGATATGATTTTACACAACAAGTTTACGTTATGCTTTTAAGTTCATGAAAGATATGTTGAGTATGATATTTTTCACTGCTGTGTGCTATGTATATGTACTTGTTATTCTTGGTACAAGTGTGTTGAGTCTTTAGACTCACAAGGCATGTGTGATACAGGTGAGCTAAATGTTGAGGAGACTGGAGGTGCCAAACTCTGAGTAGGCAGACCTGGTGCGGTGACACAACCCGAGGACCACATGTTTTCCGCATTACGATTTATGCAATTGAGAGGAGATGAACATTTTCTTAAGATGATGATTTTATGATTTTTACACGTTTACGTTTTCTTATGGTTTTGGACGGGTTTGGTTATTTTAAACTATGCTATTTTTACTGTCAAATATTTAAGATCATTTTTAAATATTAGTTCGAAAATGCGAGCTGTATAAAAAAAAAAAAAAATTCCGCACTTTTAAAACTAGTAGACGTTACAATTATCACTATAGGCACAGTGATATCTTCCTGATATGGGCATGCATGGTGTATTGCAATTGTTGAAGATTGATTGATCGCCTTGTTTGTGGAGCTTAAATGCTTACTAGATTTTTAATTTCAAATTGATAATTTATTAATAATCATTATAGTCTGGGCCAATGTTCTAAAAAGATTAAAATATGAGGAAATGTTAATTTCTCTTTAAGCATTACAAGCTTAAACATGGGCACATATCCATAGTACATGGCTCGAGCCCATCTCCAAGTCACAGAAAAAGTCCACCGGGGCCGACAGCTGAGGTGAGCCATGATAGGTGTTCAAAGGATCTGGCGGTGTGTCAAGGCGCTAAGGGTGTGCTGAGGTATTACAAGTTGGAGAGTGGGTTAAGTGATTAGAATTATGCCATTAATATCCAAATAAGGTGAACAAATGTGGAGCCGAGCAACAAGGTATGATGAGTGGTGAAGAAGAGAGCAAGGAGGTGTGCTAAGGAATGTTGGAGGTGTGATAAGGAGTCTTTGCGGTGTTAAGTAATTAGAGATGAGATAAGGTGTGTATGGGTGTAATAAGGAGTGGGAGGTAAGCTAAAGATTTGGGAATGAGCAAAGGAGCTGTGAGGAGGGTCAAGTAGCCGGAAGTGTTCAGTGTGACCCAAGGAGTATGGAGTTGAGAGGGGGTTCAATTAGCTAGAAGTGTGCAATGGGTAGCCAAGAAATGTGACAAGGGAAGAGCTCGCCCTTTCCAGTAGAGATCCTATTTGATTGATTCACCTGAGAAGGGTGAGCCCCTAGCAATGGAGATCTGTAATGACCGTTGGAGTCTTGAATTAGGCGAGTCTTAAGCGATTGGTCCCCTACCTCGTGCATATGGTCTCCTACCTCGTACATATTGTTGGAGTAGGTGTCCAGTAAGACAACTTGTGGTTTAAGCTTTATTGACTCTTATGTTACAAATTATCTTTATTTTAATAACATTTTACGTTTTATATATTATGGTATTTACTTTATCTGTATATCCATGCAAGCTGCATATATTATGATATCATGAACTCGTACATATGATGATGATCATGAACCACATTTTAAAAATTACTATATATTATAAACGTGTTCTTAGTCGATTCAGCCTCCTAAAATAAAGGTAGGCCGCTTGAACTCGAGACTAGCATCTGTGATGTTTTGTACCATGTTTCATGGAAGGGACATAGAGATGTCTGATCATACACAATGAGTGCTTATATGATGGGTCACTAAACAACTCTCTCTTGATTTTTTCAAATGGTTATCATTTATCGAGTAAATAATCTACAGTTATGATCGTACACTATCAGTCCTTACAACCCGAGACAATATAGAGGCTCTATATACTAGTATTGCACTTCGACTCGTTTACCGACTCCACAAGGGTCATCATGTGGCGAATATGGGTGTAGTATCAACTTACGTAGGAGACAATACGTTGTATTCGAAGATTCATCGCTCACCTACGGGCGTGAATATCATATTTGATATGACGAGTTAATAATTCAAGAAATATCTAGCCAGAATAAAAGATGTGATTTAGGGAAAAGTGGTTTCACAGTTGCATATGTGATGCCACTATGATTACTAAAAGACACATCATATTGTTATTGAATTCAAATGCAGCCTTTGATATATCAATAATTATAGATTTGATTGGGATATATGAGATGAATGGACTGTACTATACGCTAACCATACCCAACTGGTTCTTAGAGGCACTATTAGTGATACATAGGGAATCATGAGATGATATTACTAGGCGCTCTACCAGGATTCAATTGCGAAATCATAAATAAGTTCTGACATTCTTATGATCAAAAGGTTAACAAATATAATGAGGCTAATTAGGATAATATCGTTTAAGGGACACGTGTTGTCCCGAATCACATGAGTTGTGAACCCACGACTAGTTGTATCCCTGAATCATTAAGGTCACACAAGTATTCCTTTTCATGTTCTCATTGAGATATTCAATTCAAGGAGTTGAATTTGATGATTGTGGTTTGATGGAGATAAAATATTTGGCTTACAATACAAGAAAAACGCAAAACGACAACGAATATTATTTTTTCTCGTAGGTGGTTAAAAACTTTTGTAATGGATGGTGTTGTGAAAGTGCGTCCAACGACAACAGTTAAAAACTGTTGTCGTAGCTATTAGCGACTGTTTAAGATATACCGTCGCTAAAATCAGCGACAGTATAGACATATTCCGTCGTTAATTTTTAAGTAAAATAAAAAAAATTAATTTATAATTTAATAAATCTACCCAAAAAACTTACAATCTGACTAAGCTAATATTATTCATGATCTTAACTAACACTTAAAAATTTACCAAGAATTGAACGGAAAATACTTACCCTAAATAGAAACTAAAATCGTCTAAGAGAGAAACAATTTATCGTAGATGTGAAGTATTGTGGAGAAAAATAGGCCAAAAACGCGGATATTTATAGACAGTTTGCGACGTTTTTTGATAAAACCGAGCGATGGAACACTTGTCACATCAGTGATGTCTGATTACCGATCGGGATTATAATGAAACCATGATAATGGATTGTTTGATAGATTAGGCTTGGACTATCCTAGTGAAACTCTAACTACTAGGTGTTCTAGTTAGACAAAACACAAAGTAGAAGTTTTTACTCGTTGAACTGGAGTTTCCTAATCAAACTATCACTCGTAGATTTGACATGTTGATTCAGAGTGTCCTAATCAAATTTTATCTAGGTAAGATCTCATTATCCAGATATGCTCTAGAAAATATCACATTATATACATATGATTCAGATAAGATTACATTATCTAGATAAAACTCTATATATCATAGTTGGTCAAAACTACTAGGACAGTTCTCTAACAATATTTTTGTAACGTACCGTACTTTTTACTACTTGAAATTTGCGAAAAGATTAAAAAAAATTCTTAAATAAGAATTGAACTTTCAAAATTCGATAAAATAAACTGTTCGTCCCCATAATTGTTGCAATAAAAGATCTCAAATGAAGTTTACTAAAAGTACTTGCTTAAAATCTCATGAACAGGAATGTGAAATCAGAGTATTGAACATTTCAAAAATTCTTAAAATGACATGGGCGGTCCTCGGGTTTAGCCTCCTACTCAGCCCAAGCCAGCTCCTTGGTCCCCACCTCAAGTCTCCTTGAAATCATCCTCACCTGCATCGATCAAGTCTAGTGAGTCTAAAGACTCAACACGTATAAACTGGAAGTAACGAGTAATATCTAATAAAACCACATGCAACTTCAAAATAGATTGTACATACTTGAAACTTGAACTTGCAATTAAACTTGAACATACATACATAACATAGACGTGTCATAACGTGAAAACTTTTTATAAACATACTTGCATACTTGTACATACATAACTTCATCATTTTGCATAGAGGCATGTTTCAAAGCAAGTGACCCATACATAAATACGTCTGATCAGACTAAACCACAGTACTGGGCTGACAGGGAAAATCCACTGCCACATACATGAGATCCATGTTCATGCTTTAACGGGTGGACTGGTCCCTGATCATGATTTACCGCTTTCCAATCCTGATCTAAACCCGTTCATGCTTTAACGGGGTGGATTGGTCCCTGGTCATGCTTTACCGCTTTCCAATCTCATACATAATTTGGTCACAAAATATTTAGCATACCTCAAAAACTTAAAAGTATTTTCTTTGCACGTCGAGCATACTTACTTGGCTTTGAGGGATTCGTTGGATCTCGTACGGGACCTTGCTGCACATGATAATATGCTACCATGAACTTTAAATTACAAAACATAATCATGCCAATCAAATGCATCACCCATTGACTTACTAACTTATGACCTTTTAGAAATGCTCGGGACTTGACCGTGATAAACCGCATGCTAACCCCCGACTCAAGCCTGAAATCAATCTTGCCAAGAAATATGAATTTCCCCACACAATAGAAGACACGGACCTCGCTTAAAACATAGTTTAATGTTCCCAATTCAAACTTAATGACATCTAAATTAAATTTTCGTATACTAGGACATAACAACTTAATAGTACCCAAAGGAAGCAAGAGCACCTAGATTTAAAGCCAAAAATCTCCCTGAAGCAGCGCCTAGGCACTGAGGCAGGCAATGCGCGGCGCTGCAGAAGGCGCTTGCTGGCACGTAATGGCAGCGCTGCGGTGCCCGCAGTGCGGAGCTGCAGCGCTAGTTCTGCGCAAATTCACCCAAAATTCTGCACATGAGTTTCCTATGACTTCTAATGCATGCACAACCTCACCAACTCGAGACAACACCTCAAATTTCACATGGTCAACCCAATGGACACTCCTAAACACAGCAAGGAACCTCCGACGATTCCCAACGAAGTCTGCAACAAGAAATTCTCAAGAATATGACAAGAACACATTTTTCAGAAAAAATACAGTTGGGCAGTCCAACAAAAAACGACCATAACTCACTTAATTTTTATCCAAATATTTCGAATTTAATGTCAAATCGAAGGTATCGAAAAGATCTACATTTTTCATGTTGAAAGTTTTCATGAAATCATGACCAAAAATCGCAGTAATTCAAAGTACAATAGGTTTTGAACTTTCAGATCTAAATTTTTTTTCAAAAGACATCCAATAAATTTTCTGCTCAAACTACTACATAACGTTCAAATTATTTCATACAAAATACATTAAATTTATATAATGACAAGATCGACGTAGGAACAATAGAATATACGTGCCTTATGATGTTAAAGTTTACCAAACCGACGATACCGAAGCGGGAACGGAGCGAGGGTTGATCCGGGACGAACGTTGCATGGTTTTCTTGAAATGAAACTCACAAAAATTTGCTTGAATACTGAAGGGAATGAGGTGGCTGCTCTCTCCTTCAAGAACCCTAGTTTTTGCTCTCAAATTTTGAAAATAAAATGTGTTTTGTGTGTAAAAACATGTAAGTGTGTGTGAGTGTGTGTATAACGTGTGTGTGTTTTAATTAGCAGAAATTATTGCTAAATTAACTAATTAAAATGCTAATATCAAGTTTAACTCACCCTAATTTTAAACAAACTCCTCAATTAAAATAATACACAATAATTTTATAAAATTCTACTTTTTAACGAAATAAAATGCACACAGCCAATTTTAAAGTTTCAAAATTCTAAACTCGCTAAATACATAGTTTAGGCTTTAAAATGCTGAAGCTTATTAAATTACTTAATATGCCCCCAACCTTAATTTAAAATAAAATACCACGTTTTAAAATTGCCAAACTCGTCGCCAGTCTCTTTCCTCGATCCTGAATCGAATAATCGCCTAAAACCTGAAACTCAAGAAAATATTTTAACTTGCATCACACAAACATAATTAATTTAAAATAATTAATTTAAATAAGTCATGCACGGCAAATACTCATTTCAAATTTAAATAAATTATTTATCAATTAAATAAATTCATGGGTTTTACGTGTACTAATTGTGGGCACTACAATTTTGCTTAAAGCTCTGAAAGATCGGGCTCGCGGTCCTCTCAGGACTCAAGTGTAGCCATGAAATTTTGTACATATCATCAAGAGTTATCATGATAGCAGCGAGTTCAAGTAATTAAAGAGGGGCCATTCCCGACCAAATTCTGTCAAAGCCAACCCATTAGTGGAAAGGGCTTGAGGGCTCCTGTGGGCACCTAGGAGCTCGAGACCTCTCCCCCTTGCAATGCCCCACAGTTCAAACCCAAGCGGGACTCCCCTTCAGATAGGTCCCTAGGTTAGAAAGTTCACAGAAAATCCTGCTAGGATCGTTTGGGCATGAAGTAATGTTTAGAAGAAGGAAAGGGGGGGGGGGGGGGGGGGTGTGAATAAACACTTGACAATTTTCACAACTTCTTCGATGGTTGAATCAGTTTAGTGGTAAACTGAATTCAAGAATCTTGTTGTCAATGTCAATAAATTAACTTTATAAAAGTGCGGAAATAACCAAAAGAGAGACAGTATATAACTGATAAGAAAGAACACAAGATTTGTAGATGTTCGGAGATTTAAATTACTCATATGTTACCCCTTCTATCTCGAAGATATGATATTCATTAAAAGGCTTTGATCTATACAATCCCTTGTACAAACCCACTTCAGTTTGGACTTAACACTGCCAAGACTGAAACTCTTAGTATCAATACAATTTTTCAGTTCTCAACTGATGTGTAATTTCTTAGCACAACTGATCTTACAAAGATCGAATAATACAATAATGAATGTTTGTGCTTGAAGCTCAAAGTATAGCCTGAAAGCTATGAATGTGTATAATAAACGTGAGCTTTTGAGAAACTAAGCTTTGAAAGAATACGCTTAGAGTTTTTTGCTAAACTATATAAAATAGTGTAGCTTGTGTAACCTTCGTTTCTCAGAGTTGTTATATCATATTGGTGCCTTCTTCAGCTGATCTTCTCGGCTATTTATAAGCTTTGCTTCCAACGGTAACAATGAATGCATTTTGAATCTTTATATCCATTTAATAGCCATGTCCACATTCTTCTGACAATCATACACTGTAGCTTTTCTGAAATGTGGCGTTCCCCACTGCTCTTGTACAAACTGTCGGTTGTTGGCTATGTCTTTAACTGATGACACGTAAAGCTTCTTTGATTAGTTGACTCTTTAGCCGATATGATTAACTGATTGTTGTATAACTGATCGGTCTTAACTGAACGTTGTGTAACTTATAAGTCTCAACTGATTATTTAGTGGACAACACAGTTCAGTTAGCTTTGCTTAGTTCAGTTGCCTTGAATTATATACGCATTAAACTTCAGTTCGGACAACTATCAGTTTACGAATCTTCAGTTCAGCAACCTTCAGTTATCTTGATCAGTTGTTCAATATTTTCATGCTTAATTTGTCAAACTCCGAAATTTAGTTTCCAAAACAATTCTCCCTTTTATGTGTGTGACAAAACTTAGAATTATAAGAACTGATCAAACTGAACTCTTGTAGATAAAATAATCTTTTATTGGTAACTCTTTCAATGTACAGATTCGTACAAATAATGGAAGAATAAAAAAATAGTCTAATCTTCTACTGACTGAAAATCTGCCAAAGTTTCTCAACTGAATAAGAAGACCGTATTCTAACTGATCTGGATTTTTCTTCATTTCTTGGCTTTTTTTATTACTGGTACTTTCAGTTGGTTGACTTAATCTTTTCTTATATTGTTGGTGTTGTCCTTCCTTTTTTTGTCAAACCCATCAACCTTGCTAGATAATTTGCGGATTTCTGAGGTGACCATAGATATAACATTCATCATCTGTTCCTGCATTAGATCCATTCTCTTAGTCATTGTGGATTGTATGAAATCAATGCGATTCATGACCATATCCTGAGTTTGGAAAAGTGCTGGAACTGTCACTCTGTCCTTTTTCAACTGTTCTACTAGGATGAATAGGTCAGTGATGTCTTTGTTGACCTGGTGAAGGCTCTTCAAAGTATTATCCTTTATAGAATCAATCTTTAATGTGTGCAACAGTTGGGTTGACTTCATATCAGAAATCGTTGACATAAGAGTGTGAAAACCGGCCTGAATTCCTTCGAGCATGATTTCAGCAGCCACTAGTATCTGAGGAGACAAGCCTTCAGATGATTCTGGTTCTTGCTCCTTGTCTTCTTTAGTAAAAATTACCAAGGCTCTATCTGATGATTCAGTCCCAGTTTGAACTAATTCTTGAAAGGTATCTTCAACTGATTTATGATGGGTCTTTTCAGCAGAGGTAGAAGGTTGAGCAGCAGTTGAACTGATAGGCTCTTCAATTGGTTTATTCTCCGGTACTTCAGCTGGCGCAGACACTTCTCAAGTTTGTTCTGAGTGCAACTGAGCCTCTTCAGTTTCAGCTCGAACTACCTGTTCAGTCATGGCAGGTGGCTGAATTGGTTCTTCAACTACTTTTGAAACAGCCTCGGAGGTCGATTGTTCAATTTTGCTTAGATCTTCAACTGGTTCATCAGTTCTAGCATTCAACTGGATGTCAGCGGCAACTGATTGTATTACTTCATCGATGTTTTCAAGTGACAACTCAGCTTCGTAGTATAGTTGAAGATCTGTTGGAGAAGATTGAAGAGCAGAAGATGATGGTTAGGCATCCTTGGATGATAGATCGGTTGCTTGCTCAGATTGTTCAGCAACTACTTCCTTGGATGACTCTGTCTAATGAGTTGAAGGTTCAGCCTGCTCTTCTGATGATTGATTTGGACATTTGCTGGACTAATCAGTTCTTCTCCTATTTCCCAATCTTTGATCTTCATCTGCAATGATAAGAGATCTGTGTCCAGCTGATCAAAAACAGATTTTTCATTAAAGGCAGTTGGACTGGTAGGATCAAAGTTTACGCGTACCAAAGCTATGACTTGAGCTAGATTTTTGGCACACATCAGATCAAAGAAGTAATTCCTCCTCTCCATTGCTTGAGCAATCGTGGCAGCTTTAACTGCCTTTAGGACTATTGTTTCCAAGGCGATGAATTTTTTCAAAACTGATGTCTTCTGCAATCGCTTGGCAAACACTTCAGTCCTAAATTTGGCCCATTCATTATATGTTTTCAACTTGGATTCAGAAAACTCATTGATTTCTTCCAATAGAAAATCAATATGACTCTGAATTGGGTTGGTTGGTCTGGGCTCTTCAATCATCTTGCCCTTACCTTTCGGATCAGTGAGGGCATCAGAGATTCTCAGCCTTGACAAAGTAGAATCTACTTTCTCACGTATCACCAATCCCTTTGTCTTGCAAAAGGCAATGTTGGACAGGTTATAGTGATCAATGGTTCCCTCACTCCAATTTGTTTTTTTATCACCAGATTCGGTGATAGTCTTCTTTGCGAGACCAGTTGGAGGAGTTTGCTGATGTTCAGTTGGAGATGCAACTGGAACTACCCTGATTGGTATAGCACTAATAGGCTGTTCAGCTCCAGTTGGCTTTAATCTCTCAGTGTCCCCAGCTGCACAGTAGTAGTTCGTTTGGTCTTTTGGGACCTTGGCTTCTTTATAATTTTCGGATATGGACTATTCTCCGATTCAGTTTCACTGACAATCAGTTTCCTCTTGATTGCCTTTTCTGAGCCAAGTCTTTGGTTTTTTGACTTATTTGGGAGCTGCATGCGTCTCAATCTCCTTCTTGACTTTAACAAACTGCTCAGGAGACATGTCTATCTTGGTATTCAGTTGTTCAACATTCTTGGCAGTGAAAACCTTGAATTTGGATGAATTTTTAGCATAGTCATCCACCAAACCTTAAATTTTCAGTAGGTAGCTGAGTGACACAACAAAACCATTGGGCTGTTTGGACAACTGAAGCATGTTCTTGAAGATGGTGAAAATGATAGCTGACCAGTTCAGTCTCTGTCCAGCCATGATAGCAGTCATCACCTGAAATTTTTCAAGGGTGACGGCAGCAAACGAGCCTGCCTTGGCAAGTACACCTTTGGCCACAATATCAGCCAGTAACTGAATCTCTAGCTTCAGTTCTTTCTTTGGATCGGAAACCTTGATTTTCCGTCCATCAGTAGATAGCAAGAGTTTGGGAGCGGAAATTGCAAGGCGAGAAGATGAACCAATAATTAGTTTTGACCCCCAGGATTTCCAAGGCATCAATTTACCTCATAAATATTCTTGGTCATCCAGACCAAGATTTCCAATTATGATGTCACGAGAGTCTTTGTTGATTCAAGCAATTCAGTTAATGTTGTATTTCAAGAAGCCTTGGATCATATGGAATTGAAAGACTACAAGATATAACTAGTAGAAACTGTCATTTTTGGTTTTGCTGGTCATACACTGTACGCGAGGGGAGAGATTGTGCCCCCCTAATGATCGGGACCGGGGAATTAAGAAAATCATGCATGACCAATGACAAAGTGGTAAGTGTGCCTTTTTCATATAAAGTGATCTTTGGAAGGCCGGCCATAAACGCCCTCAAGTCCGTTACCTCAACTTACTATCAAAAAATCAAGTTCTCGGTGAAGAACATTGTAGGTCCGAGGAGATCAGTCATCCCCCGACAGTGTTATGATGAGATTGTTCAGGTCCGAGAGGCCAGGAATGATATGGGAGTAAGAAATATTGATGGACTCGAGGGCACAGGAAGTCCTCGCGGGCCTCGAGATGGAGAGTAATTCCCATGGTAGAAAACCAGGGAGCACTTGGGGCCTCGTCATCTATTTTAGTTGATCATCGAAATTTGCCCTTGTCCTTATTTAGGGCCCGTGAAGGCCCGACAACTTGTTGAGTGGTTATGAGTTTTCTGGGTTTCTTGTAATAAGGGGCAGGAGTGGGGTTTTTTTGAAGAAAGAGGAAGAATAGAAAGGGTAAAGTCGGAGTGCAACGCCACAGATTCGCATTCCGACGAACCACAGACGTTGGCCTCAGAGGTGGAGGAGGTAGAAAAAGACATGGATCAAAAACTAAAACTTAGTAGATGGTAGGAGAAGGGTCAATCAAAAAAACATCATGTAGAACGCCAGAAATGCGTCGAGATTGGGAGAATTGGAGAGCTAAGATGAGGTGGAAAATCTGAAAGTGAGAAAAGAGTGAAATGATGATAGAAGATCGGTATCTATAAGTAAAGGGCATACAATCCCGACCGTTGATCTCAAAGTAAATAGACAAACGAGATGAACCTCGGAAGTTGTGCTAGTAGTCGAAAAGACGGGCTCAGAATACAAAGCGACAACTGTTAGACACCTGTCTTTTCGACTCTTAGGGCTTACATCATGCCGTCATCAACCCTAGCCCACCCAAAATTCAAAATATAAACGAATTCCCCGCCCAAGTCCGATTCAACCACTTGGTACAGAGAGTAAAACTCTAGCACAATTATTTAAAGAGAGAGTGGTGATAACCCGGGAAGAGGAAAGAACCCGGGTCATCCAGAAACTCATGTAGGAGGACAGTTCTGAGAGCAAGAGGAAACCAAGGAAGGAATCAGTCTGGGCAATGCTCTTCCGAGAATGTCATCTATTAGTTTGCGATAACCAGGAAAGCAGATCAAACTAGCTCGCGTTCAAGTGAGCCCGGGCACTGTAATGATACTTAGAGAACCGAGGATCCTATTTATGTTCTCGCACAATGATCATTGACCGAGAATTTCTAGTCATTACACAAGTATTGAATATACATTCTCTATATTACATTTTCCTTTGTGAAATATACTTGACCAACTTGAGTATCATAGTGGACATGCCGCTAATGTTCTTTGCTCTTAAAGTGTGCAGATCCTTCAGTACGGATATCATCCTTCCAGGTCTGTCGTGTACGTGAGAATAATCTACCAGGCCTGGTGAATCGCCAACCCAACTCACCTGATTTACCTGGCCATCATCAAGATTTTATTACGAAGTGGTTGCTGATGTTGAAATTATCGTTATTTTAGAATTTTTAGAATTGTTTTTTAGGATACAATCCAGAAGCTATTTTCACAACTATAATGCCGTACTTCTGTTCATTGCAATAATTAGAGGTGCAGTTTTTTCAAATTGATGATTTATTTAACCGTTGTCGAGAAGGTTATTTATGTTCAAAAGTTGACACACCTTTACTATGAACAATTGCTATACTCAAAATTTACCATCAAAATATAAATATATTATTCGTATCTTATGTTGTTTCTTACTGATAATGCAATCATGCTCGATTGTTTCTTATGTTGCCTATATTCTTGTGCTACAAGCCTCGCTTTGTTGCACCCAACTGAACTTTCTTCGTTCAGTTTGTTACAGTAGATACACTTTGTACCTATAATGGTTTTAGAAATTGGTCTTGGAATTAAGCTCCAGACATAATTATGGGTAAACTGATTTAGCTCTTCTTGCATAGCATTTATCCAGTTAGGATCAACAAGATCTTCATCAGTTTTCTTTGGTTCCAGTTGGGAAACAAAACCTGAATGAATAAATAAATTAATCATTTGATTCCGAGTTCTTACCGGATCATATGTATTACCTATTACCAATTCTGGTGGGTGTGATTTCTTCCATCTGTATTCAACATTGGTTGGATCGATTTCAGCAATTGATACAGTTGGTAACTGAACATTTTTTTTTCCAGTTTCAGTTGCTGCTGCTGCAGTTGGTATTTGAATCTCATCATTTTGCTCCAACAACTGATGATCAGGAACAATTTCTTCTTCAACTGATTGATCCAATATCTCTTGTTCAGGTGTATGAAGGAGATTTCGATTGATATGAACTTCTTCGCTATCATCCTCCAAATCGATGTCTGTAAAGTGATCAACTAGCTCAACTGGATCAGTTGGCTTATTAGTTAGTGCAGATTCTTCAAATATAACATGAATTGACTCTTCTACATTTAAAGTGCATTTTTAAATACTCTATAAGCTTTACTAACTGATGAATAACCCAGAAATATTCCTTCTGTAGACTTTGCAACAAATTCTTTTAAATGATTTGGGCCATTATCGTGAATAAAACATCTGCATCTGAATATTCTGAAGTATGATACCACACTTTTATGTCCATTTCAGATCTCATATGGCGTTTTTAAATAATTTTTGTTAATCATTGATCTTTTCTGAGTGTAACATGCAGTGTTTACTGTTTCTGCCCAAAACCTTTGAGAAATACCAGAATTATCAAGAATTGTTCTTACAGCTTCTTTAAGGGTTCGATTTCTTCTCTCAGCTACATTATTTTGCTGAGGAGTTCTTGCTGTTGAGAGCTCATGTTTGATCCCAGTATTTTATAAAAATTGTGAAAGATTTTGATTGATGAATTCAGTCCCTCGATCAGACATTATTCTGTCAATACCAACTGATTTTTCATTTAATAATCTTTTGAAAAGTTTAACCAGTTGTGCAGGAGTTTGGTTTTTTGATTTTAAAAAGATAACCCAAGTAAATATTGAAAATTCATCAACAATTACCAAGGTGTATTTCATTCCCCCTAAAATCAAGACTGATATTGGACCAAAAAGATCCATGTGCAGCAATTCTAAGCATCTGGAGGAAGATTTACTACCATTGTTTTTAAATGAATATCTTACTTGTTTACCAAATTGACATGCTGAGCAAATTTTATCTTTTGAAAATTCGATCTTAGGCAGACCAGTTACAAGATTATGGTTACTCAGATAAGCAATAAACTTAAAATTTAAGCGGTTCAACCTTTTATGCCACAACCAGTTTTTAGAATGTTTGAAGCTATAAAACAAACTGGTGCATTATGTTGATAAGTCCAACTTACTTTGTAAGTATTCCCACAACGACTGCCAGTTAAAATGATCACATCAGTTGAGTTTCTAACTGTACAAGTGTGTCTGTTGAACTGTACCGAGAAATTTTTGTCGCATTAGTCAGTTATACTTCAAATTCTCTACTAGTAAAACATCTTTAATGATAAAGTTACCATTGATAAGCTTACCCTTACCCACAGTTCTACCTTAGGAGTTGTCTCCAAAGCTGATGTTTGGACCCGAGTACTTAATCAGTTGGGATAGAAAATTTGCATTCCCCATCATATATCGCGAGCATCCACTGTCCAGATACCAAATTGAATCTTTGGCTGATGTACATGTCACCTGCAATCACACACAATGAATAATTTTGGTACACATATCTATTTGAGTCCTAAACTGTTTAGTTATTTAGGAACCCAGACTTGGATCAGTCTGACTTACTTTCAAGTTGTTGTGTTCCAAATGGTTTTTTTCGGCTTGTGTGTGCTAGGTGTGTTGTGTGCAGATGAAACAATATGTGCTTTAGCCTTGTTCAACTTGTTTTTCAGCCTATATCTTTTGTGAACTGGTTTATAGTTATAGTAATTGGAATAGCCATTAGGAGAGGTTCAGTAATTTTAACTGAACCTTTTAGGAGTCCAGCTTCGCGAATCAGTTGAGCTCTTAGGGCTATAACCAATTTCATACCTTTTACGCGTGTTCTTATTTTCAATAGGCTGCTCAACTGGTTTACTTGACTTTGGTTGGTTTACTTGACTCAGGTTCGTCTTGTACCACAACTGATTTGACAATGTGAATATATTTCCCTTTGCACACTTTCAGTTCTTGCTTTGTATCCCTAGTAGAAATTTCATCTTGGTTACTAAAACCTAAACAAGTTTTATCAGCAACTGATTTTTGCATATCCTGCATTTCAACTAGTGCAACTGATGATTTATTCCATGCCTGAATAAGCTTAGTTTGCTTTGAATTCTCAAGCGTTAACTGCTGAATCATAGATTGATTCTTGCTTCGTTCGGCATTTATCTCAGTAATATACCGTTTAAGACTCAACAATTCAATTGATTCATCAGTTTCAGTTTTATTGTCTTTGGGATTAATTTGCTTTGCTTTGGCTTTCTCAAATGAGTGAGCAAGCTTGTGATATTCATTGACCATGTCATATTGTAATGTAGAAATAAGTTCGTCTCGTGTAAACTCAGTTGAACTGAAATCGAACACATGTTCACTGATTGATTCCAGTTCTATGTCATTAGCCATCAGACATTTCACTTCTTCTTCATCACTGAAGCTGCTCAAGCTCACAGATTCTGATTTATCGTTTCCAGTTTCTGCTCATTTGGATTTACTTTCCTCGACCAGAAGAATTCCGTGTTTCTTTCTAAATGATTTCTTATCATCCTTGGCTCTTTTCTTGTGCTCAAATTATTTTTTCCCTTTTCAGCTGAGCATCGACTATCCTTCTTTGGCTTAGGACAGTGAGCAATAAAGTGTTCAGTTTTTCCATAGTTGTAGCAAGCATTTGGTTCTTCCTTGGTGTTATTCTTCTGATATTGTCTTTGGAAAGAATCTTGATTTATTCTCATGAATCTTCCAGATTTTTTGACAAAAAACGACATTGTCATTACTTAACTGATCAACATTTTTTTCAACTGAACCAGTTGGTTTCAGTTTGACAGCGCTAAGAGCAGTTTTAGCTGCTAGTGTAGAAGGTTTTCTTTCTCTTATTTGCAACTCGAATTCATAGGCTTTTAGATCAGCAAATAAATCGTATAGTTCGACCTTATTCAGGTCCTTTGATTCTCTTGGCCATGGTCTTAACATCCAACTCCTTGGGAAGAACTCGGACCACTTTCAGCACGATTTCTTTCTTTGAATACACCTTTTCAAGTGCATTCAGTTCATTTATGATGTTGTTTACTCTCTCATCATATTCGTTCATAAATTCTCTGATCTTCATTTTGATATTATTGAACTTCTGAATAGCAACTGAGAGGTTATTTTTTTTGTTTGCTCATTGCCTTCGCAGAGCTGAATTAACATCTCCCATATTTCTTTTGAAGTCTTGTACATCTTTATCTTGCTGTAAGTAATCTTATCAAGCGTTTTGTACAAGATATCTTTAGCCACATTGTCCATATTGGCTTTTCTCTTGTCTTCTGCAGTCCATTCTTCTCTGGGCTTTTAAATGCGATGTGGTTCACCGTCAATTATGTCAACAGCAGTGTTTGCTTTCAGTATTTTCATGGGTCCGTCAGTGATAACGTATCACATATCATCATCTTGTGCAGCTAGATGAGCCTGAATTCTAATCTTCCAATTGTCAAATTCTTCTCTGGAGAACATTGGAATTTTGTTGAAGGAAGGCATGGTAATCAGTTTTGTAGGTAGGAATATTCATGAACACGATTAAATTTCTCTGATACCACTTGTTAGGATCGATTAAGAGTGAAGAAGTGATTAGAAGGGGAGGGGATTGAATACACACTTAAGAGTTTTCACAACTTCTTCGAATAATAAATCCGTTTAGTGATAAACTGAATTCAGCAATCTTGTTTGTCAATGTCAATTAGTTAACTAATGAAAGTGCGGAAATAAAATGAATGACAACTATAATAAAAACTAAAATTAGGGG